>NW_022145605.1:26907701-27485201 GCF_000002235.5 Strongylocentrotus purpuratus | reverse complement strand
CCGAAGATTTCTTTAAAAAGGGGGTGTTTTTCTTTTTCTCTCTCATCTCTTTGGACTCCTGAAAAATTATTCCGAATTTAGGGGGGTACATTGAGCATTTTTCCGTATTTAGGGGGGTCTCCAAGGCAGGAAAAGCCCGCGAAGGGGGGTTTGGAAATGTTGGCATTCCTCAGATAGGGGGTGCTTTCAAAAAGAGGGAACGAGCATACGCGTACCCTATATAACACTGAGTGGGGGGGGGGGGGGGGCGGGGTTTGAACAAGAACAGTTACTAATTATACCACATTTCCACGCGCTTTATTGATTGAATGCCAAATTGCCGGCACAAAAGGGTTTCTTTTGTTGGAAGCTTCTTGCAAATTATTTATCCCGTGATTTTACTAGCTTGGTACAAGATTATCGTATTTAAAAGCTATCAACTATCAAATTAACACTGCGGCTTCTGACCTTTTTTGTTTGTTTTTGTTGTTGTTGGTTCAAGTATAGTGCATGCGCATAGCATTATCTCTCCCTTCCCCCCCCCCCTCTCCCCTCCCTCTCTCTCTCTCTCTCTCGCGTTCTTCTCTTTGTTTCTATTTTCCCTTTGTTAGTTATGTTTTCTTTTCCATTTCTCTCACTCTTGCATTCTTTGTCTCCACTCCCGGCTCTCTCTCTCTCTCTCTCTCTCTCATTCCCTGATTATGAAAAAGTCAACAGAATACTAATTTGTAGAGAAAATATATTTTGATTGAAATGTACAATTTTGCCATATTGAATGTTGTCAAACTATCTACGTGTAGTACAAAATAAAACAAAATAGAAACAAAATAACAACAAAACAATTTCAGTTCAAAAAGTATGAAACACGATAATATGTTACTTTATTATTTTTTTTTGGAGGGGGGGGGGGTCTAAGATATATTGCCCCTTGATTATCACCCAAGACAAGTATCCCCTAAATTGATTTTATTCTGGAGACCTGTTTAAATAATTCGGTTATCATGATGTAAGGAGTCTGTTGTCCGGGTTTACTGTATCCGGGTTAATTGCTTGATCCATAAAAGGGGTAGATATTCGGGGTCATTTTATTTTCCTCTGTTCTATTTTTTTGGGGGGTGGGATACTCATTTATAATGATAATAATAATAATAATATACTGGAATTTTAACGTGCCTAATATTATGTTTCTAGGCGCCATGGTGCTGCTGTCCCGGCAGCCATTATTTAAAGCATAGTACTTCTGTCCAATAGAGAGCTGGGACAACAGCACCAAGGTTTAATACATTGTTACATAATCCACAATATAAAATACTGATACATTGCAATAGTCATTCTGGTTACTTGTCGTTCAACCGAAAATTCATACTTCCAAAGGTTTGTATTTCCATAAAAGTCATTATTCCAAAAATGAAGTAGAGTTTGTAATTCTGAAGGTTCATAATTCCGAAAATGACATAGAACTCATTAGAGTTTTTCGGTATTTCGAATCTTCGAAATAACGGAACCCTAATTGATTTTGGGGGGTAGTCAGTTATCGGGGAGAGTTGATCTGAAGTAATTGTCCTTCGGGTAAGTTTTCTAGTTGAAAAAAACTATCTATCAATCTATCAATATATCAATAATCGTTCGTTCTGGCCTTCACATGAAATTATGGGTTGATAAAGAGAATGAGGGGGAAATGCAATAATGACAAATTCGAGTTTCAGAAGAGTTAAACAAATTAAAATTCTCATCGCGTGATGATATTTTTTCATGGCGTGATCCTGGGGCATGTCAGAGATAAAAATGCGAGCTATATTGAACGAGAACAGCTTCCGATGCCAAGATTCTTCGCGACTCTATGCAGACGTTTCTTCACATAATTGTAGAACTCGTAGTCGTTTTGCATCCTTTGTTTTAAGATGGAGAACGTTTTCGGAGAAGGCAGCCTTTTGTAGTTTGTTTTCGATTTCTGCATTGATTCATCTGGAATATGGATAGAAAGAGTGAGAGAGAGAGAGAGAGAGAGAGGGGAGAGAGAGAGAGGGGAGAGAGAGAGAGAGAGAGAGAGAGAGAGGGGAGAGAGAGAGAGAGAGAGAGAGGGGGGAGAGAGAGAGAGAGGGAGAGAGAGAGAGAGAGAGAGAGAGGGGAGAGAGAGAGAGAGAGAGAGAAGAGAAACGAGAGCAAATAATATTCGAGTATTTATCTCAAATTAATGTCGAAGGATAGTATTCAGGATCGTTGATAGCCTGTTTTCTTGATTTGATTGGGGGTTGTTAAATAAAACTTGCAGAAAAGTTCGTCAAAATGTCCATTCATTTTTTCATTATTTTTTTCCTCTCATGGTCAGAACATCTTAACAGCAAAAGCAAATTTCTATAGCGGTCCACCTATGATAATCAAACAATTCGATCCTTAAATTTGTCAGTAGGGGACTGGTTGGAAAAACCGTGTCAACAAGCAAAATATAGTTTGAAATTTGTGATTCACCAATAAGGCTCGAAAAGGCATAACAACGTTTGTTTCTAATGGAGTAAATTAAACCACAAGCCCCAGCCTCATCCTGGGTCGCCCCTTGAGAGTAGGTATTTTACAGTGCTATGAACAATACATTTTCATTATTTTCTATGATTTCAGTTCGCCTGGGCATGAGTATAACATTCGAGTCAAAATATAGAGCGATTACATGATAGCCTGTGAAAATGTTAATCTACTCACGTTCTGTTTTGTTGCATCATGTTTTATTAATGCGAAGTGGATTTTCAAAATCAGTTTCAATACTTTTCTGCAGCTATGTCTGTAGTCCATACTCTGGACGTTTTTTTTTGTTCTCCCATCCCTACCTAATGCCGATAATGATTGATTGATTGATTTTTATTCGACAAGCTTCCAACATACAACAATATACAATAATAACAGATCAAAAAAAGTCAGCTTGAACAGGATAACCCACGAAAGCTCGAGAGCTTATTTCCAGTGGGGTCCCTTACAAACATGTATGAAATAATAAGTTAAAATAGTAATATTTAACTGATGTTGACACCTTTTCCCGATGCTTGGTTGTATATAACGTGGAGAAGTTTTCTAATTTCAATTGTATATCCTCACATTCTCCAAGTCTATATGTACATCTATTCCGTTCAAATTCTCTCACTCATTTATATCGCTCTTTTGATATTGTTAATACCTCTCTTCCATTTAAAAATTCTCTCCATTTATCATCCTCTTACAATATGTCACTTTTGATTTGTTCCATTCAAATCCGCATACTTTTTATATCTCTTTTTAACAATTTGTTAAAACAAAATCTCTTACTTTATCATCTTCTCACATTCTCTCACTCGTTTTCACTCTCTTTCAAATGATCTCACTTCCTTTCATTAAGAAATTATCTCCCTTTATCACCTCCTCATATTGAGTCTTCCTTTCAAATTATACATTTCTGTCATGACAAATTTCTCTCAATATCTTCTCACATTCTTTCACTCTTTATCTCTTCCTTTCGAATTCTCTCACTAAATTATAGATCTCTCTCATTCTCTCAATTCCTCTTCTCCACATGTTGTTACGTGCTGTGTATCTCTCTTCTTCTTACACACTCAAACACAATTGACAGTATAATATTTGAAACTAAATTAATACACGTCAAACAAACATTTAATCACTAACTGCTACTATTTCGATGACTTGAGAAAATGAATCATCTCGTCATAGTGGCAACACCCATTGTATCAGGTTTGCCTATTTACATCAGGTTTACTTACAATAAATGCTATTAATTATTATCAATTGGGAAAATAATAAAAAAAAAAGTAATAGCAATAATAACAATTATAATAATAATATTAATAATAATAACATTATTTTAAAAAAATCATTATTGTAACATTCAGAGTAATAATTGAAAATAATAATTATAATGATTGTGACAATAATACAAATAATAATCCTAACACTAACAATTATGATAATAATAATAAATTAAATCACAATACGACTAATAATAAAAACAATACTAATAACATTAATAATTAACACTGATAATAATAATAAATGATGCAATTTTTGAGAAGATAAACATTGTTTTAGATATTATTTAAATGAGGCTACTTTTCATAGTATCCTTTTGTAAAAAAACTGTCTGGTAGTTCGTCCCAGTAAAATCGAAACCCGAAAAACAAACGGTTATTCTGAATGATCAATAAGGTATATAGAAATAATTTCTTCCTTTGTATTGAGTAGGAGTAATACTTTTTGTTTTAATGATAATTTGTATGCATTAATCAACACACGCGTCACTGAGCACTATTGTTTTAAAAATACCATGTCAAAATCCATTTGAGCCAAACGGGGTGAAAGAGTGAAAACGTTAGTATCAAAGTATCAAACACGATCAAGGCCGAACATGACCTGAAAGAAACACAGATTTTAAAAGCGAATGAGAAGATTACTTTAATAGGCTTTTTTAATAATGAGGGCAGTATTAATGCCATAAAAGGGCATATTTTGGTTCTTAAATGGGTCGCGATTGTAATGAACAGCGCCAGTAACTGGTAAAACAGTGTCTACGTTCGTATCACATACGAAAAGAAAATGTAAGCTTTAAAAGACGATTATCTAATATTTCCGCTGTGTGTGGATAAGCATTTTTAAATGAACAGTTACAAAAAGAATAGGGGCGAATACCCATTTTCGAGTTGACAGGGGCGTACAACCTCGGATATTCCTAAAACCAATAAATACCCTCGAGCAATGAAAAAGTGCCCCTTTACTGATTGAAAATGGTGCCCATCCAAAAAAGAAATTACGCTGTTTTATGGTTTATTTTCTTCCCGATATGACAATAATACCATACCTTTCCCCATTATCAAAATGTTAAGCAGGGCTCCCACTTAGCCGAGTTATATTAGCGAGTAAAGGCGAGTTGTGGTGAGTCGCCTCAAAGAGGCACTCGCAATACCTCGCGAAAGCTCTTCTTGTAACTCGGGATAACTCACAACAACTCTGTATGGCTTAGCGCAACTCTTTACAACATTCCACGACTCTCCTCAAAGTTCCAACATTTTGAACATGTTTCAAAAATGTTGCCGATTCGTTGTAATTCGATGTGAACTCGCCTACACTCGTAATATACTCATATTACTCGTAACAAGCTTGCGTTGCACTCTTCATAATTTGAAGCAACTCGCCACCTTATGAACAGTGCAGCGCAAGCTTGTTACGAGTAATGCGATTATATGGTGAGTAGTGTTGGCGAGTTCACCTCGAGAAACAACGAATTCACCTCGAGTAACAACGAATCAGTGAACATTTTGAACATGTTCAAAACAAAATTCCGCCGATTCGTTGCAATTCAAGGTGAACTCGCCTACACTTGTAATATACTCGCATTACTCGTAACAAGCTTGCGCTGCACTCTTCATAAGATGGCGAGTTGCTACGAGTTATGAAGAGTGCAGCGCAAGCCTGTTACGAGTAAGGCGAGTATATTACGAGTAAGGCGAGTATATTACGAGTGTTAAGCAAGTTTACCTCGCATTACAACGAATCGGCGAAAATTGTGAACATGTTCAAAATGTTGGAACTTCGAGGAGAGTCCTGGAATGTTGTAAAGAGTTACGCTGAGCCATACAGAGTTGTTGTGAGTTATCCCGAGTTACAAGAAGAGCTTTCGCGAGGTATTGCGAGTGCCTCTTTGAGGCGACTCACCGCAACTCGCCTTACTCGCTAATACAACTCGGCAAAGTGGGAGTCCTGCTTAAGGCATCCATTTCTTTGATTCTTCTTTTTACTCTCGTCTAACTTGCTCTTTTAAATACTTCAGGCAGTTCTGACAAATGCAAAAGCAATGTTCATTACAATTGCAGACCCATTAAAGTTACTATGTCCCTTGTGCAGCCAACCTCAAATGATGTATAACTTTGCAGGAATTATGAATATGTCATGTATGTCCTATCTGTGAAATTTAAACATTAGCAGTGTCCTCATATTCAAATTATGCAAGGAAACCCGTTTACTTGCTAGACTTCACTGTCAGACACTATTGAGTGACTGACTGGCTTTTTTCTTCTTTGGTAATAGCATACATGAAAAGAGTTGTAAAGGGTACATGAGCATTTGTCTACATCAATAACCCACTTCTTGTGATGGCCAAGATTAAACTGATTAAATCTTTGCACAGCATAAAACGTATGACCATTCGGTACAATTGTCTGAAAATCAAGACTATTACTTTTGGGCTCTATAGCCCTAAAGTCGATTTGACAACTAATAGTCGTTGTTTTCCCACTTGAAGACATTTTCAAGCCCAACCTTTTTTAGGGAAGTTCTAAATTAGTATTATCTTTCAAATGCAGTTGGAATTTAACTTTTTCATTTTGTTGGCCTGCAAATGGGACATAGTACCTTTAAGTACCAAAATATGCCCTTTTACTATCACCGTCGACAATATCTCCACAATGCATTATATTCATGCTAAGGATGGCATTAATCTTGCCCTATTTATTAAGAAAAGTTAATTAAAATAATCTTTTCAATCGCTTTCAAAATCTGTGTTTTTTCAGGTCAAGTCCGGTAGTGTCCGTGTTTGATATATACTAACGGTCTCACTCTTTTCAACAACACCTGGTACAAGTGCGTTTTGACATACCATTTCTAAAACAATATTGCTCGGTGAAGCGTGTATAGATTAATGTTATCAATGTATCATTGGAAAGCATATGACTTCTCCTCTATGAAAGCAAGAAATCTTATTATACACCCTATAGATATTGAAAATATTTTTTGTTCAAGTTCCATTTGTTTCTCGGACGCATTATATAATGAATAATTAATCAACCGAGCATCTTACTTTAATTTACCTCATATTTCAGTCTAAAACCATACACACTAAGAAATAGGGGTACATTTGGGGTGCAGATCGCTGCTTCAATAGCAGCCACCTATAGGGTGCAAGTCTGCAATACATGGCTGCTATTGTAACAGCGGTCTGCACCCCTAAGGGTGCTCTTTTGCACCTCTAAGGGTGCAAGTCTGCAAAATTGCACCCTATAGGTGGCTGCTATTGTAGCAGCGATCTGTACCCTATAGGGTGCACATTTTATTAGTGTATTTTTTAGTGTGTATATTTGTTTTACCATATCTTTGAAAGATAAATTATAAATTTGTTTATTTCTTATATTCGTTTGCCTTGTCTTGATTTACTTATATGACATGGCGTCATGTATTGTATACAGTTTTTATTGAAGGAATGCAGTTTTTCAAATTGCATTTGACTTATTTAGGTAATGATTTTGAAATATAAAATGAAATAAACTTAAACTTAAAACTATTAAATAATGTCTTGATCGAACTACCGTTTATTTTGCCACATTGAAATTCCTTCTTTTTTGTTTGTAATCGATATTCACTAGTTCTAGTCGTAGCTGAAGTATAAGCTCATTACTCGAGACCACAAACAGATATGTATATTCATAAGTTTAAGCATGTATATTTTTATATGTGTATTCACATGTATATATATATATATATATATATATGTATGTTTATTCATATCATAGACCCTATAAACTACTTTATTACACAAACTGCACTTTTATGTTGTAATCAAATATCTATGACGTTTCATCATTTCATGAACTACTTACTATTATTAAACAATGAAGTTTGAACAAAGTCTATTTGCAATAAAATGAGATTCTATAGAAACACAAAAGAACAGACTGCCACTAATACTAATCATTTATATGATTATTTTTAAATTGCTTGAATGTAAAGATAAAAAGTGTTCCGTCTTTGAAATATCATAGATTAATATCTCTTTAACAATCTTTTCAGTGCTGTTCATTCGAAAATTAGTGCATGAAACGACAAAAAACTCGAACATCCCAAAAGCTCCGTTAAAGCTTTTTTTGTTTGGGGGGGGGGGGGGTATTCCCTTGCCCCCATCATGGTTTCAGATGGAATCAGTGGTGTTACCATGCAGGATGTATGAAAAATAGAAATAAACAAATCCAATTATTATGTCCCCTCTTCTTTCTCGCATATGTATCTATATTGTCTGGAGCAATCCCTATCATGCCAACTATATTCACACTTTTCTCTAATTCGAAAACACTTTCCGTTGTCATCGAACGAATTCCGTTCAAAATTGCTATATGAAAGACTTGATCCGTCTAGCCACCTTGCC
Organism: Strongylocentrotus purpuratus; assembly: GCF_000002235.5. Lineage (NCBI taxonomy): Eukaryota > Metazoa > Echinodermata > Echinoidea > Camarodonta > Strongylocentrotidae > Strongylocentrotus > Strongylocentrotus purpuratus. The sequence goes on along the minus strand of NW_022145605.1, from coordinate 27,477,055 downwards.
TCACTTGCCATACTACTTGGACCGGTCAGCCCGATCCAGTAGTCCTCACTGGCAACACTTACGATGAAGTCCTGTTCCTCTTGCGACTCGATGAAGACCAGATGGGATCCGTATTGGGAACAAGCTGAAATCGCAGATGTATGAGTCATCCCGCAAGTGCTGAAATTATAGGTAGACCCGCCGTATTCGAATTTCTCCGGAGAAGATGAGCATGCTAAAAAGATAAAACAATTATGTAAATTACTCAATCTTAAGAAAGTAGAAAAAATATTATTCGGGAAGAAACTTAAATTTCCAAAGTAAAATAAATAATTATGATAATGATGACGACAACAAAACGATATTGATAATAATAATACAAATTATAATGTTAATAATGAGATTTTAATAATGATAAAAATGATAATGTTAATAATAAGATTTTAATGATAATAATAATAATAAAATAATTAATAATGATTATGAAAATAATCTTTTGTTTGATTACCATCGCAAATTCAGATTAATTCGTAATGTGTTTTTTTGCAGGTTTTGTTGTGGTTAATATTGTATGTTTTACCTGATCAAGCAACTAGGGGACCGACGGCACTAAGTCCTCTCTGAAGGACTGGGTAATGAGGATTAAAGCCTTTCCAAAGGGCACTAGCGCATCGAATTGGGTTCGAACCCGGGACCTCCCGGATACGACACCACTGCTCTACCACTAAGCTATAGCATCTCCTAATATGGAAATGTGAGAGAGATGATCGGATGCATGTGGTCATTTCATTGTTCGTCTTACTTACTGTAGGTGGTGGTTTCTTGCGATGTCGTTGTGTCTGACATCGTGGTCGTAGGGCGCGTCGTGGGCTTGGTCATCGCGACCGTAGTCGATGATTCTGTCGACCCTGAAAATATTTCAACATACATAACTGACGTAACGATCATGATGTCATTGAAGTTTCTGTGTTATAACAAATGAAACCACGCATACAAAGCAAAGAGATTCGGAATGCCACCTAAACAAGATTAGAAAGCCGAAACGAAGTAAATTTAGCTTCATGAAAACATAGATTTGTATAGTTTATTTCTTTTATAAGGTATAATTTGTGTTAGCATATTTTTAGATTGATTGGTGTTTTTTGCCAAATGATGTATCTAAATTTCTTCCTGTGGCGTATTTGTTGTCATTAAACTAGTGGGCAAAATAAAAGGTCGGGTAACACCTCCCCCCCCCCCCTCCTAAAAAAAGATTAAGGAGGGAAAAAGGGGGATGTAGAGAGGTAGCATGGTAAGGTATGTGAGAGGGAGAGAGAGAGAGAGAGAGAGAGAGGGAGAGACAGAGGGGAAAGTGGAAGTGGCTAGACACATTATAATAATAATCAAATGCATGGCGGTATTTTATTGTTTCTGTTACTTACTTGAGGTGGCGGTTTCTTTCGACGTCGTTGTGTCTGACATCGTGGTCGTAGGGCGTGTCGTCGGGTTGGTCGGCGCGTCCGTAGTCGGTGATTCTGTTGACTCTTAAACGTTTTCAACAATGAAACATAACTAAGTTAAAGGACCATGATATAATTGACGGTTCAGGATTATAACAAATGCAACCACACGTACAAAGTGAATGCCAAAACGATGAAATCTTTTTTTGCACTTTTGCAAAGATTCCGGGGGGACTATCCCCCCTAATTTTGTTTAGGGGAAGGTGTCCAACCGCCCACCCCCTCGCCCAATGGGATCGCCGCCCCTGGCTGTTGTTAAACTAGATGACAAAAGAATAAGACGGACACTTCCCGTAATAGGAATGGACAAAACAAAAACTAAGTTAAAGGATCATTGACGGTTCAGGGTTATAACAAATGCAACCACACGTACAAAGTGATGAGATTAGGAACGACACCTTAACATTTTTAGAATGCCAAAACGATGAAATCTTAGCACCATGAATTTTTAAACATTTTATCTAAATGTATTGATGTGGCGTTTTTGCTGTTATCAGGGGCGGCGATTTCTTTTCTATTGGGGGGGGGGGGCGAAATGCGAGGTTTTCCAGAACATTTACTCGCACATTTCGAAGGATATTACACAAGAGAGCGTAGCGACCGGGCGAGAAGATTTTTGCATTATCATAGTCTAAAGGCTGCACTCTTGGGCCCTCAGAGCCTTAAAGTGAGCTGCAGTCTAAAGTCAGTATTTGCTATACATTTTTTTTTTTTTGCACTTTTGCAAAGATTCCGGGGGGACTTCCCCCCCCCCCTAATTTTTTTTAGGGGAAGGTATCCAACCGCCCACCCCCCTCGCCCAATGGGATCACCGCCCCTGGCTGTTGTTAAACTAGGTGACAAAAGAATAAGACGGACACTTCCAGTAATAGGAATGGACAAAACAAAAAGACAGATAAAGACTGAGAGAGAGAAAGAGAGAGAGAGAGAGAGAGAGAGAGAGAGGGAGAGAGAGAGAGAGGGGGGAGAGAGAGAGAGAGAGAAGGAGGCTTGACACATGTTATATTGAGCAAATACATGACGTCATATCCATGTTTCTATTGCTTAGACATACTAGAGGTAGTGGTGTTTTGGGAAGTCGTTGTGTCTGAGTGTTTCGACATCGTAGTCGTAGGGCTCGTCGTGGGCTTGGTCGTCGCTTCTGTCGTTAACTCTGTGATCACTGCAAATAACAAAGAAAACGTTAATGAGGTAAGCGGCGATGCACGAGGTTATTTCCTCAGAAAGGCGCTCTTGGTCAGGGTACGGGATAGGATCAAGGGAGAGGGGGATAGAAATCGGAAAATACTTTTCCTGTGGAAATCAAAAGACTATCAAAAAGTTCCAAAAGAGGACCGCGAGGTATATTCTTTTATAATCATCATCATCATCTTCTAAATCATCATCTTCTTCTTCTTCAGTTGCAGGACTAGTCACCGTCATGTATTGTCGTACTGGTGAGGCGAAGTGCAGTGCAGAATGTATGTGTATAAAACATACAGCGAACTGCGTGCAAGTAAACAAAACTATCGAACAAATTAAGTTTATCCCCTGTAGAAAGTCTCTTCATGCTCTTTTTTCATTAATTGACCTACCCTCCCCCGATACGCCTACTAGGCCTAAAAAATACAAAGGTGTTGTATTGCCCTTTGCGACCGACCCAAAAATCTTGCAATCTACGGTTGGCTTAAAAAAAAAATGTATTAAGGCATTCAAAACCGAAAAATATCAGCCATAAGAGGGAGTAAAAAAAAAAAGTTTAAACAAAAGTTTAAACAAATTCCGACCGACCGACCCAATGCTTTGGCACCTAAAGGGCAATAAAACATTTTTTTTTTTTTTGTAGGCCTTATAGTAGACCTACATGTACGTTCGTCGCAGTGTCTTCCTTGAAACCCACTTGAGCAGTGACACTCGTAGCCTACCATAGTCTCCTCACACCAGCTGTTTTTACAGACATTGTTGCCACAATCTGCGAAATAATTAATAAACGAGATAAAACTCAATACTGATTAATAAATCATCATAACATTTTGTTCTGTTTGGTGTGAAAAGGTATATTTTCGGGCTTCTGACAAATCAAAATACAGAAGATTAACAATACTAATGCTAATGCATTTTTACCAGGGCTCAAATACTTTGGTCATGTTAAAAGGCACCAAAGCCTTTTAAAGGATGTATTGAAAGGAAGAGTGGAAGGAAGTAGACCGAGAGGGAGACCCAGAATCAACTGGGCAGAGAATGTCAAGAACTGGAGTCGACTAAAACTGCAAGAGTGCACCAGAATGGCAGAAGATAGAGTGAAATGGAGAGATGATGCAATCAACCTCCGAACCGGGAGAAGATACTTTAGATAGATAGATGAAGACCATGCTCCATAGCCATCGGATACCCTCTTTATTGGTGTCAGTGCCCCTTCTAAAATTCACTGTTTTGCCTAGTGATTTCCGGTGCCCTGGGCGACCAAACATTTTTTTCTTCTTCCACGTCAATTGTTCCGGGCTTTGTTTTGGCATAGCTTGGGTTAGAGTTGCAGTCGGCTTTTAGGTTAGGATTCGGGTTAGGATTCGGTATATTATGTTTTCTACTTACAGGACAGCTACTCTTAAATATTTTATTTAAAGCAGAATGATGAAAGTCTGAATGATATGGGACAGCAAAAAACAAGTTTTGATTGTTTTAAAGTTGTAATCACTATATGCTTACGGGCACTTCGAATTGACTGAATCGGTAATGTCACTGTGACGCAGCGCCGGATAACTTTTGTTATTTGTTTCAACACAAAACGACTAAAATGTCAATTTTAAAAAAAGAGGGCCTGTTTTCTAAAGGACAAATGGTAGTATGCTATCCGTAATAATCATATTTTCAGTAGTGCCCCAGGGGAGAAAAACAGATACTATTAATATTTTAGTAAACGACAAACGGGAGAGTTGTTTCTGACTACGTTACAGTCAATTGGACATTCATAACAATTTATTGATCTCAAATTTCAAACATTCAAACTCCCTTATTATCAATCCGATTTAATTCAAACTTTCGCCATTCTTTTTTCTTATTTTTCTGCTTTCATACAAATGCACTTGATAGAAAGATTGGATTGCCTTTTAATAATTTGGTTAGTGTATAGTAATCTTGACGTGAAGCAATTTTCGCTTGAAGCTAGAGTCGTACAACATTGCCCCATCTAGATCTTCCTATCTGCACTCTAATAAAATAAATTGCAATACAGAAAAAGTGGCCTTGTTCTAAATATAAGGAATATTTATGAAATTGAGATAGCTATAGCAGTAGTAGTAGAAGTCGTTGAAGTAGTAGTAGTAGTAATAGTAATAGTAGTAGTAGAAGTAGTATAGTAGCATCAACAGCAGTAGCTGTAGTAAACTCGTCAGCCATTCCACCGTTATCAAACGCATTACCGGCTAATGAAATTTTATACAATTAATAATAAATACTCGAATCACCCGGTAGCATGGAATTAATCATCAATGAATTAGATATTGATGGATTACTAGTCTTCTCCCTTGCTCTTTTCAACAGCCTTCGAATTTATCGATTGCTATTTCTTTTCGGCTGGAACGATTTTAATTTTCAAATAGATTTACAAAAACATGGATGGCAATGTCACTACGTCGAGAAAAGGTTTTTGTACCATGAAATATCCTCGACATTCGCTTGAGTTAAAACAGGAAACAAAAACGAAACGTAATGAAAATTTCGTAACTTACACATCTTTTATGTAGAAGGCCTTATACTAGTAACTATTGTTGTTGTTGTTGTTTTAATAGTGTTGTAATTAATACTATAATTAGTATTACTGTTATTATTACTATTGTTATTATCATTATCATTGTTATTATTACTATTGTTATAATCATTTATATTATCATTATCACTATTATATATATATATATATAATCATTACTATTATTAACATTACTATTATATATCATTATTATTATTATTATTAGTAGTAGTAGTAGTAGTAGTAATAGTTATTATAAGTAATATTACTAGTAGGGGTAGTAGCAGTAGTAGCAGTAGTAGTAGTAGTAGTAGTAGTAGTAGTAGTAGTAGTAGTAGTTGTTAGTTGTAGATATTATATTGTTATAATATCATTGAAGAACGTGTTATCTGTATGCAGATTTGTTGATTTAAACAAAAAAATAATATGTCATTTGAGAACAACAGTGAATTAAGCATGCAACCTACGGGGGATTCTGCATATTCTATGCCCGCCCGGGATCCCTTCTTTGCTCTTCCTTCGATGGCACCCGGCGACGACAGAAGGAAAAGGAATGAGTTTGGGGATGCTCTGCACCATGCTGCCATCGTGGAGTCGCTTCATCTCACACTTTTGGGACATGGGCAAAGTGTAATTTAGGCCATATCCGTCTGGACAATCCGATAGCACAGGCAAGGCTGTGAAGAATAGATTAGACAATTAATTGGTAGTTGTATTTTTTCCTCCTCCTACGCCTCTTCTCTTCCTGCCTCCTCGTCCCTCCCCTCCTCCTTTGTTTCCTCAACTACATCCCCCTCCTCTTGCTCCTCCTCCTCCTCCTCCTCCTCAACATACTCCTCTTCCTCATATATGCCCTGCTACTTCTCTCATTTCTCTCCTCCTTGTTCCTCCTCTCCTAGTCATCCTCATAAAGCCCTCGTCGAGCCTAATTATCCTACCTCTATCCTCCCCTTCCTCCTTATTCCTCCTCTCCTAGTCATCCTCATAAAGCCCTCGTCGAGCCTAATTATCCTACCTCTATCCTCCCCTTCCTCCTTATTCCTCCTCTCCTAGTCATCCTCATAAAGCCCTCGTCGAGCCTAATTATCCTACCTCTATCCTCCCCTTCCTCCTTATTCCTCCTCTCCTAGTCATCCTCATAAAGCCCTCGTCGAGCCTAATTATCCTACCTCTATCCTCCCCTTCCTCCTTATTCCTCCTCTCCTAGTCATCCTCATAAAGCCCTCGTCGAGCCTAATTATCCTACCTCTATCCTCCCCTTCCTCCTTATTCCCTCTTTTTCATCCTTGCCTTCCATCATCTTCTCCATCTTGAGGATGCAGGTTTTCTTAAAATATTTTGAAATATTTATAAGAGGGACTTTTTTCGAACGAGATTTTTTGTTTGGGATGCCATGTAGGTCTAGTTTGAGGACACAAATCCGTGTCAATAGTTGTGTAATAGGTTCTGCAAAACGTGACTACAATTGACTCTGCAACAATTATGATATCAAACACATATGACGGATATGTTAAGTCAAAATAATACTTACCGAAAGACAGACAGGTCACGGTACCAAACAGCAACTTCCAAAATACACCTATTATGGGGTCTTTAGTCTGTATTTAGAAAGAAATATTAATATTGTTTGAATCAACAACAACAATAACAACAACTGAGAAAAAAATGATGATGCTATTGATTCGGATGATAAAGGTAATACTGATAATGGCAATACTGATAATAGTAATACTGATAATGGAAGTACTGATAATAGTAATACTGGTAATACTGATGATAGTAATACTGATAATGGTAATACTGGTAATGGTAATACTGATAATGGTAATACTGATAATGGTAATTCTGATAATAGTAATACTGGTAATGATAATACTGATAATAGTAATACTGATAATAGTAATACTGGTAATGATAATACTGATAATAGTAATACTGATAATAGTAATACTGGTAATGATAATACTGATAATAGTAACACTGATGATAGTAAAACTGATAATGGTAATACTGATAATGGCAGGCAGGTAGCCACGGGGGGGGGGGGGATTCCAAGATCGGTTGAACTTTTTTAGACCGATTACATGTATGTGCCCCCCCCCCCCCCAACATCAAACTCTGGCTACGGCCCTGGATAATGGGAATACTGATAATTGTAATACTGATAAACTGGTAATGGTATTACTGATAATGGTGATTATGATGATGATAAGACTGATCTGTCATTGGTATTTTATATCGGTTTTCTAGGACAATTTCGGATTTTTTTTCAGCAAATTTGGTAAAAACGTTCATTCAATTTAAGCGTAAACACTTTTTTGGTGGAGACTGTCATTTACTTTAGGGGATCGAGCAGAGGATTTGACATATTTACCTAGTGGACTGCCTTGAAATTATGCTTCTGAAAAATGACTGTTGAACTATCTTGGAGATTAATTTTTAACAGAACCTCATTTTACCATTCAATTCAAATAACAATTCGAAGGGGTTTATTTCCATTAAAAACGAACAAATACATACATGTGATATAGTACAGACAGTTCAAAATCTATAAATCATGTATGAAATATCTTTATATCCATATTTATACAGTTATGACGACAATTCATTTGGATCTTTCTAAAAAAAAGCCGTCCATAAATATGTTTAATATTATATTTGAATTTAAAGGTCGTTGTTTTTGTAAAAAAACAGTTATAGCGCTCGAAATTTTACACTTTGATATGAGCTAATTTCGCAATTTTTGGTTGTGAAGGGCTTTTTACTCTTTAGCAATGGTAACAAAATTAGATGAAAAAATAGAATATATCGCGAATAGATACTATCATTGAGGAGATGACTATTTCGATAGGAAATATGATGTCAGGTGATGCAATTCATAATATTCTAATGATATACCTCTCTTAGTCTGATGCTTTATTAATAATATGCCTGGCATCAAATATATAATATTAGGTCAAACTAATACATAGAATTAGACCTACATAATAACAATCCATTTTTAATTTATTCATTTTCATGTCATGATAAAAGTAAAATATAATATAAAATCTTATATGAAAACGTATATAATGGGATATCTGTCTCTTCAATCTTTACTTCATTTATTCAAGATGGTTTCAGACTAATTCAGTAAGATTACAATATATTAGCTAACGATGTGACATAACATATACATCCTTTATAAACAACTTAAAGTACAGGTATTTTTTTTTCCAAAATATTTATTAAAACAAATCTCATTCATAATAATAATAACAGTACATGATAATAATAATAGTAATAATAACATAGAATAAGTATAATAAAAAATATAGTGTAATTGTTAACTCATCAGCAATACAAAAAAAGTTAACAAAATATTTGCCATTTCTTATTATGAAGATCGAGACGATTTTTTCTTGAAAGTAATTATACGTTCCATATTTTCTAAATGTTTGAGAGCTCGTTGAAAAGAAGGAAATAGTGGAATAACGTTTTGCATTTTACAAGTGAAAATAAAATATTTTGCAAAAATAATAACTGTATTGACGAAATTAAAATTATTGATTATAAGAGTACCAACAAAATATTCTTCATCTGTGAACAAAATATTTCGTATGTTCTTTTCTTTTAACCATGCACATAGAAAGATCGTACTTTTTCACAATTTACAAATAAATGAGACAACGTCTGTTCATGATTTTCACAGAAAGTACACATTGAAGAAGTACTTATACCTATCTTATAAAGAAAACTTTGTGTTGCAATTTTTCTATGATTAAGCTTAAATTGGAAATTTCTCATTTTATTATCTATGGATGACCTATAAAGTTTTTTAAAACGGGATTTCCAAATTAGTGAATCATTTAAATTATTTTGTAGACCCCTTTGCCATTTATCCTGTTGATTTGTTTCTGAGATATTTGCTGAAAATTTGTTTAAGAAAATATTGTACGTAAGTTTTTATATCTTTTTAGGTTTACGGAATTCGTTCAATAAATTATCAACACAATTTAGAGAAGCATTTTCCATTTCAAACTTTTCCTGTTTTAGAATACGTTTCCAACTACTAGGTAATGCGGAAAGAACTAAATAATATATCATAAATGAACCAGACAGAAAATTCATTTGGCGTTGGATTTGATCAAAAGACATAAATGAACCATCAATGCGCAAAATATCCTTAACATATATCATATCAAAATTAAAACGTATATTAATATTGAGAGGTTTTCCGCCTACCAGTATATGAGAATTCAGGCAAAGGGGTTGGGAAATAATGTCTTTGAATTTAACTGGGTTGTAGTACTTGTAGTGACTCCATGCAATATGAGAATTCAGGCAAAGGGGTTGGGAAATAATGTCTTTGAATTTAACTGGGTTGTAGTACTTGTAGTGACTCCATGCAATCAATATATCATTCCAGAAAGGATCTGCGTATTTATTGAACATTAAATGATCCGAGCGGAGATTACCGCTCAAAAAAATATCACCTCCCATACGTCTCAGAGAATGTGCAAAAAACATTTTCCATTTACTTTTGTTTTCTTCATCAAAGTATCTCTTTATCCAAGTAACTTTCATTGCACGGTTAAAAGATTATAAATGAGGCATTTTAAGGCCTCCTTCTTTATATTCATTGTAAAACAAAGAGCGTCTAAGTCTGTCCTTCTTATTACTCCATACAAATTTAAAGAGTACTCTCTGAAGTTCTGAAAAGAATGATAAAGGGGGATCACGAAGAATACAAAGTAAATAAATCAATTTTGGTATAACTAGAGATTTAATAATGGTCACTTTTCCATACAAGGTTAAAGACCTACGATTCCATATATTCAACGTTGTCTTAATTTCCTCAAATTTTGATTTGAAATTAAGATCATGAAAACTCAAATTACCATTCAAAGGAATTTTGATACCTAAGTATGTAAAATAATCTGAAGGCCAAATAAAAGGAATGTCTTGACACATAGGCATAGTAACTTTTCAATTTCCCAGTCTAATCATATTACATTTTTCAAAATTAATTTTCAAACCAGAAGCTTCTTTGAAATCATTCAAGACTTTAACATATCTACGAATATTCGATTCATCAGGTTCAAGAAAAATAACCGTTTCATCTGCATATTGACTAATCTTTACCTCCTCATTTAATACTGTTAACCCACGAATATCTTTATTTTGTCTCACGAAACAGCCTAAGTACTTCAACTGCAATAATAAAAAGATATGCACCCACAACAAAAAGTGAGTCACCCTTTCTCAAATTGATGAGTCACTGGTTTGTCCGTACAGCGAAACACTTGAAGGATCATGTGAGTCACTATGACTCGATACTATCGAGTCAATAGAGACTCATTGGTTGTTACTAATGAGTCAATTTACACCTGACTCACGCTTAAACGTGTCAAATGACTCACTTTTTGTTGTGGGTGTGGAGACAAAGGCCATCCCTGTCTCACACCACGCTTTATCTCAAAAGAATCTGACGCGAACCCATTATTAATAACTCGTCCTTGTATATCTGTATACAGTAATTTCACCCAATTAATAAAATACTGATCAAATCCAAATACATGAAGAGCGTCGTACATAAAATTCCAGTTAATCATATCAAAAGCTTTTTCAAAGTCAATACTCAGAGCTAAACCGTCAATATTTTCTATTTTACAAATGCTTTGTATATCAATGAATAATCGTTTGTTCTCTCCAATTAAACGTCCTTCAATAAAACCATATTGGTCATTACTTATCAAAAGCCCTAAAACCTTTTTCATTCGTAGTGAGAGAATTTTGGATAAAATCTTATAATCACTGTTAAGAAGTGATATTGGTCGCCAATTTTTGAGAAGTAATAAATCTCTTCCTTTTTTTGGCAACAAAGTAATAATACTTGTTCGCATAGATAAAGGAAGAATGTTATCACGCAAAGAGGAATTGTAAACGGAACATAACAAGTCTTTGATATCAGACCAGAAAGTTTTGTAAAACTCAATGGGAAGTCCATCTGATCCCGGTGACTTGTCACTTTTAAAAGTTGTAATAGTTTCATAGCACTCTTTCTCCGAAATGAGATCACCTAAAGAAAAATCATCGTCTTTGATATCCAGATTAGGTAAAACAACTTTTTTAATGAATTCACAAGGAAAATCTTTTTTAACTCTAGATGCATATAGATTAAGATAAAACAACCTTTCTTCCTCGAGAATATCTTTAGAATCTGTAATAGGTCCATTTGCCGTTTGAAGCCTGGAAAAACATTTTTGCTGAAAATTCCTTTTTTCTAAATTAAAAAAAATATTTGGTATTACGTTCACCTTCTGAAACCCATTTAGCTTTAGTTCTAACAATAATACCACGGACAATTTCTTCATGCAAATGTTCATATTCCGTTTTCTTGTCACATAAATCACTACGTAAAGTTTCATAATTACAACATTCTTCATTGTTGGTTAACCTATTTATCTCTTTCTCTAACTCTTCTAATCGCATTTTGCGTTCCCTTTTCTTCTTTTTGGAAATTTCGATAAACTTACAATGAACTCTGAATTTCATAAATTCCCATATTTTGCTAATAAAAAGCTCGAACCTGCATTTTCAGTCAAAATTATTTTAATTTCATCTCTTATTGAGTCAACAACATCTGCGTCTGCCAATAATGCGGTGTTGAGTTTCCAAAATCCTGGACCTCTCTTTATAACAGATTTTGTCAAATGAAGGGATACAAATGAATGGTCACTCCTATAACCAAAAGTTATTTCACTTTTTTTAACTGACTGAATCAAACTCTGGGATATCAGAAAGTAATCTAAACGACTTCCACTTTTACAATCGTGAGACATCAAAGTGTATTTCAATGCTGCAGGGTGAAGATGCCTCCATACATCAACTAATTCAAAATCAGATATAATATTTTGAATGGCATTATAACTATTAAGGTGGTTTTGAATCAATCTTGGAAATTTATCCAGCTTCGGATTCAAAATAGTATTAAAATCTCCCCCTAATATATATGGCTCTTCACCATAATCACACAACAATTCGTGTAACTCCAAAAAAAAATACCATCGTCACTATTTGGACCATAAATATTTACAAGTGTAACCAGACTAGCATTAATCTTCACTATAACTAAAAGAATACGACCATTGCTATCTGTGTGCGTACTTAAAATGTCAAAATTCGCCGAAGGTTTAAAAGCATGCAAATCCCTGCACTATCTGAACGACCATGACTGAATATTTTTTTTGTAGCCCCACTCCTGACACCATTTCTTTTTTATATCTGAAACAGAATGAGATTCCTGTAAAAATTTCACATGGTGATCAGAATTCCGTATCCAATAAAATACACATTGTCTCTTTAAATGGTTGCCAAGCCCTCGAACATTGATCGACCCGATCTTAATATCTATAGAGTCACTTATCATATTCGAAGTCATGTAGTGGTATAACAATGACTAGTGGGCCTATACCAGTGAGTTTCATATGAACATGTACTGTGTTTGATGATTTAAAGTAGAACAGTATAATATAAGTTGAGAATTGCTTAATTTTTAAGGTAGAATATAAAAAAATGAAATTAAAAAGAAGTGAAAAGAAAAAAAGTCAAAGAACAGAAAGATAAAACAGTATACACAAATTCTAAGTAAACATCTAAAAAAATGAGCAATCCCTTCCTGTTTGGATTGTCCGTCTACTGTCATGTGACAGAGTAAAAATGGAGCAACTTTATACAAGCATAGTAGGCCTTAAATAGACATATAAAGTACATCAATCGTAGCTATACGTGACTAGAAATGAAACGGAAATAGTAAAAAAAAAAAAAAAAAAAAAAAAAACTACTTTAGATTTCGACAGTTCTCGGCGTCCCTACTCCATCTCTTTCTACCAAAGTAAATACTTATTCAGTTGACGATTGATGAGTTCATATTTTGGTCAAATTATTGTTTCAACATGTTAGAATTCTTTTGTGTCCTCTTTGCCATCTTTCAGATCTGAAGGTCGAAGCGTTTTAAGGGGTCCTGGGGCGTCTTTGGGGCCATCCTTATATTTAATCACTCTCGGGACGGAATTGGGGATGAACGCAAACTTATTTTCATCTCTTAATTGCCTGACTTAGGTCATCAGCCGTTTGTGTTCATTTCTGGTATCTGGGTGATCGTCGTCGCTGATTCCAACCTTTACGCCGCGGATTCGAACATTTTTTAATGTCGGGCTCTTCTTCAAGATCGACTCGCGATCGGTGAAGCGTAGCAGCTTTACGTGGATGGGTCTTGGTCGTGGGTTGCGCTGGTCACCTGCTTGAGCACGGGAAATGCGGAGAGTGCGATGGGCGCGTTCCACTTCTACATTCTCCATATTCAAATGAGATGCGAAAAACTGACGGGCGTATTGTGCGCAATCTTGCGTTACGGAATTTTCTTCACCTTCTGGTACACCGTGAATGATGACGTTGTTTTGTTTACTTCTGTTTACTAAATCGACGATATTCTTTCTCAGCTCATTTACATATGGCACTGGTTTTTTTAACTTATACCAAATGTGTCCACAAATGGGTCCAAAATGAAATTATGTTTACTCACTTCAAACTTGTATTTTTAGGATCAATACTAATCATATTTTTGAGAAATGCAAATTCTGGACCTTAATCTATCTCCTTATTTATTCACCAGATATGAATACTTTGAGTTTTTACAATTTTATTGTGAACTATAGCATATCTAATAACTGTGATATAAAACTCATTTGCTATTAACTACACCTTTAAATATGTTGGGTCTTTAAGAATATATTTCAAAGATTATTCATGCAAATTGTTGGGTTTCTATTTTGAAAAATACAGATTTTGTATCCCTTAAGGGTAAAATAGCTCTAAATTAAGGTTTCGACAATAGCAAGTTTTTATTTCAATAGGTAAAATGCTTTTTTCTTAGTTCAAACTTATTTTATTATTTTATTTCATTCTTTCATGTTTGTATTTTTTTTCTCATGTAAATGTACACGATTCTTTGTCATGATGCAATGTGTTCCTTAATATTTTGAAGCGCCTTGAGCATTTAATTAAAGTGGATAATGGCGCTATATAAATCTCATGTATTATTATTATTATTATAACAAGTGATGATATATGGTAAATACATGCCAAAAAATTGGGAACCAGTGCATTGCCTAATAATTTTCATATGGCACACCACTGATGTTTCGGACGTTACACACTGTTATCATTATAACTTTATTCAAGTTAATTGCTTTTCTTTAGGTGTTATTGACCTCAGTTACATTAATTTTTTGCAGAAAGATACTTTTGTAACATTTATGGAAAAAATTCTGCAGTTTTAATTAGTTTAGCACATACATGTATACCAAGTTTGTCTTCATCGACCACTCAATTTATGTAAGGTATATTATTCATTTCAAGAACGTGTACCGGTAGTTAAAAATGCTTATGTGATCTAACAGAGTGAAATATGAAGCTAATAGCAATTGTAGTCATCAAAACTCCTTAGAAAATTCACTTAGAAACATACTCTTTATTGCATGTTATGAACAACAGCGTGAAATGTATACTATGGTTTGTTTCGGATGTTACACGATGTTAACATTTCAATGAGATCATCAATTTTCTACAAACTCTACAATATAGATGTTTAATCAGCTTGTTAATGCTGTTTGCCTTCAACTATATAGTGTGTCATTCAATAATATCACTAACACATACATGTATGTAAGCACTGAAACATTGACAAATCTTTAAAAAAATAAAACTATAAAAAAAGTACCCCCAGTCATGTAAGTACGGTAATAAGAAATAAGTGAATCCTAATGTATGTACATTTCGAGAATGAGACATTTTTGATGTATTTTAAAATTGTGTATGTTTTAGGTTATAATACTACTGTAGTAACAATCATCCTTTACCACTATTTGTATTAGGAGGCTGTTTCAAACGACAATATGTTTTAATGCTCTTAAATAAGTATTTATTTATTTATTTAATTGATGACCGATTGATGAATGGATGGATTGATTGGTTGGTCAGTTGGTTGGTTGATAGATCTTAACTCTTGCTGTGCCTATATTACAGGTGACAAACAATATACAGTGTAGGTTAAACATGTACCGTATTTGCCGGCGATAAGGCCGCAGCGCCGCACCCCCAACTTTGACATTTCGTAGAGGAAAAAAAACAAAAACGGACAGCCCATTTATATTTCACACTAGTGTAGGGTTGCGGTTCTAACAGATAATTCCTAGCACTCTTAACACAGAGGCAGCCCAGCAGACATGTTGTAGGATTGATAACTACTAGGTAACTGACCAGGTTTTAATGTGTAAAAGCATTACAACATTCTATGTAGCATTCCACATACATTCCATGCAAAGTAGAATAAATCAATAAATATTCATATAGTCCCATACAAGTATAAATCAACATCACAAAGTATTCTTGAATATTCAAACATAAACAAAGGGTATATATTGAATATTCATAGTATATGTAAATTATACTACATAAGCTTGACTGCATCAGGTAAACATTGAAACCAATAAAAGAGAGAGATAGACAGATGAAAGGATGGTGGATGAAAAGGGTGAATATGAATGAGGGATGACCTATTAACATGAAAGGGATGAATCATGGATATGAAGGGGAGTTTCAGAAGTTCAAAATAAATCCATACACTAGCTTATACATTTTGTATGTATGCATACATTTGAGGAAGATACTACATGTATATGTTTAGGATCATTAAATAAGGTATTACTGGTAATGCCCATTTCTTTTATACATGTATGTACTTTCTACACAGATTAGTTGCGTGTACTGAGTGCCCTTTTTGAAAGGTATTTTTAAATGAAAATCCATATTTCCCATAAATTTGTAGAAAAACATTTTAATTTGCTTGATTTTATCAACTTTATATACCTGTATCATACCCGTGTCATGTACATGTACACTGGGTATTGCTTAAGTGGGTGATGTTGAGCTTTTGTAACCTACCAAATAGTTTAGATTGACCATACAATCTTTGGTTATATGACATAATTTGGAACAACCTCTGTAAAAATGAAAACGTGATGATTTGCAAACACACAGCAATTTAAATAGCAAAAGGAGAGGTTGAAAAATTGAAATTTGCTATTCTCACATCTATCTTTGCCCCTCATTTGAACTAGTTAAAGTATGAAAATGTCTGTTAACAGTTTAATGTAACATCCGAAACGTGCTACAGCATAACAGAAAGTGCTGTTAAAATGGCTGAATAATGTTTATGAGTCACTTTTATTGAGATTGTTTCTGATAAATTACAATTAAGGATATACTAAAGCAGCCAGGAATGCCTTGCACCACAAAGTGTGGCTTCAATATTTATGTTTTATAAGTCAATTTTGCAGAAAAATTAGATATTTTACGGAAATTTTGATTTTTTGCATCATATTTCTTCATATTTTTATATTTAGATCTAAATGAAATTATCAATATAGTGTTTTTAACAGGAGTGTGCATTGTGAAATCGTAACTTGCACATATGATAGAAAATTAGTTGAAATTTTGCAAACTATGTGTTAACAATCAAAAAGTGTAACGTCCGAAACACCCTTCTTGAGTTTACACAAAATTATTGGATTTGAAAGACCTGATTTGTGTTTTGACTTGTGTTAAGACTTTTAATAACTTATTTCATAATGATTTATTCACTCCAGATACCCTCAAACATGGATTATCATCATTTATTTGGTATTTTTTGTTTCGGACGTTACATTTGTTTCGGACGTTACAACTGTTAACGGAAAATTGGTTTTAACTATAAAATAGTATTGTAATGATGTATTGCAAATTTCTTTTTTTGGTGGGTAGCCGCCATGAAATGTTTAAAAAATGTTACGAAAGATAGGTCCTGCAGTTCATATATTTTCTGCTACTTCAAATTGAAAGTTGTTTCGGACGTTACAAAATTGTTTACGGAAAATGAGACAACTTTTTCAAATTTTGAATAGATTTATAATATAAGCGCTACTACAATTAAATTATATTTTCTTTTAATTTAATGACTTGGAGTAACTAATAAGCTTATTCAAACCATAAACAATCTCATTAAATGATTGTTCTAGTGGGTTAAATGAGCGCCTACATTGTTTACGGAAAATGTAACGTCCGAAACACCATTTTCAATTGCACTGTTCTATCAAAATACAGGAGTTAATTCAGATTACTGTTTACTTTCTTTAAGATCCACCCATGCTCATTAATCATCAATAGAAAAAAAAACATATTGCTTGTGGGTATATATTTTTTTTCGGCTCCAACCAAAAAGGTATGTCAATTTTGTTACAAAATTCCGTAACTTGGCTGTTCAGGGATATCTCATGCACATAAAGCAACGCTGAAATTTTTTCGTTAAGCTATGGGAGGTTAAACTAGGTCCATGCTACAAGAAAAAGTTGTAACTGATTTCTAATTCTCTATCTTTGTAAAGTTTCAGGCTGTCAAAGGGTCATTAAGCTATTTGGTCATAGTTAAAAAAAAACCAGTGCCATATCCATAATCTGCTTTCGTGGCTTTTACTTTCTCAACCTCTGACTTTGTTTCACTGATTTCTAGTTCTAAAAATCCAGTTCCATTCTCAAGATACTTCTCGGTTTCGTTTCTTCTGGGACGATCTGTACATGGCGGCCAATTTGAAAAATTGCCGCCTTTCTCTTCCAGCAGCATATTTTCAAGGTATTTGTACAACATCCCTTGTCTCAAAGACTTTAAAAAATTGGGAATTGCCCCCTAGGTATTTATGATTCAATTTATTCCGTCTTGTGCCATGCAAGATTCATTCAAATTCATCAAAGAAACTGAAGTAATTTTAATGAACGAAAATAATGTTCCTATTATTTCGAAATGTATCATGTATATGCTTATATTGAAACAGACAACAACAAAAATGGCAATGATATCAAATCAGACTCAAGGTGCCTAATTCACCATGATTGAAACAAAAGCCTAAAGTACTTACCATTTTACAGATCAATCTTCAACGGCTTCCAAGAATTATCAAACAGCACGATGATAACCTGACGTCTTTCTCGGATAAAAAAGGAACAAATATGGCATCGAGTAGATAAATCTGTTGATTACAGAAAGGCGGGAAATACTAACCGTAAGATTCAAACTGGTGGCTATAGCGTTCGACAAACGGTAATTAATTTAAATCGGAGGAAACTTATGAAAACTTGATATCTACTCTCGACGTTCGATTGATTGTAAATAGTAAATAAAGCGATTTTCCTTCACGGAAGGCGGCAGCTCGTATGAGAACCCAATCGATATGAACCGAACAGAAAAAGAAAATCTGCCAACTGGTAAATTGACGATTGGTGGATTGAAATTATGGGATAGCTCCGCAAGGGATGATAATGATGATTGTTTGGTTTTTGTTACCTTAGCAACATGATATGTCGTGAACAGAAATTATGGGATAGCTATCAACGCCGACGATTGTGTGTTGTTTCTTTGTTCGCTTGTTTTTGCTATTGGTTGAGGAACCGGACGTTGTCTCATAAACTTTACACTTTTAGATCGAATTAGAGGATAGCTCCTTGAGATAGCTATTTGCCCCGAATGTTTGTTTGTTTATTTGTTTTTGTTTTTGTTTGAGAGAACACACATTATCTCAGAAACGTCAACAATTTAGATCGAATTTCGAGGATAGCTCTGTTAGATAGGTATAAGCGCCAATGAACTTGTTTTGAGCATTGGGACGTACATCATTTTGTTTGTGAAAATGCATGTTACGCTAATAACATGCTAAATGTGGATAACAACATTATGAGATAGCTTCTTTGGAATACCCATCAGTGCTACTGATTTTTTTTAGAAGGGTAGGGTTGTATTTTTTTGTTTGGGAAAATACACGTTACCTTCGAAACATATTGAGTTAATCGAAATTATGGGGTAACATTAAAGGTACTATGTCCCATTTGCAGGCCCAAAAAATGAAAAGGTTAAATTTCAATGGCATTTGAAAGTAAATATTAATTTAGAACTTCCCTAAAAAAAAAAAGGGGGGGGGGGGCTTGAAAATGTAATTAAGTGGGAAAATTTGATGTTGTTGTTGTTGTTTTTATTTCCGAAATCAGATAAAAAATATACAAAGTAAAATATTTATACATGTACAAAATTCGGTGGATAGCCCAATTCAGCAGTGTTTATAGAACACTACTGTTCTTCCTTGGGGTCCTTACACTACAATATTAACATAAAAGCGACATAAAGCAGAATAGAAACAAATCATAAATACAAGTTTTTTTAAATATCAAGGTAACAAAATATACACAAATAATATCATACGCGTACACCCACGCATACACACACACACACACACACACACACACACACGCACACACACACGCACGCAAAATCATTTGAGTTTAAGGAAGTGTGTTAAGAAAAAATATCAGTTATTAGGGTATGGAAGGATCTTAATGTAGTTACATTTCGGATGTGTTCTGGTAGTTGGTTATATTGTGTCGCCCCCCTATAGAAGAATGTTCTTTTGCAATTATTTGAATTCGGTTTAGGGAGATCTAGATTTCGGGATGAGCGAAATGAATAATTATACGTGCGATATTTGATATTATTTGACATATACGACGGAGTGTAATTATTTAATATCTTAAAAATTATAGTACATACATGCTTTTTGTAACGGCAGTCTAGAAAGTCCCAATTTAGAGTATCATGAACATGTTGATTGGATGTATGAGAATAAGGATTTACTTTCATTATCACACGGCCCGCCCTGTTTTGAAGCTTTTGTAAAAGTGAAAGGGAGGATTTAGTTGCGGACTGCCAAACCATGTCTCCATAGTCGAAATGTGGAATAATTATGGATTTGTAAATTAGATTTAAATCAGATTCATTTATAATATGTCTTAATATACCAAGGAAGCCAATAAGTTTACTGATTTTCTGACACATTATATTGATATGAGCATCCTATTTTAATTGATTGTCTATATTGATACCGAGGTATTTTGTACTGTCAACCTTAACAATATTTGTATCTCTTATTTTCACATTAAGTACATTACACTTTGATAACTTATGACGGGTGCCAATGAGCATGGTAACAGTTTTTGTTGTCGAATCGACTTAAGAACTATAAAGCCAGTAAGTAATATTCTGATTTTCAGACCATTGTACCGAATGGTCGTATGTCTTATGCTGGGCAAATATTCAATCAGTTTAATTTTGGCCATTACAAGAAGTTGGTTATTGATGTAAACAATTGCTCATGTACCCTTTACAGCTCATTTTGTGTTTGTTCTTACCAAAGAAGAAAACAAAAATAGTCAGTCACTCAATAGTGTCTGACAGTAAAGTCTAGCAAGTCAACGGGTTTCCTTGCATAATTTGAATATTAGGACACTGCTAAAGTTTCAATTTCACAGATAGGACATACATGACATATTCATAATTCCTGCAAAGTTCTACATACTGTTATGTTGGCTGCAAAAGGGACATAGTACCTTTAAGGGATAGATATTTATGGAATCGAGCATTTTGTTGTTGAAATGCACGTTACGATAGAAACAAGCTGATTAAATTGATAGGTATGATACAAGAAAAAAGGAACCCAGCCGTTATGCATGATCAGACAAAGTGATATCGAGCCTCATCACATTATCTGCCCTCGTAAACCGATACCAACAACGCGTCACACTTTAATGCTCTCGCTTTTGTAGAATAATGGATGGCATCGTTTTCTCCCGAAGGTTGGTACTTTCAAATGTTCGTTTATTCGAATTATCAGAATGAAATAGGGTTCACTATACTCTGAACGAGGTTTGCAATTGTGAAAATGAAAAATTTTCTCTTCTTTTCGGAAGTCAGAACCCTATATCATCTTCATTATTAGCCATTGAAATGACCAACATTCGGAAAGACGAACCTTCGGAAATATGATCTGTCGGAATAAAGAAATCTTTCTGATTAAAGAACCTAAGGATTAAAAAACCTTCGAAATTAACGAACTTTCAAAAATGTGAACCTACATAATTATAAACCTTCGACAAAAAACAACGAAATAAACTCGTTTTAGTAGGTGAATTGTCCGACAAGTTTACATTCAGCCTAACCAAATTAAAGAGTAATTTTGAACATCATTTTGGTCATGGTATTATCCCGACCGAAATTGTTTTTAAAGTTAACAAACTAACAATTATAATTCTCACAACGATACTAATGGAAGTAAAATTTCTCATTATATACATTTGTAGCCCTCACCAAGAATGTTAAGTTTATACTTATTTCGAAACATGTTGAGTGGTTCGAAATTCTCGGATAGATATTCATAGCATCGACCATTTTTGTAGTTGTAGTGCGCGTTACCATAGGAACAAGCTGATTAAATTGAGACGTATGATAAAAAAGGGGGGATCCGTTAAGCATAACAATTCGATATCGAGCTTCGTCACATTACCTTCGTGAACGTTTCCGGCATGAAAAAAGTCTGAAATATTTAATGAATACATGTATAATTGAATTCCAATAATGAGTCACGATTGGATGCTCTCGCTTTGGTAAGATAATGGATGGCATCGTTTTCTCTCTCTCTCTCTCTCTCTCTCTCTCTCTCTCTCTCTTTCTCTCTCGTTCACATACACACACACACAACACAACACACACACGAACAATCTCTCATCGTCTTTCTCTCTCTCTCTCTCTCTCTTAATTAAATTCTCTCTCTCCTTCTCTCTCCTTTCCTCTTCTCATCTCCCTCCCCCTCTCACTCCCTAATATTTCTACTTTCATGTTTAAATACGTTTCAAATACGTTCTCTCCCGTTCTCTCTCTCTCTCTCTCTCTCTTGCTTTCGCTCTCTCTCTCTCTCTCTTTCTCTCTCTCTCTCTCTCTCTCTCTCTCACTCTTACCCTCTCACTCTTTCTCTTTCACCCTTTCTCTCTCCCTTCTCTATATTTGTTTCCAAAGGTGATGATGTTACCAACACCTCTCTTTGACTTTACTTTCTTCTCTCAGACATATTCGATTTTCTCAACAAGCAAACAAACACATGCCTTCCTTCCAACCTATTCTCACTCTGACTTTTTTCAAGAAGCGCATCTTGAGAATTATTACGTAACTCTACATTATCATCTTTATCGAAAAACGACATCACCATCACACCACACACGACATTAAAGGAAATATCATAATATTATGTGAACAGAGTTTTGTCATTTTTTCGTCTTGTATGTCGTGCTGTCGTGTCGTTTTGTCGTTAATTGTTTGTGTTTGGTGTGCAGAAGCAGTTCATATACACAGGCCTTATACTCGGGGAATGAAAAGCGAATCACCAAGGCCACTGATTGAGGGTAAACATTCCCCCCTCTCCCTGCCATCATTCGATTGGGGGCACAATACACCCTTGTCCCATGCAACTGCCCACTGATGAATATGAATATTATACAAATAATACACAGCAGTGAGGGCATTAGTGAGAATTACCCACACAAGGCATCTTTGGAACAGTCTAACACTCCAGAGGTGTTTGGACTGTTTCAAAGGTACCGAGTGTAGGTAATTTTACTAATGCCCGAAGAAAAAAAATGTGTATTATTTGTTTTACAACATGATGTTTTATTTCCTTTATAAAAATGATTTTTTTATAACATGACTTTACTAATGACCGGTCATTAGTAGGCCTATAATCGAGATCGGCGGTCGTCTTGCACTGTGTGCCGAATGTAGCAACCAAACTAATTGCACAAAAACTGTATTGTAGCCGCGCAACGCATTCGACAAAGAACATTTTAACACGTAAACCAATAGGCATTCCACAAAGAACAATTTTACACGTAAACCAATGGGTATCGCAGCAACATTTACTTTTTTCATGGTAACCGGAATTTTGAGGGATCTCACTCTTGGACTATAAACCGGTTTTGGCATTTTACTCTTGTTTACGGGAATGGCTAAAATCACGACTCCAATTTCGACCAATCAGATGGCTGGATTTGTAAAGTGAGGTATATAAAACATTATTTGGACCGCTGAAGGACTTTCAGTTCCGAAGAATGTTACATACCCCCTGCTAGTCAATATCTGTTATATTAGATAGCCTTGGTTTGAAAATTTAGGGGGGGGGGGTCCATTTTGGGGGCCCGAAATTCTTCCAATTTTTTTCGAGGACAAAATGTCCACGGCACTTCCTTGAAAAAAAAACGAGGCCTTCTGATTGGTTAGAAGTTAGAGAAAAGTGATCTGTCACGTCGTGAGACGTTGTATATGCTTCGTTGCTGCACAAGTCACAAAGACGGTTGTCTTGTACTTCACCAGTAGTACTTGCAAAAATGATCTCTAGTGTATATTGTTATCCCATTATTCTTTTAAAAGAAATGCAATTCCTCATGCTCTCACACCTCTCTTCGATCGTTGTTTAATTCTCTTCCATTATATTTTGTCCCCCTCCCCCTTTCCTCCTTCTTTTCACCGGGGGGAGGGGCACGTGCCCCCTGTGCCCCCTGAATCCGCCACTGACTATACTTCTACTACCTCTACTGCTTCTGTTAACAACAATAACAACAATGTGGTAAAGATCATGTGAGGAGAATTGGTGCATGACCTGATTATCAGACCTAAAGTATGCAGTAGATAAACATTATAGACTATAATATCATGAAGCAACTTCACATTACAAAGAACTTGTGATCGGTTTAGGTGGAAATCATTGATCACCACTGTCTGAAATATCAAGGCACCAAACAAGCAAGCAAATTATTGTGAGAAAATTAAGGGAGAAGATATTGATTAGATCACATGGTTACTAGACAGAACGGGTGCAGACAATTCATATAAAGTTAGACCAACTGGTAGTAGACAAACTGGGTTTAGACGAACTTGGATTGGACGAGTGAAATATTGAACGAATTGGCATTGGACCAAATGATAATAGCTCCTCATCGGTCAAGCAATAACCTATTGATCTGCCAATCAAAAAGGTGGTATATGCCCACACTACGGATAACCTCTCTAGCAGGGGTTTTCGTTGCTAATTTGCCGTGTAAACTGTAGGTAAATCAATCTGTTGTTTCCATTGAAACCTTCCAAATTCAGAACTCCCTTCATTATAATACGTATTAATCACCTGACAATCCTGTCATATGCGGTTAAGAGAAATTTCTGAATGTTATCATATGTTTCCAAGGTGCACTGATGCGGTTGATAATTATTACAGTTTGTTGTTGTTGTTCTTGGAAGCTGCTCGAATTGGACACATATTGCACATGGTAAATGATATTTCATTATTAGCCTTCCTATGAATATCCAACACCATGCAGTTGACTTTGATGTAATTTAATTCAATCGAAATTAAAGCGGAGAAAATTATTAACCAGCATTAAGAGGAGAAACTGAATTGTATTATGTAGCTCAAAGTAGAAGAAATGCCAAATGACGTTGACACCTTTTCCCGATGCTGGGTTGTATAATATAAAGCGAAGAAGTTTTCTAATTTCAATTTCATATCCTCACATTCTCTCAGTCTATATGTACAGCTCTTCATTTCAAATTCTCTAAATCATTTGTATCGCTTTTTATTATTTTGTTAATACCTCTCTTCCATTTATCATCTTCTTACAATCTGTCTCTCTTGATTTCTTCCATTCAAATCCAAATACGTTTTATATCTCTATATCTTAAAACAAAAAATCCCCTACCTTATCGTGTTTTCACATTCTCTCACTCGTTTTCCCTCTCTTTCAAATGATCTCACTTCCTATCATTAAGAAATTATCTCCCTTTATCACCTCCTCATATTGAGTCTTCCTTTCAAATTATACATTTCTGTCATGACAAATTTCTCTCACTTTAAATCAATATCTTCTCACATTATTCCACTCTTTATCTCTTCCTTTCGAATTCTCTCACTAAATTATAGATCTCTTTCATTAAACCTTCTCTCAATTCCTCTTCTCCACACGTTCATATTTGCTGTGTATCTCTCTTCTTCTTCACACAAACACAATTGACAGTATAATATTTGAAACTAAATTAATACACGTCAAACAAACATTTAATCACTAATGCTACTATTTCGATGACTTGAGAAAATGAATAATCTCGTCATAGTGGCAACACCCATTGCATCAGGTTTGCCTATTTATATCAGGTTTACTTACAATAAATGCTATTAATTATTATCAATTGGGAAAATAATATAAACAGTAATGGCAATAATAATAATTATAATAATGATATTAATAATAATACAATTATTTAAAAAAAAAATCATTATTGTAACATTAAGAGTAATAATTGTAAATAATAATTATAATGATGGTGACAATAATACAAATAATAATCCTAACACTAACAATGATAATAATAATAATGAATTAAATCACAATACTACTAATAATAAAAACAATACTAATAACATTAATAATTAACACTGATAATAATAATAAATGATGCAATCATTGAGAAGATAAACATTTTTTTAGATACTATTTAAGTGAGGCTACTTTTCATAGTATCCTTTTGTAAAAGAAACTGTCTGGTAGTTCGCCCCAGTAAAAACGAAACCCGAAAAACAAACGGTTATTCTGAATGATCAATAACGTATATAGAAATAATTTCTTCGTTTGTATAGAGTAGGAGTAATACTTTTTTTTGAATGATACTTTGAATGCATTAATTAACACACGCGTCACCGAGCAACATTGTTTTAAAAATGCCATGCCAAAATTCATTTGTGCCAGATTTGGGTAAAAAAGTGAAAACGTTAGTATCAAAATATCAAACCTGAACATGACCGAACATGACCTGAAAGAAACACAGATTTTAAAAGCGAATGAGAAGATTACTTTAATGGGCTTTTTTAATAATGAGGGCAATATTAATGCCATAAAAGGGCATATTTTGGTTCTTAAATGGGTCGCGATTGTAATGAACAGCGCCAGTTACTGGTCCCAAAAAGTGTCTACGTTCGTATCACATACGAAAATAAAATGTAAGCTTTAAAAGACGATTATCCTATATATCCGCTGTGTGTTGATAAGCAGTTTTAGATGAGCAGTCACAAAAAGAATAGGGGCGAATACCCATTTCGGGTTGACAGGTGCGTACAACCTCAGATATTCCTAAAACCAATAAATACCCTCGAGCAATGAAAAAGTGCCCCTTTACTGATTGAAAATGGTGCCCATCCAAAAAAGAAAATTACACTGTTTTTATGGTTTATTTTCTTCCCGATATGACAATAATACCATACCTTTCCCCGTTATCAAAATGTTAAGCAGGGCTCCCACTTAGCCGAGTTATATTAGCGAGTAAAGGCGAGTTGTGGAGAGTCGCCTCAAAGAGGCACTCGCAATACCTCGCGAAAGCTCTTCTTGTAACTCGAGATAACTCACAACAACTCTGTATGGCTTAGCGTAACTCTTTACAACATTCCACGACTCTCCTCGAAGTTCCAAAATTTTGAACAAGTTCACAATTTTCGCCGATTCGTTGTAATTCAAGGTGAACTCGCCTACACTCGTAATATACTCACATTACTCGTAACAAGCTTGCGCTGCACTCTTCATAATTTGAAACAACTCGCCACCTTATGAAGAGTGCGTCACGAGCTTGTTACGAGTAATGCGAGTATATTACGAGTGTATTACAATATCTCCACAATGCATTATATTCATGCTAAGGATGGCATTAATCTTGCCCTATTCATTAAGAAAAGTTAATAAAAATAATCTTTTCAATCGCTTTTAAAATCTGTGTTTTTTTTTCAGGTCAAGTCCGGTAGTGCCCGTGTTTGATATATACTAACGGTCTCACTCTTTTCAACAACATCTGGTACAAGTGCGTTTTGACATACCATTTCTAAAACAATATTGCTCGGTGAAGCGTGTATAGATTAATGTTATCAATGTATCATTGGAAAGCATATGACTTCTCCTCTATGAAAGCAAGAAATCTTATAATACACCCTATAGATATTCACAATATTTTTTTGTTCAAGTTCCATTTGTTTCTGGGACGCATTATATAATGAATAATTAATCAACCGAGCATCTTACTTTAATTTACCTCATATTTCACTCTAAAACCATATATTTGTTTTACCATATCTTTGACAGATCAATTATAAATTTGTGTATTTCTAATATTCGTTTGCCTTGTCTTGATTTACTTATATGACATGGCGTCATGTATTGTATACAGTTTTTATTGAAGGAATGCAGTTTTTCAAATTGCATTTGACTTATTTAGGTAATGATTTTGAAATATAAAATGAAATAAACTTAAACATAGTGTTGGCTCAGTCAGTAGAGCGTCCTCCACACAACCGGGAGGTCGTGGGTTCGAACCCCGGCCGCGTCATACCAAAAGACGTTAAAAGATGGGAGTTGTTGCTACCTTGTTTGGCGTTCAACAATAAGGGATAGAGCAACGTCGATCTGGCGCTGCTCAGTGGCTGCCGGGCTCACGATCAATTGGGCAAAAAGAATTTCCGTTTCGGTTTAATAAAATTTGGAGTGGACTATTAGGCTATTATTATTATTATTATTATTATTATTATTAAATAATGTCTTGATCGAACTACCGTGTATTTTGCATCATTGAAATTCCTTCTTTTTTGTTTTTAATCGTTATTCACTAGTTCTAGTCGTATCTATAAGTATAAGCTCATTACTCGAGACAACAAACAGATATGTATATTCATAAGTTTAAGCATGTATATTTGTATATGTGTATTCACATGTATATATATGTGTACATGTATGTTTATTCATCAAAGACCCTATAAACTACTTTATTACACAAACTGCACTTTTATGTTGTAATCACATATCTATGACGTTTCATCATTTCATGAACTACTTACTATTATTATACAATGAAGTTTGAACAAAGTCTCTTTGCCATAAAAATGAGATTCTATAAAACACAAAAGAACAAACCGCCACTGATATTAATCATTTATATGATTATTTTTAAATTGCTTGAATGTAAAGATAAAAAGTGATCCGCCTTTTAATATTATAAATTAACATCTCTTTAACAATCTTTTCAATGCTGTTCATGAGAAAATTAGTGCCTGGAACGACCAAAAAAACACGAACTCGAACATTCCTAAAGCTCCGATAAAGCTTTTTTTGAGGGGGGGGGGGTATTCGCCTGCCCCCATCTTGATGTTCAGATGCAATCAGTGGTGCAACCAGGTAGTATGAACAACAGAAAGAAGCAAATCCAATTATTATATTCGCACTTATTTCTCGCATATGAATCTTAATTGGTTGTAGCAATCCTTATCCTCCCAACTATAACCATTATTTACTCTAATTCGAAAACAGTTTCCATTGTCGTCGAACGATAGCGTTTTAAACTTGCTATATGTAACTGTTGATCCGTCCAGCCACCTTGCCTCACCGGGACTTGAGCCGGTCAGCCCGATCCAGGAGTCCTCACTGGCACTCCTTTCGATGAAGTCCTGTTCCTCTTGGGACTCGATGAAGACCAGATGGGATCCGTATTGGAAACAAGCTAAAACTGCAGAAGTTTGATTCATCGTGGACGTGCTGAAATTGTAGAACGACCCGCCGTATTCCACCGGAGGAGATAGGTAAGCTAAAAAGATAAAAACAATATTTAAATTACTCAATCTTAAGAAAGTAAACAAATTTATTATTTGGGTAGGAACTTAAATAGTCAAAGTAGAATAAATAATGATGATAATGATGACTACAACAAAAACGATAATGATAATAATAATACAAATGATAATGTTGATAATAAGATTGTGATGATAATAATAATAATAATAATAATGATTACAGTTATAATAATAATAATGAAAATAATATTAATAATGATTATGATAATAATTTGTTGTTTGCTTACCATCGCAAATTCAGGTTAATTCACAATGTGTTTTTTGCAGGTTTTGTTGTGGTTAATATTGTTTGTTTACCTGACTGCTAAGAGAATATGTGAAGCTTGTAATCAAGCAACTAGGGGACCGACGCACAGTGGGCCAGGGAGGAACCAAAGTGCGCCAAAACTCATGTTTGGGGATTTATTTTTTATAAATCCAGAGGAAATGTTTGGATTTCCAGGGATAAATTTTATTACCAACATTTTCTCTGATGTCTAAGCTTTAAGTTGATACCAGATTTGGCTGCCCGATTCTGCCCGTTATTATGTTAGAGCCGTTTTCCTTGCAACATTGCCCCGAAAAATGTGTTTATTTTGGTCCGCGGTGTCAGAACAAGTGTCACGCGCCCCCTCGCTCCGTGATTTATGACCACGAATCCTTCATGATTCAGCCGCGGACCCCCAAAACCCACATTTTTCGGGGCAATGTGGCAAGGGAAATCGGCTCTAACATAACAACGGGCAAGATCGGGCAGCCAAATTTGGTATCAACTTAAAGCTTAGACATCAGAGAAAATGGTGGTATTAAAATTTAAGCGGTACACCGCGGAGATCTAAACATTTCTTCTGGATTTATAAAAAAACATGGATAATTAGTCCATTTTTCAGTGAATTACCCTATAATATATCATGAAGATTGTGTTTCCATTAATTTTAACCCATTCATTCAACGAAATGAACTATCAGGAATATGTGAGAGCAATTTCATATCAATAACTTAAAAACTTCATGTTGAATTGAAAGATTTATAAAATAAGTCACTTTTGCACTAAAACTGTGAATATGTAGGATTTTGCTGTTTGAAGTAGTAAATTTATACCCTTATTGTGCATACCAGAATTAAATATTTCACTGAGGTATTCCTCTATGTATTACCTTTCAACTGGGCAAGAAAAAAATTGGAAAATAAAAATCACCCAAACTTAGTTTTGGCGCACTTTGGTTCCTCCCTGGCCCACTGTGCGACGGCACTAAGTCCTCTCTGAAGGACTTATTAATGAGGATAAATGCCAAAGGGCACCAGCGCATCAACTTGGTTTCGAACCCAGGACCTCCCGGATACGAGACCACTGCTCTATCACTAAGCTATAGCATCTCATAATATTATAGTTAGAGAGAGAGAGAGAGAAAGAGAGCGAGAGAGAAGAGAGAGAGAGAGAGAGAGAGAGAGAGAAAGAGAGAGAGAGAGAGAGGGTAGGGGGAGAGGGGTAGTGGCTAGATCCATTATAATAATGATCAAATGCACGTGGTCATTTCATTGTTTTTTCTTAAGGCCCGGTCACACAGCCCTCCACGGGCGTATCGCGGCCGAATCACGGCCAAAAATTTCTGCCCGTGAAGCAGACGCTGTTGGACGCTTTGAGGTCGCGATAAAGACGCGATACAGCCGTACTTTACCCGTCGTTACACGCGGTAAGAAATTCACACGCGGTTGGCCGCGCGAAAAAGTTTTGGGCTGCCCAAAAATTTAGACCGCGGGTAATCGCGGGCGGTACAAGTGTGGCACACGCGGTAAAGACGCGGTACAGACGCGGAACGAACGTGCTAGGACGTTCTACGGCCGCGGTTAAGACGTGGTTACACGCGGAATTGGACGCGAAATTTTAGCGGGTAATCGCGGGTGGAGCACGGTCATAGCACGTTTGTTCCGCGTCTGTACCGCGTTGTTATCACGTGCATTAGCGTGTGTACCGCGTGTAAGCGTGGTAGGCCGCGGTACCGCCGCGCTTCACCCCCGATAAGGACGCGGAACAGTCGCCGGCGTCTGTTCCGCGGGCATACCACGGGTAAACCGCGGGTAAGCCAATTTTGCACATTTTCCACCACGGGCAACCGCGGGCAAAAAAAATTTTTTTTGCCCGTGGTGGAAAATGTGCAAAATTGGCTTACCCGCGGTTTACCCGTGGTATGCCCGCGGAACAGACGGCGGCGACTGTTCCGCGTCCTTATCGCGGGTGAAGCGCGGCGGTACCGCGGCCTACCACGGGTATAATAAAGCAGCCGAACCGGGCTGTAGAAATCATAACCGCTCCGTGCTTACACGCGGTACACACGCTAATGCATATTAGCGGTACAGACGTGGTACAGACGCGGAACAAACGTGCTATGACCGTGCTCCACCCGCGATTACCCGCTAAAATTTCGCGTCCTACCGCGTGTAACCACGTCTTAACCGCGGCCGTAGCACGTCCTAGCATGTTCGTTCCGCGTCTGTACCGCGTCTTTACCGCGTGTGTACCACGTGTACAGCCCGCGATTACCCGCGGTCTAAATTTTTGGGCAGCCCAAAACTTTTTCGCGCGGCCAACCGCGTGTGAATTTCTTACCGCGTGTAACGACGGGTAAAGTACGGCTTTATCGCGTCTTTATCGCGACCTCAAAGCGTCCAACAGCGTCTGCTTCACGGGCAGAAATTTTTGGCCGTGATTCGGCCGCGATACGCCCGTGGAGGGCTGTGTGACCGGGCCTTACTGGAGGTGGTGATTTCTTGCGATGTCGCTGTGTCTGACAAAGTGGTCGTAGGGCGCGTCGTGGGCTTGGTCATCGCGATCGTAGTCGATGATTCTGTTGACTCTGAAAATATTTTAACAAACATAACTGACTTTGATGATCATGATGTCATTGAGGGTTCAGGGTTATAACAAATGAAACCACACGTACAAAGCAAAGAGATTCGGAATGACACCTAAACAGGGCTAGAAACCGAAACGACGACAATTTAGCTTCATGAAAACATAGCTTTGGTACAGTTTGTTTCTTTTATGAGGTATAATTTGTAGATTATTTGGGATTTTTTGCCAAATGATGTATCTTAATTTGTTCCTGTGGCGTGTTTGTTTTCATTAAATTCGTGGGCAAAATAAAAAAGACTGGTACCCCCCCCCCCCCTCTTCAAAAAAAGTGTTAGCATGCCCTTGGAAGGAAAGGACAAATAAAAAGAGAGTCAGATAGAGACTAAGGAAAAGAGAGGGAGAGAGAGAGAGGGGATGGAGAGAGGTGGCAGGGGAAGGTATGTGAGGGAGAGAGAGAGGGAGAGAGAGAGAAGGAGGGGGAGTGGTAGTGGCTAGACACATTATAATAATAATCAAATGCATCACGTAATTTATTTGTTTTTCTTACTTACTGGAGGTGGTGGTTTCTTTCGACGTCGTTGTGTCTGACATCGTGGTCGTAGGGCGTGTCGTCGGGTTGGTCGTCCCGTCCGAAGTCGATGATTCTGTTGACTCTGAAAAGTTTTCAACAAACATAACTGACTTTGATGATCATGATGTCATTGAGGGTTCAGGGTTATAACAAATAAAACCACACGTACAAAGCAAAGAGATTCGAAATGACACCTAAACAGGGCTAGAAACCGAAACGACGACAATTTAGCTTCATGAAAACATAGATTTTTACAGTTTGTTTCTTTTATGAGGTATAATTTGTAGATTAATTGGGATATTTTGCCAAATGATGCATCTTAATTTGTTCCTGTGGCGTGTTTGTTTTCATTAAACTCGTGGGCAAAATAAAAAAGACTGGTACCCCCCTCCCCCCCCCTTCAAAAAAAGGTGTTAGCATGCCCTTGGAAGGAAAGGACAAATAAAAAGAGAGTCAGATAGAGACTAAGGAAAAGAGAGGGAGAGAGAGAGAGGGGATGGAGAGAGGTGGCAGGGGAAGGTATGTGAGGGGGAGAGAGAGGGAGAGAGAGAGAAGGAGGGGGAGTGGTAGTGGCTAGACACATAATAATAATCAAATGCATGACGTCATTTCATTGTTTTTCTTACTTACTGGACGTGGTGGTTTCTTTCGACGTCGTTGTGTCTGACATCGTGGTCGTAGGGCGTGTCGTCGGGTTGGTCGTCCCGTCCGAAGTCGATGATTCTGTTGACTCTGATAAGTTTTCAACAAACATAACTGACTTTGATGATCATGATGTCATTGAGGGTTCAGGGTTATAACAAATGAAACCACACGTACAAAGCAAAGAGATTCGGAATGACACCTAAACAGGGCTAGAAACCGAAACGACGACAATTTAGCTTCATGAAAACATAGATTTTGTACAGTTTGTTTCTTTTATGAGGTATAATTTGTAGATTAATTGGGATATTTTGCCAAATGATGCATCTTAATTTGTTCCTGTGGCGTGTTTGTTTTCATTAAACTCGTGGGCAAAATAAAAAAAGACTGGTACCCCCCCCCCCTCCCCCCCCCCCCTTCAAAAAAAGGTGTTAGCATGCCCTTGGAAGGAAAGGACAAATAAAAAGAGAGTCAGATAGAGACTAAGGAAAAGAGAGGGAGAGAGAGAGAGGGGATGGAGAGAGGTGGCAGGGGAAGGTATGTGAGGGAGAGAGAGGGAGAGAGAGAGAAGGAGGGGGAGTGGTAGTGGCTAGACACATAATAATAATCAAATGCATGACGTCATTTCTTTGTTTTTCTTATACTTACTGGAGGTGGTGGTTTCTTTCGACGTCGTTGTGTCTGACATCGTGGTCGTAGGGCGTGTCGTCGGGTTGGTCGTCCCGTCCGAAGTCGATGATTCTGTTGACTCTGAAAAGTTTTCAACAAACATAACTGACTTTGATGATCATGATGTCATTGAGGGTTCAGGGTTATAACAAATGAAACCACACGTACAAAGCAAAGAGATTCGGAATGACACCTAAACAGGGCTAGAAACCGAAACGACGACAATTTAGCTTCATGAAAACATAGATTTTTTACAGTTTGTTTCTTTTATGAGGTATAATTTGTAGATTAATTGGGATTTTTTGCCAAATGATGTATCTTAATTTGTTCCTGTGGCGTGTTTGTTTTCATTAAATTCGTGGGCAAAATAAAAAAGACTGGTACCCCCCCCCCCCCCCTCTTCAAAAAAAGTGTTAGCATGCCCTTGGAAGGAAAGGACAAATAAAAAGAGAGTCAGATAGAGACTAAGGAAAAGAGAGGGAGAGAGAGAGAGGGGATGGAGAGAGGTGGCAGGGGAAGGTATGTGAGGGGGAGAGAGAGGGAGAGAGAGAGAAGGAGGGGGAGTGGTAGTGGCTAGACACATAATAATAATCAAATGCATGACGTCATTTCTTTGTTTTTCTTACTTACTGGAGGTGGTGGTTTCTTTCGACGTCGTTGTGTCTGACATCGTGGTCGTAGGGCGTGTCGTCGGGTTGGTCCTCCCGTCCGAAGTCGATGATTCTGTTGACTCTGAAAAGTTTTCAACAAACATAACTATTAAAGTTGAATGATCATGATTTAATTGAGGGTTCATGGTTATAACAAATGCAACCACAAGTACAAAGCAAAGAGATTAGGAATGACACATTAACATGATTAGAATGCCAAAACGATGGAAGTTTAGCTCCATGAAAAAATAGAAATTTGTATAGCTCATTTCTTTTAGAAGGTATGACCTGTGTCAGAAAAATATTTAGATATAGGGGTGTTTTGTCAAAGTCGAAAGGACTTTTTTGCCCAATATTTTATCTAAATGTATTGCTGTGACGTATTTGCTGTTGTCAGGGGCGGCGATTTCTTTTCTATTTGGGAGGGGGACGAAATGCGAGATTTTTTGCAATATTTACTTGCACATTTCGAAGGATATTATACGATAGAGAGAGAAGGGGGGGGGCTATAATGGCTTGACCCATTATGATAATGAGCAAAAACATGACGTATTATCTATGTTTCTATAGCTAATTAGACATACTAGAGGTAGTGGTGTTTTGGGAAGTCGTTGTGTCTGAGTGTTCCGACATCGTAGTCGTAGGGCTAGTCGTGGGTTTGGTCGTCGCTTCAGTCGTTGACTCTGTGATCACTGAAAATAACAAAGAAAACATAACTGAGGTAAGCGGCGATGCATAACATTATTTCCTCTGAAATTATTTCCCCGCCGGCTGTCTCCAGGCGCTCTTGGCAAGGGTACGGGGATAGGATCAAGGGTGGGGGAATATAAATTGGAAAATACTTTTCCTGTGGGAATCAAAAGACTATTAAAAAGTTCTAAAAGAGGACCGCGGGGTATATTCTCCTTAATCGTCTTCATCATCGTTTAAATCATCATCTACTTCTTCTTCAGTTGCAGGACTGGCCACCGTCATACTGGTGAGGCGCAGTGCAGTGCCGAATGTATGTGTTACAAATACAGCAAACTGCGTGCAAGTAAAATAAAAATAAGTCAATGCGTTGTGATTTTATACCATTTTTTTTATATCGCAAAATTACCGAAAAACATGCCAGAAATGGTCAAATTTGCAAAAATGGCATAATTCTACAAAGTTGACAACTTAATTCATCACTTTCTTGGACACAAATAATAAATTAAATTATCAGACACTAAAATATCATCTTTGTGGTAAAAAATACAAAAAAGAAGATTCATATATCTATTACCGTTTTGAAAACAGAAGCCAACAAAATAAGTCATTTTTGCCATTTTTGCGAATCTGCAGATATAAATAAGTTGTAAAAATAACTAAGTCCGCCTAATTAATATGCGCATATGTAATCAAATCAAAACCGAACATGATACATAAGTGAAACCTATGTATATCAGACAGGTATGGAAATATATTTCATTTGAAATTTAAAAAAATCCCGAATATTCATCAAATATGCAAATTAGGTCATTTCAGCTAATTATATATTCGCGCACTCATTATGCAATTTAGGAAAGTCAAACTGTTCATTTTTGGGGCATTTTTAAAATCATATATTCATAGATCATATTTACACCAAATATTAACCTTCAATTCCAAATATTTTTGCAATGCCAATAAAATATGGCGATGGAAATTACTTGGATCACCGTCACAGCTATTTCCTCATGTGTTTCACAAATAATTCAGAAAAACCGATCATACGATAAAAATTTGTAGACTTTCAGCTACATCACAGTATATTTGCCTATTTAAAAGATGTCAGATTTGAGGATTTAAGACGATTTTCCGAGAAACCATACAACAGGCCATAACATTCCACAGGGAATGAATTTCAGAGTGGCAAAAATTTTGGTGACCCCAGTACAGTTGTGGCTACCTTGAGTGTAAATAACAAATTGATTCAATGAGTGAAACATATGAGGATATTGCATTTTTTTAGGGGAGTTTTATACATTGAGGTGCATTTTCACCACGCAGAATAGCAGCGCGAGTCAATGGGCGATCAGCGGGCCATGTCACACATGGCTGAAAAGACAATACTCTAATTAAATAATTAAAAAATTCCCACATGCCTATAACAATGAAACTACACAGAATTGTAGTTAAAGGTATGCTTGAAATATATGTGAAATAAAAATTTACAAATATTGTTTAGTTTTTTTTAAATACATTTACAAAAATTGCTATTTCTACCAACTGACTGCATGCTGTTGTGTGTGTGTGTGTTCGCGGGGCAGACTGTTTGCACAGGCAGTGTGATCACCCTACTATTATAGTACACCTACGTTCATCGCAGTGTCTCCCCTGAAATCCACTTAAGCAGTTACAGTTGTAGCCTACCATAGTCTCCTCACACCAGCCGTTTTTACAAAGGTTTTTGCTACAATCTGCGAAATGAGTAATAAACGGGATTTAAAAAAAACACTGATCAACAAATTATCATTGCATTTTGTTCTGTTTGGTGTAAAAAGGCATATTTTCAGGCTTTTGAAAAATTAACATATGAAATATAAGCATGACTTAAATATATCAAAGGCCATGAAGACCATACTCCATAGCGATCGGATACCCTTTTCATAGGTATCAGTGGCAGTGCCCCTTCTAAAATTTATTGTTTTGCCTGGTGATTTTCACTGCCCTTGCCGACCAAACATTTTTTTGTTTATCCCCCGTCAACTTGTTCTGGCTTTATTTCGTCAAAGGTGAATGGTTAGGGTTAGATTTGCAATTGACTTATGTTAGGGTAAGGATTAGAGTTAGGGTTGGGAATAGTGTTCGTTCCATTTACAGGAAAATCCAAATATCTATAGACAACTACTCTAAAATAAAGCATACAAGTCTGAGAAGCAGACTGGTGAAAGTTTGAATGATATCGGACGAAAAATGAGAAAGTTATGTATTATTCAAAGTTGTTATCACTACGGGCACTTCGAATTGGCTGAATGGGCGTGTCTCTGTGACGTAGTGCAGCTTTTCAATTTGTTTCAAGATACAAAATGACTAAAATAAAAAAAAAATTAAAAAAAATGTTTGACTCTGGAGGGCCTTTTCTTTCGAGAGAACTGATGATAATATGCTTATTCGCTACATATGTTTACTACTGCCCCAAGAGAGAGAGAAATACAGAAATTAACAATTTTTGTCCACGACAAACGGGAGAGTTGTCGATGACTAGGTCACAATCAATTCGAGATTTGCATAGACTTAGTGATCTCATATTTCAATCATGCATTACCCTCTTATTATTAATCCGGTGTATTTCATACTTTCGCCATCCTGTTTCTCTTTATATTTTGATGCTTCCATATGATTGTTTTTTTTTAACAAGGTTTGAATTGCCCTTTGAGAGCTTGGTCAGTGTAGAAAATTGA
The DNA here is from genome assembly GCF_000002235.5 of Strongylocentrotus purpuratus. Classification (NCBI taxonomy): domain Eukaryota; kingdom Metazoa; phylum Echinodermata; class Echinoidea; order Camarodonta; family Strongylocentrotidae; genus Strongylocentrotus; species Strongylocentrotus purpuratus. The sequence continues at coordinate 27,439,428 of NW_022145605.1, read as the reverse complement.
CGTGGAGCAATTTTCGTCAGAAAACAAGAGTCGTACAACTTTGCCCTATTCATATCATCCTATCTGTAGTTTAATAAGAGTGCGAAAACGATAATTATTTCAAAACTGTGTTCAAGTTCTGGTACTTGATAGCGACGGGAATAATATTTGGTGAATACGAGTTCACAAATATTTTTGCTCGTTTTGCATCAAAATATTGGTTCGCTAGCTAATTGCAATGACGACTTTCGTCATTGCCTTGTTTTCGTTCACATTCTGCCCCATTAATATTCTCCTTTTCCTTATCGTCCAGAAATCCCATTTGTTTTGCACGTAGTGCTTGTTATTCCTGGTTCGGTGCTTTCCTCGTGTCCTTTTCCTTTCAAATTTCACAGTCATTATAGTGTCTAACATCTCATCAAGGTCACTACATTCTTCGATTTTCGAAATCGCTCATGCATAACCGTCCAGGCGCCATTTTGTCCGTTTCTGGTCTATTTTAAGGCCTTTACTTCTTCCTTCCTATCTCCACTATCCTAGATCCTACACATTTCTAACAAATTCCTCTAAATAGTCTAAGAGATGTTCTTTCATCTGCGACGTATAACCTGACCTTCAAAATGCCATCTTCGTACTCGAAATTCAAATCTGAAACCGTCTCCGTCAAAAATCTCTCAAATTCTTGAAGAATTGACCCCTAAAATGCTAAAACTGCCATAACTTTCTCATATAATGTCCGTTTTGTATTCAAATCTCACAGTATCTTTGTCTCATAATTGCTGATAGCCATGCCAAATTTCACGCTCCAATGGCAATGCAAAATATAATTAGCGCCCTCTAAAGTTCTGGGAATTGGCTTTCTTTCTGTGGCCGTATCTCCATAATGGCTTGGCTAACCCGTACCCTTTTTTGGATTTAGATACTTGAAGATATGCCCTTTCCAGCCATATACAAAATTATATATCCTAACACTGACCGACTTTGCGAAAAATGCCCTCAAAATATGCAGTTTTCAAGAAAATTGAGAAATAACTTCAACTTCAACTTGGTCTACAATGGCGATCTTTATACCTACGTCAATGAAACTTGGCAGACACATGTATCCATATACGTGACAACTGTCTGCCAAGTTAAGTAAATTTTAATAACGTCAGCGCAAAGTTATCGCTGAATTTGCTATGCATTACGTAATAGCGCCTTTAATGCGTGCAGTACATTGCATGCAGATGACAATGGTGTCAAACTGACCGCAATGAAGTGCCCTTTCGAATGATACCAAGTATGGTATATGTTCACACAGAAAATTTTGAGTAAATCACATTTGAACAAGGGTCATTATACGAATTCCGCCGAGTTTCCGCCCAATATTATAACACGTATCGGCTATGACGTCATTTTTTCAGGCTGCTTTTCGCCCCCTAAACGTCCCTTTTTTTCCTTGAAATTTTGCAGTGACATTCCGAGTTGCAATACGCAGGGCACCTAGTGGTCGGATTTTTAAAATTGGTCAAGGGGGTCATTTAAGACGCCATTTTGTCCTATACATCTATTTTACATCACGTGTTTCATAGGATTACCATAGAAAAAAAGAGATTGGTTTACAATAACAACCATGAAATTATCTTTCTAATGATACCAAATACGGCCCATAAAGAGACATAAAGAGAGAGAGAAAAATATTTTTTAACTCCGGTCATAATACAGATCCTGTAAGTTTTCCGCCCATTACACGCATTGTCTATGGGGCATATCGGGTTCACGCTTTTCGCCCCCAGAACGATCTTTATTGCAATGACGAACATGCACCAAATCCCATTGGTTTTTGCACACAGTGCTTGCAAGCTCTTTCTAGGTTTTTTTCCCCTATCCCAATTTCTTTCAAACTTCGTAGGCGTAGTCACTACCAATCAAGGTCACGGTTGAGGTCTTTATTTTGCCCTACCTATCTCAAATATAACAGAAGCTACAGACTTCGTACAAATTGCTCTGGATAGTCCGAGAGAAGCTCTTTCGTTTGACACGTAGAAACATGGCGTCATTGCACGCACATCGTTGTGACACGATTGCATTTCTAGTTTGATGTTCCTTTCATTATATCCAACGAACTATGCAGAGCGGAATAGCTCTATTTATAGCTCTGTGGCATTCATTTGTTACGTTTTCTCACTCGGAAATTGAAAAATTATGCCGAAATTATTACTACTACTACTACTACTAGGCGCGGATCCAGGATTTCTTAGGGGGAAGGCCCAAATTTGAAATCAATTTGAAATTTAGTGTGCTAAAATTTGAAAAACGTGCCGGCCGATATTTCATATTTCAGTCAGTGGGGGAGGGGGGGGGGGGGTAGTGAGCACTTTTTGTCATTCAATAAAATCTGAGAATGTATACTATTATCTAGATCTATTAGGAATAAATCATTGTCAAAATCATGCAATAAATTGGGGTATAAAATAATTATTCTACCATTATGACCAACAGTGTACATATTTGCGTAAGGAAAAAGATGGTATAATTAGTTTTTTCCTAATATGCAATAAATGTTTCCTTCATCTCAAATTCATGAGGTTACATTATTTTTATGATATTTGAAAATGCATAGGTTAATTTGCATAAATTATGAATACGCATTCATGAATATCAAATCTGGAAATATACAGGGAACTAGAATCATTACAAAAATTGTAAGATTCCACTTTTTGAATGTTAATTGAAACTCATTATTCATATGAAACTTTTTTTCTAACACAAAATAGTTATTTTGATGTAATAAATAATGATAATTTATGCAAATTTGATGCCGGCAATTTTCAAATATATATTTTCTTTTGCATTTTTTTATTTTTATTTCTTATTATATTTATTGTTTTATTTCTAATGTATTCTTTTGTTCTGGAATACATCAAGTTACTTTGAGAAACATATAAAAGCAATTTTATATCAATTCATATCTCCCACTTAGGAAGAAATACATTTAACCTGTATTCACATTTCTGCTTGTACATGAATATATGCAATTAGAGCATATTTTTGATGACATGCGCATACTAATTGTTATGTAACACCTTACAGGTTTATCCGATTTCGACGAAAATGGGATCAAAATGTGAGTAAGACTTAAGAAAAAAAAGTCATGAAACGACAATTCAAAATTCCAAGCGGTTGCGGCGCAATCTCCGAAAATGTAGAGGGGGGCCTCCCAGGCCCCCCAGTACAGTAAGGGTTAAGCGCCCCCCCCTTCACCTCTGATAATTGCCCTATTCAATTCTGAGAGGTTCCCCTTTTGCTTTGACAAGTTCCCCTTTTCATTTGTATAAAATGCCCCTTCCCTTTTTATTAGCTACCCCTATTTGTCTAGGATAAGCGCACCTTATACTTTCACATGTGCTCCCTTTTCTTTTTAATAAATGCCCTCTTTCTATAAGTGCCCCCATTAAAAAAAAGAGACCCTTTCCCTTCTCATAAATGCCCCTTTTCATTTATGAAAATAGTTACTTTTCATTCTCATAAGTGCCCCTTTTCATCTTTTGTAAATGACCCTATTCAATTCTGAGAGATACTCGTTTACTTTGACAAGTGCCCCTTCCCCTCTTGATAAGTGCTTTTTTCGTCTCTTATAAATGCCCCTTTTATTTTGACACGTCTCCCTTTTCCTTCCTAATAAATGCTCTTTTCCCTTCTTATAAGTGCCCCTTCCCCTTCTCATAATTACCCCTTTTCACCTCCGATAAATGCCCCTATTAAAATCTGATCGGTGCCCCTTTTCTGTCAACAAATGCAAATTTCACAAGTGCCTTTGCACCTCTGATAATTACCCTTTTAACAATGATAAATGATTCGTTTTCCTTTGTAATAAGGAACCTATCCCTTTTTCATAAATGCCCCTTTTCACTTCTTATAAATGCCCCTATCAAAATCTGTTGGGTGCCTCTTTTCCGTCAACAAATGCCCATTTTCCATTCTCATAAAATCCCTTTTCATCCCTGGTGCGTGTCTCTTTTTATAGGTGTAAGAAGTGCCCCATTTTGACCTCTAATAGCCTTTGTACTTTGACACGTGCTCCTTTTCTTTTCTAATAAGTGTCTTAACCCGTTCGATAAGCGTCCCCTTTTCCTCTCATCATTAAACGTGCCCCTAATTTCAAGCGACTGAGAGCAATTTCCCCCAAAGCTCGCTCGTTACGCTCGCTCGTAGTATTGTAACTTATGAGAATGTGCTCATATTCATAACCACATCACACCACTCATAACTACTTCTACTACTCCAACTTATACCAATACTACTAATACTACAAATACTTCTACTACTACTACTACTACTACTACTACTACTACTACTACTACTAATACTACTACTACTACTACTACCAATACTTCTTCTACTACTACTACCTCTAGACGTCTACCACTTCCACCTTAACTACTATACTACTTCAACTTATATATATATACTGCTAAAGCAACAACAACTACTACTACTATAGAAATGGCACTCGATGCCATAATGTTCGATAGATTTTAGTGGTAGATATTAGTAATAGTGGTTAGTTGCAGTGGTAGTAGTAGCATTAGTAGTAGTAGTAGTAGTAGTAGTCAGACACGGATCGAGGGGAGGGCCGAGCGAGCCTTGGTCCCCCCCCTGCCAAAAAACAAAAAAAATTGTGACCAGAAATGGGGGGGGGGGGGGTTCCTTACGCAAATATCTACACTGTTGGTCATAATGGTGGAATAGTTATTTTATACCCCAATTTATTGAATGATTTTGACAATGATTTATTCCTAATAGATCTAGATAATAGTATACATTCTCAGATTTTATTGAAAATGCAATAAGTTTTCAATAATAATAATAATAATAATAATATTGGCATTTATATAGCGCTCTTACAGACATACATGTGTATCACAGCGCTTTACAACATATTATTATTACCCCGGTCATCGGATTCAGGCTTACCCGCACACAAGGTATGCACATTCTCCACTCCCTGGGGAGCATTCCAGCCAGTCGCCATTTTACAAGCGCCACTTGCTAATCAAACCACATTAGCTTTCGCATCCTACCGGGTACCCATTTTAACACCTGGGTGGAGAGTGGCAAATGTAGATCAATGTCTTGCCAAAGGACATTAGTGCCGCGGCGGGACTTGAACCGCGGACCTTGTGATCCACAGTCCGGTGACTTATCCACTCGACCACGACACCTCTACAATAATTCATTGCATTTCCCCCCAGTCCCCAACAGGAAAAAATCCTCTGTAGGGCCATGCATTATGGTTCAAGGCATGCCCACAAAGAAGAAAAAAATATGTTGTGGGTGAGGGCAAAATGCAATGAATTATTGAAAATGTATTGCATTTTCTTAGTTTTTTTGCTTTTGTGGGGGCGTCGACGTACCCTAGCGCCCGCTGCGTACATTCATGATTCATTGGCTAAGCAATGGCCTCGTTACTGTGAGCCCCCAGGATCAAAACCGTGTCGATGTCCTATATTAGTGCCCTTTTATGAGGTATTAATCCCCATAACTGTCAGATATGACTTAAGGACGTAGGTCCCCTAGTTGATTAGCATTGTAGCACACACATGCTTTAGCAGTCACGCAAAACAAACACTCCCCAATTGTCATTCAATAAAATCTGAGAATGTATACTATTATCTAGATCTGTTAGGAATAAATCATTGTCAAAATCATTCAATAAATTGAGAAAAAAAAATTATTCCACCATAATGACCAACAGTGTACAAACATGCACATTTTCGTGTTCATCGGACTTTCGACGGCCGAGATCATAGGGGGGGGGGGCTTCCAGCCCCCCCCCCCCCCCAGTCACGAGGTGCTCAAAATAGCCCAGTACAGTAAGGGTTAACAAAAGTGAAAACGGGCGCTTCTCGTACCTGAAAAGGGGAACTTACTGGCGATTACAAAAGGCACCTGTGAGAATGGGAAATGGACACTTATTGCAAAGGAAAATGAAGACTTGTCAAAGGAAAAGGGGTACGTGTCAAAATAAAAAGGGCACATATCAGAGATGGAGAGGGGAAGGGGCACTTTTCAAAATAATAGGGGCACTTGTCAAAGTAAAAGGGGCACTTTTCCTATGTAAAAAGGGGCACTTCTTACAAAGTTAAAGGGCCACTTTACCTATGTGAAAAGGGGCACTTTTGGTTACTTAAACAAGCGGGGGGCACTGTGCCCCCCCCCCCGGAGCGCAGCCTCTGCATCTTGTAATAGTATTCGTAGTAGTAATAATAGTTATAATGAAAGTGGGAGTCGATATTTATAATATATTTTTAAAATGTATGATCCGTACCTTTATTGATTGATTAGTGAGAAGCAAAAATTTGACAATTGAGAACAAATATAATATCAAGAAAGCATGATACTTACCCGGGATTCTGCATATTATATGGTTGCAAGAATTTTTTCCAGCAACGAAAGAAGGGGAAGAGAAAACTTTTGGGACGGTCTGCGACATGCTGCCATCGGACAGTCGCACCATCTTACACTGATAGGACATCGGCGAGGTGCTTTGCAGGCTGAACTCGCCTGGACAAGATGTTTTCGCCAGCTTGGACGTATCCGATAAAACAGGCAAGGCTGTGTGGAATAAAACAAAACGAAAATCGATAGAAAGCTCTTCGTCCTACTCCTCTCCCTCCCTCCCCCTTCCTCCCCATCTTATTCCTCTTCTACCTACTCCCCTCCTCCTTCATCATCATAACCTTCTCCCCTATTCTTCCTCCTCCTCCCTCCTCCTCTTCATCCTCTTTCTTCTCATTTACATCTTCTCCCTCCTCCTCCTCTAACTCCCCGTCCCCCTACTACTTTCCGTCGTTCTCCTTCTCTCATTATCCCTCTTTCCTCTCCTCTTCCCCTTACCCTATTTATCTGTACAGCCCTCCTCCTACTTCTCCCCTCCCCCTTTTCTTCCTCTTCCTCCTTTGCTCCTCCCCGCCTCCGTCCCTCCTTTCCCTTAACATAGTTTAAAAACATTCATTAGGGAGATTTTTCCAAACTGTGAACTTTTTATTTGAGAAGCCACGTAGGTTTTACAACTCGCTCCTATTTTGCTAATTTTGACTGCCAACTTTTCAGCAGCGTTCGTGAAATCATAAAAAATATGATGCCTATAATGAAGTCAAAATCTTTCTTACCAAGGGACAAACAGGCTGCGATACCAAACAGCAACTTCCACAATACACCGAACTTTTGGTCTTTAGCCTGTATTTAGAAAAAAATATTAAGATTACATGAAAACAAATAGAATAAGTAGATAAGTAAGAACAAGAAGATTTTTTTTTTGTTTTTGTTGATTGATAATGCTTTAATTGATATTGGTAATATTGATAATGGTGATAATGAAATTATGATGATGATGATGGCGATGATGATGATGATATCATAGAAATAGTAATATGAGCAATTACGCTTACTTTGTAGCACATATCACTAACGTAAAATAAGACTGTAATTGGTTTCTTAGATGGATTGAATCATATCTTTCTAACAGACAACAACAATATAATACTAGACGATGAAAAATCTAAAATTGTCCATGTTCCTCAACGGTGACGTCCTGGCCTCTTCCATTTTACACTCTATACAATAATTAATCTGATCAACATTATTCAAAAGCGTTTCCCAAATGTTTCTTGTCATTGTTATACCGATTACACACAGTTAGTTTCTTTCAGTCCTGATAAAGAACATGAAGATGATAATATCTCAATTTTAGAATTATCTATACGATATATCCGTTATTCGATGTTACAACATAAGCTAATGCTTAATGATGGAAAAACAAAGTTTCTCATTGTTGGAACATCCATACAAGTGACAAAGCTAAATATTAGTTGGTACGCTCGAAAAAGGAAGACAGGGCTAAGTTTTCGCTTAGTTGTATAAACTCAACGATATGCCAGTTGAGCAATTTTATTCTACTTTCAGGTTGAATAAAATTGCTAAACTGGCATATCGTTGAGTTTATACAACTAAAGCGGAAACCTAGCCCTGTCTTCCTTTTTCAAGCGTACCGTCAATACAACTTCTAATCAGAGCCGGTACATCGAGAACTGAAGCAATGTCGACTGATGACATGACAAGCCTAAGGTTGAAGAGGAGAGGGACCAAAGCCAAGTTCACCAGGTTGGGGAATGTGTTGGATTTCCTGATGGAGGAAAAGCGGCCGGTGGAAGAGGTGAAGGAAGCTTTCAAACAAGCCAACCAGGCTTACGTAGACCTCCAATCCAAACATGAGGCCTATACAGAGAAGATTGAGAACGATGAAGAATTCAGCAAGGAGTAGCTATGGCTTGATGAGTGCCAGAAATGTTTCTGCATCCGAGAGAAGGATTATGTCTCTCAGATGTCTTCGTCGCAAGAGCTTCAACAAACAACAGAGAGAGATGAGGAGAGCTCCCAGAGAACTGTTGTTTAATCAGAGTCGAACCGGCCTCAAGCTCCTCGCTTCAACATGGAGAGGCTCAAGTTACCAACGTTGTCAGGGGACATAAGAGAATACAATGTATTCAAGGCTGATTTTCAGCATGTTATACATCCACATTACGATGGGAGAGATGCTTTGATGATCCTGAGGTCTTGCTTGAAGGGGAAACCACTTCAACACGTTAGAGGAATAGGACGAGACTACGAAGCTGCTTGGGGTCAGCTAGATCTGCTCTACGGAGACTCAAGGATGGTAGCGGATGCTATTATGGAAGACGTATCCCGATTTCGTCCTCTGAAAGATGGAGAAGATGAGAGATTCTGTGACTTTGTGAATCTCATACGCAGAAGTTTCAATACCTTAAAGAAGGTAGATAGAGCTGAGGATATGAACAATAGCCACATGCTAGCCATCATTGAGAAGAAGCTCTATGTCACAGATCGACAGATGTGGTTCCGAAAGCAAGGAGAAGGAACAACGGCGACATTAGAGGCACTGTTGAAGTGGATGGAGATCGAGTTGAGAGCAAGGATAAGATCATCTGCTCCAGTGAGGAATGATGCAGCGTCTAAGTTCAGATCCGCAGTTAATCAGATCACAACATTTGAGGAAAGACAGCAAGACTATCGTTGCTGGATCTGCAAGAGTAAGGATGGGCACTGGACTGACCAATGCAAGACTTTCCTTGATAAGTCTACAGCAGAGAGATTGGAGTTGGTGAAGAGCAGCCGAGCTTGTTATAGTTGTTTAAAGCAAGCCGGTAGAGAGCATCGGATGGCTACCTGTAACAAAAGGAGACGTTGTCCAGAGACATACAAGGGGCAACCATGCAAGTTCTTTCATCATCCAGTGTTACATCCCAGCATGGACAACAATGCAGTGGGAGTAGCCCTTTTAAGAGGGACGGAAGCCATGCTACCCGTCATCAGGGCAAGGTTCACAGGTTCTCAGCTAAAGAGAGAAGGAAACGTGCTCTTAGATTCAGGAGCCCAGATCAGCATCATCCGCCAAGGGCTCGCTGAAGACTTGGGACTGACAGGAAAGAGAATCAGCATCACAATTACCAAGGTGGGCTGTGTAGAGGAATTTGTGACGACATCCTTGTATAGAGTGCCAGTCAGCTCAGTAGATCGGAAGACTATCCATAAGATATTAGCAGTGGGGTTACCGTGCATCAATGATGACATCGAGGAGGTGAACATTGCTAATCTTGCTCGTCAAGTAGGTCTCAACCCCAGAGAGTTACGCAGAGGTAGTGGGTCAATAGATCTTCTGATAGGAATTGACCACGCTATGATGCACGCAGGTGAAACGAGACAGCGAGGCAACTTCATCTTTAGGAAGTCACCACTTGGATGGGTGGTGTTTGGAGCATCTAAGCTGAACCAGTAGTATCAGAATAGAGTGCTCATCGTGCAACTGAGTCCAGCAACTGACTTATCAGCGTTTTGGACTACAGAGTCGATTGGAGTTGATGTGGGTTGTCATTGTGAAGCCGAAAGGATGACTAAAGTAGAGAAAGATGAACATGATCTTATCTGGAACTCTGCCAAGAAAGTGGGTAAGCAGTGGCTTGTTCCTTACCCATGGAAGGATAACCCAGAGAAGCTGCCAGACAACAGAGTGCAAGCAGAGAGAATGTTTCAGGCGACATAGAAAAGGCTTGCAAAGAACCCAGAGCATGCTGAAGTTTACAAACAGCAGATGCAAGAGATGGTCGAGATGGGGTTTTCGAGAAAGCTGACCGATGAAGAGAAGAAGAGGCATGATGGGCCTGTCCATTACATTGGTCATCATGCGGTTGTCAGGCCGGAAAAGAAGAGCACACCAGTGAGAATTGTGTTTAACTCATCGGCAGTTTTCAAGGGACAGTGTCTGAACGACTACTGGTTCAAAGGGCAAGACTTATTACAGAGTCTGTTCGGAGTACTTCTTCGCTTCAGAGAACACAGAATTGCGATATGCGCCGACATATCCAAGATGTATCACCGAGTACTGATTCCAGAATCCGATCAGCACGTCCATCGGTACTTGTGGAGAGGATTAGATTCAGAGAGAGAACCGGATGTTTACGTGAAAACCGTAGTCACGTTTGGAGATAAGCCTGCTGCAGCAATGGCCCAGATAGCTCTGAGGAGGACAGCAGTAGAGGGAGAGTCTCAACATAGTAAGGCAGCAGAAGTACTGAAACGTGACACGTACATGGACGACATATGTACCTCAGTAAGAACGACAGAGGAGGCGAAAGATCTTGTCAAGGACGTAGATGAGGTGCTAGCTGAGGGAGGCTTCAAGGTGAAGGGTTGGCAATCCAACGAACAGCTGAAAGATGAGACTTCTCAGATGAAAACCAACGTTCTTGAGAGTCTCAGTGAGGAGAAGGTTCTGGAGATAGTATGGAACCAAAACACAGATGAGTTTTCATACAGAGTAAAAAGAAGTATGATCCCAGATCTTCCAGACGAACAGAAGGGCACCACCAGCAAATGGACAAAGAGACGGATACTAAGCCAGATTGCAAAGATCTTTGATCCTATAGGATTTGCTTCAGCGTTACTGGTGAAAGCAACGATAGGAATGCAACGCCTGTGGCAGCTTGGTTTAGATTGGGATGAAGAGCTACCCTCCAGAGAAAAGGCAGAATGGGTAAAACTCTTCAGAGAGATGGAGAACTTAGATGGAGTGTCCTTCCAGAGATGCTTGACACTACCCGGTGCAATGAGACGACCTACATTATGTGTCTTTTGTGACGCATCTGAAGAGGCCTTTGGAGCGTGTGTTTACATTCGCTGGGAGTTAGAGGATGGCAGCTATGATGTTAGATTTGTGACGGCTAAATCTAGAGTAGCACCACTAAAGAAGTTGACGCTGCCGAGATTGGAGCTCCAAGCTGCAGTGGTTGCTGTTAGACTCGATGAGACCACACTAGAGTTAAGAGAGACAGTGTTCATGACAGATAGCATGATAGTGCTTGGATGGGTTCGAAGTCAGGCGAGAAGTTTTAAGCCCTTTGTGTCGCCTAGAGTAGGAGAAATCCAAAGCAAGTCGAATCCCCAGCAGTGGAGACATGTGAGTGGAGCAGAAAACCCAGCTGACGACATTTCGAGAGGTGTTACAGCAGAGAAGTTAGAGAGGTGTAGATGTGGTCCTCAATTTCTAAGATCGCCTGAAGAGGAGTGGCCACAGAGTGAGATGAAACCTGAGAATTCGTCAATGGACAGTGAAAGGCGTAAAGTTCAATAGGTGTCGAGTGTAGTATTGGCATCAGACTGCATCGACTGGGAAAGAGTTTCCAGCTGGTAAAAACTGATGAGAGTCACTGCATATGTACAGAGATTTACCCACAACATGAAGGCGAGGGTAAGATCAGGAGATGAGAGAGGGAAAGTGACGGCAGGACCACTTACAGCAGCTGAGCTAGGTGATGCAGAGATGTACTGGGTCAGAGAGGCTCAGAAACCGCTTCATGACAGACTGAAGAAGGGGGAGTTCAAGACTCTAACCCCCTACATAGAGAACGGAATCATCAGAGTTGGAGGTAGAGTTGGAGTGATTTCGTATGACAGCAGGCATCCTGTGTTATTACCTCATCAGCATCGCATCTCTACGCTCACTACTAAGCATGTCCATGATCGAACTGGGGCATGATGGAGTTGCGACAACGTACGGCAGCGAAAGTAAGAAGCAACTACTGGGTGATTGGCATACATAGGCTTGCCAAGACTATCAAGCACAGGTGCGTGATGTGTCGTAAGATGCAGCACAAGGTCGAGTCGCAGTTTATGGCTGAGCTACCAGAGATACGTATGACACCGTTTTCGCCTCCATTCTTGTACACTTCGTGCGACTACTTTGGGCCGTACAGCGTGAAGGTGGGGCGGAATAAGGTCGCTATTAAAGTACTATGGAGTAATCTTCACGTGTCTTAACAAAAGAGCGGTACACCTTGACCTAGCGGTAGATGTCTCTACAATGGAGTTTCTTCAGGTTCTGCGTAGGTTTTTCGCGTTTAGAGGTCAACCGAAGGTCATCCTGAGCGATAATGGTACACAATTTGTGGGAGCGGTACGTGAGCTACGTGAGATGATAAAGGGATGGGATAGCGATCTACTACGCGAGTTTTGTGCGGAGAAAGGTGTAGAGTGGAGGTTTACAACCGCTTCAGCTCCTCATCAGAATGGATGTGCTGAAGCACTTGTGAAGAGTTGTAAGTCCGCATTAAAGAAAGCTATAGGTGATCAGGTCCTCACTCCTTTTGAGTTATATACCTGTTTGGTATAAGTAGCAAACCGCGTCAATCAGCGTCCAATAGGGAGGGTACCGAATGACCCCGACGATGGTAGTTATCTCTGTCCCAATTATGTTTTGTTAGGGAGAGCATCCAGTAGGGTACCCCAGGGTTCGTCATAGAAACGAAGAATCCGCGACATAGAGTCGAATTTGTGCAACGAATCGTCGAAAGAAGTGGAATGTTGACAGACGTAATCTCCGTGTAGATGACATAGTTATATTGTCAGATCAGAACGCTCTTCGAGGAAAATGGACATTAGGGAGAATTATAGAAGTTTTTCCTGGAACTGATAATAAGATCAGAAAGGTGACAGTAAAGACGGCAAGTTCTGAGTATAGGAGGCCAATAAACAAAGTGGTCGTATTATATCCAGCAGAAGGATACGAAGAGTAGATTGAACAGAAATATGTCTGTCTATAGTATTCACAGAATAACAATTTTTTCACTTTCTATGTTCTTGTTCAAAATCAACTTTTTTCAGCTTTAAGAAGTAAGATGATAACAGTCGGTGCAACTTTCAATTTTTGCTTTTGTTACAAGGGAATTGACTTTTGGCACAGTTTACACTGAGAACAAAATTTAACAGTTTGAAATTATGTACGAAGTTTAGTACATTTTGAATACCATTTTTGTTGTTGAGATTTTGAGTGATATTTGCCATTTATTAGCAAATTCAGCAAAGAAAGTTTGCAGAGAAAAGTTGATATATTTATGATATTTGTATACAGGAAGCAAACTGGTATGGAACATCCATCTGATATCTTTTGACACGAAATGTAAATTTTTGTATTTCCATGCAACAATTTTTCAGGTTCATGCAGGCTTGCAGATACCTATTCATTAGCCTTGCTAATAGTTTGGATGGTAATTTAGACTGTCAAAAGTGTTAATTAAACAGATTGAGAAGAAGTATTTTTCATAACTTAGTAAATGAGTCATTTACAGATTTTGGAGCGAAACACTGAAGAAAGTATTTTGTTCTATTTTTTATATGAGAAACATTGCGTACTTTCTTGAAAATGAGGTCAATTTTATTGTTGCCCTCATTAGGGGTAGTTTCGGTGAAACATGAAAGTTATTTGCTTTTTCCAAGATTTTTGCAAGATACCGTATTGACCCTGACCAATATTATGTTATTATATTTTTAATGTACTGAGTGTAATTTAGCATATTTATAATATTGTATTATGTTTTACTGTTCTTATCTTATTTCTTATACATTATGTTATTATATTTTTAATGTACTGAGTGTAATTTAGCATATTATAATATTGTATTATGTTTTACTGTTCTTATTTTATTTTCTTATTACATTGTGTTATTATATGTTTAATGTACTGGGTGTAATTTAGCATATTTATAATATTGTATTATGTTTTACTGTTCTTATTTTATTTCTTATTACATTATGTTATTATATTTTTAATGTACTGAGTGTAATTAGCATATTATAATACTGTATTATGTTTTACTGTTCTTATTTTCTTTTCTTATTACGTTGTGTTATTATATGTTTAATGTACTGGGTGTAATTTAGCATATTTATAATATTGTATTATGTTTTACTGTTTAGTTGTTCTCTATACAAGGGAGGTAATACTTCCTGATAGAAAACCGTTTCGTTCTGAGAACGAACCGTACAACAGCTTTTTGTATACTGGACTCACTCTTTTTTAAGTATTCCATTATTTTTTCCGGTTGAGATTCGTTTATTTCTGTTAAAAACATAGCCCTTTCTATAATATAGTTAGGGCAATATACTAAAGAGTGTTTTACTGTCTCTATTTCATGGCATCTATTACAAAAACCAGTATCCTGATTAAGTCCAATGACTCCAAAGCGGAGGCGATGAATTACTGTTGCATGCTGTCTCTCTAATGAACATATATATTGTTTATTTACATCTTTTTGAAATGTTTTCAAATACGAGTTGGTTTTATTCCACTTTTCTTGCCAAAGGAGTTTGGAACTGTAATAATTAAACTTTTCATTTCTGACATATTTAGATTATTATTGACTTCTATTTTCTTTACTAATGCGGCCTTTGCGTGGAAATCCGCCATCTCGTTCCCTTTTATTCCACAATGTCCAGGTATTCACTCTACGTATATATCAACTCCTTTACTCTTTAAGTGAGTAGTCATGGTGAGATTTTCCAGAATAAAAGATTCGTCCTTCTGTTGTTGTAATGCAATAAGTGCACTCAGTGAATCACTAAAAATAACAACCCCCACATAAATATCTAATTCATCTACCCATCTGAGTGCAAGAATGGTGGCAGCCAATTCAGCCCTGTACGAAGAGGTAAAATTTGCCAACCTTTTGCTCCGATGTACAGAATAGTAAGGGACGTAAAATGCAGCTGCAGAGGTCCCCTTTTCAGGTAATTTTGATCCATTGATCAAGGGTGTCGATTTGTATCCGTGGTTGGGGGGGGGGGGGATGATAGGTGCCAAAATATTTTCGGCAATGGATCAAAGCAACCAAGAGGTAGAAGCGTGTGGCAAGTTGCCGCGAGCGCGGAAGCTTCACATTTTATTACATTATTAGAGAAAGAAGACGATTTGTTGTATCGTGTCCTTCATGAATTCAGTTTTCCCCCTTTGGCGCGAAGCGCGGAAGCTTTGACGTTTCAATAAATTATTACTCTAAATCCTTGTCTGTATTCATTTTTCGCCCATCCCGCGCGAAGCGCGGAAGCTTTACCGTTTCATTAAATTATTAGAGAAGGAAGACGATTCGTTGTATCGTGTCCTTGTCTGAATTCAGTTTCCCCCCTCCCGCGCGAAGCGCGGAAGCTTTGACGTTTCATTTGATTATTACTCTTAATCCACGTCTGAAATCATTTTCGCCCATCCCGCGCTGCGCGCGGAAGCTTTCACGTTTCATTAGATTATTAGTAAAAGAAGACGATTCGTTGTATCGTGTACTTTGACGTTTCATTTAATTATAACTCTTAATCCTAGTCTGAATTCAGTTGCCCCCCTTCCGCGCAAAGCGCGGAAGCTTTGCCCTTTTCACTAAATTATTAGAGAAAGAAGACGATTCGTTGTACTGTTCTCTATATTAATTCATAATTCAGTTTCCCCACATGATGTACGTATGGAACGTTCGTTCGCAAATCTTTGCATGTTATTTCCCGGCAGTGCTTGTTGCAATAGCTTCTGGAAAGGAATTGTATACTACTGTTAGTGTTAACGGCCACTAATTAGGCCCATTAGTGACTGTACAAAATATATGCTCTTCCCGGCTATTTGGGAATGTGTCAGTTTGCAACAGAAATGGAGAAACGCGAATTTTGTTGAAAATCATGTGATTTCACGAACATTTATAAATCACTTTTATGAAATTGAAAATAAGTCATGGTTGGATTTTATTTGGGGGGCTAGCGCCCCCAAGCCCCCCCCCCCCCAACAGTACGCCAGTGACATAGGCCTACATCAGCTTTCTAATAAAAAAAAAATAAGTTGTGACATAATAATCTTTCTCCAAAAATGAAAAATGTTTTAGGAAATATCAGGAAATAAAATGAGTGAAAAAAATAAAAATAAAGATACGATGACGTGAATTTTAAAAAGGGTGAACGGAAACAACATAACAACTAGTGAACTATCTTATAAGTCATACTAATGTCCGAAAATCTTTCACCTTGTCTCCGATCTCATCACGAATTCATCACAGAGTTCATCTATGTTTACACTGTCCAGGATTGTGTGATGTGCATAGCAGATTGCTACCTTTGCGCTTCGCGCTTAACATTTAGGTCGTTGCTTTTTGACGCTGCGTCTTTGCATTCGGCGCACTGCATTTCTATGATGCTGTTGATTGAACAAATTGAATAAATTGATCGATTCCTGATGAAGCCGTATGAGCGAGAATTCAATTTATTCTTCTCTCATATACGGTTGTCTCATTTACTTCGTATACATGTATATATTATGAACATGAGATAGCAAAATGTGTATATTGATGGTCATCTTGCGAGTTATAACCATTAACTACTCTCATCGGGCTCTCATCATTAATTTTTCTCTTCATTTTTTTATTTTTTTCATGGTGAATTATTGGGGGGGGGGGGGATGATTGTACAGGCCATCCCCCCACCTGAAATATTGGGGGGATATATCCCCCCATCCCCCCGGGATCGACACCCATGCCATCGGTGTATATATGTAATTGAGTCGCCCATTTTGTATGTATAATTTCCAGACTGCTTTGTTTTTGCTGTGTAGGATGATCTGTTTTCTTTATTCGAGTGCTTAATTCCGTTGACACTGCCGGAGGGTAGAATAACCATGGTGGAAATGGGGAGGGGGTTATCGTTTATATACGTTTTCCCAGCTTGCTTTGTATTCTATATCCAAAAGGTTTGTTTACGTTTTCCCCTTCAGGTATTCAAAATGCCAACATGGTTCAATGTTTTTCAACAACGGATGATTCGCCGTAGTGATTATAAGGAGGTTAAGGGCAGCCCACCTGCGCATATCTTCAGTGCTTGGTATTGGACAGAGTCAATGGCTTTTTTGGTGGTAGCAGCTGCACTGTCATACGCCTCACATCCGTAATCAAAAGAGACCTTATAAGTGCTCTGTACACCATATAAGTTATTTCGAGGAGCTTCCCCAGTTTGTTCCAGTTAGACATCTTAAAATATTTAATTTTCTTTTACTTCTCGTGATTACATTTTCGATATGTGGTTGCCAAGTTAACCTTTTATCAAATATAACCCCTAAAAAGCGATGAGATTTTTCGGACATTAGCACATTTCCATTCAGTTCTATATCAGGCGGTAAAACGGCATTCCAGCTTTTCGTAAAAAATACGGGCACTGTTTTGACAGGTGAGAGTCGAAACCCCCACTCTTCAAACCAACAAATTAAAAGATTCAAATATTTCTGAATTTTTTCAGTAATATGTACAATGTTCCTGCCTGATATCCATATTGCGCAGTCATCTGCATACATAGATATTCTTACATCTTGGTCTGTCGGTATATCACCCATCATTATGTTATATAAAAGAGGACTTAAAACACTCCCTTGTGGTAACCCGTTATGCGTTTTATTAGTTTTAGATGCTGTATTTCCAATTCGTACTTGAAAAGTTCGTGCTGTTAGATAATTTTCTATATACCTCAGCATGTTCCCTTCTATTCCATTTTTTGCTAATTTAAAAACCAGACCCTTTATCCAAACAGTATCGAACGCTTTCTCGACATCCACGAAAACTGCTATTGCATGTTCGTTACAGTTTATGCTCTTTTGGATGTCGTTTTCTAATTGAACAATATTGTCCGTAACACTACGACCTTTCCTAAATCCACTTAAAAAGTTGGGTAACAATTCATGCTTTTCAACATACCATTGCAGTCTTTCTTTAATCATTCGTTCAATAATCTTGACAAAACATGATGTTAAAGCAATTGGTCTATAAGACGATGTTACTGTATTTCTAGGATCTTTTCCATGTGTGAGAATAGGGATTATTACAGAATGCTTTAGTTGAATTGGAATTTCCCCGGTTTTCCATATTAAGTTAATGATATTCAGCATGATTTCCTTGATTGCTTTTGGCAGATTTTCATAAACAACGTATGGTATATTATCTTTTCCTAGGGCAGTCCTTTTTCGCGGTTACACTGCCTTTTCCAATTCTGTTATAAAAAAAGGGTTCATTTATAACATGATCAACATTCAAAATATGAATGTCATTGTTTGGTGCCTTCGGTAATTCCTTATTAGTATCCCTGTCCCAGGGTCAATACGGTATCTTGCAAAAATCTTGGAAAAAGCAAATAACTTTCATGTTTCACCGAAACATTAGTCATATAAAAGTTGTAGACCCAGAAGCAAAACCATCTAGCTCTCTGAGAAATCTTGGTGTATGGCTTGATTCTCGCATAAAAATATAAAATATCTAACCCATGCAAATCTGCCATTTTATATTTACAATCTCCGTCACATTCGTAAATACTTAGACCTGAAAAGCACAGAAAGCCTTGTTCATGCATCTTTTAGCAGTAGGCTTGATAATTGTAATGGATTGTTGTTTGGCTAGCCATTGTCACAAATAATCAAGTTCCGGCGTGTCCAGAATGCATGTGCAATACTCCATTTCCTCAAATGTTTCCTATACACCTGTTTTAATTAAGTTACATTGGTTGCCAATAAGGCAGATAATTGCATTCGAAATATTATTGCTTGTTTTCAAAGCATTGAATGATCAAGCCCCATAGTATTTGTCTGAATTATTACCTTTTAAATCACATCCATATGCACGTAACTTGCGAAATACACAGGACAAGCTTCTCCTAAAGCTACCTCACACAAAAAAACGAAAGTAACTCTTGGAGATTGTGCTGTCAGTTGCGCCGCTCCAAAGCTTTGGAACAACCTACCACTATAATGAGAAAAGCCTCATCTGTTTATAAATTGAATACTCAAAATGAGTTTGAATGTGTAGAGGACAAAATCGTTTTTATTATGAATTTCAAAACTTGTATTATAATTATGTAACCATGCCATAAGATAGAGAAAAATTCACTATCGTTCTCCAGTATTTTATAAATAATTTATTTCCTGTAAAACATGTCTTTATTCATTATAATATGCATTAATCATTACTTGTAATAAAACGGCAATCATGACAACAGCGGTAAAAAAATTAACCAATCAGCGAAGGTCCTGTTGGGCGTTTCCTCAGATTTGCCTCAGATTTGCCACGCATAGCACCAGTCGCCATTTTATGTTCAGCCGATCAACACGTATTTTTGCTCGCTTGTTGCATAGGGAATTGAGTGTTTTCACTTTTGCCCTTTTCGACATTTCTTTGTAGACTGGGTCTACTAACATCTTTAATCCATCGAAAGAGTATTTTATCGGCATTTTATTCGTATATTTTGGCGACAATCTAATTCCGCACTGGGTTCGACATTCTTTATTTTGGTGTTGTTTTCCTGCCGACGCGTGAACTTTCTTCATGGAAGCCCGACCTCAAGGTCGCGGTTCTTCGTTGCACTGCATCACCCAACGTGGCCATCCACGAACATTGGCAGAGTTCCTCGATCTTGCAGGCTACCCTCGTGTGATCTTCACGACATCCTAGTTCGGTCTTCACGACACCGTCGTCGAAGTACATCATCGTCACGCTCGTCTTATCATCCGACGTCCCCAGCAATTCAACCGACGTCGCCGTCAACGAACTAGGATAAGTCTATACGTTCAAGACTTCACAGACTCGAACAACCAACATCGCAGACATCAAGCGATCTCCGCCACCGTCGAAGACCAACTCCGATTCCCTCTCCGAACTTCTGAGGTAGATATATACCCGTAATTAATCTCCTTTAAACTTAAACCACACGTCATATTGCCGACTTACGTACTTTATTACTTTACTTATAAATAGTTACATGAAGGCAAGATTTTGTGACTGATATCATTACTGCATTTGTATATGCTGCCTAAATAAATGGCCTAATTTTGTACTGGTACACACAGCCTCATAAAAAGGCCTATATACTTATATTTGGCATTGATGCACATTGCCTCATTAAAGGGGCTATACTTTGTTAAGTCATTTTAGGTTCGAAACCAGGACCATATAGTTCTTGTACCTCGGGGCAGTTGAAAGTTGCCCCTATTCAAATCTGAGAGATGCTCGTTTTACTTTGACAAGTGCCCCTTCCCCTCCTGATAAGAGTCTAATTTTCATCTGTGATGAGTGCTCCTTTTCAACTCTAATAACTGTCACTTTTATTTTAACACGTGCTCCTTTTCCTTTCAAATAAATGCTCTTTCCCCTTCTTAATATAAGCGACCTTCCCTTGTCAAAATTACCCCTTTTCATCTCTGATAAGTGCCTCGTTATTTTAACATGTGCCTCTGTTCCTTTCTAATAAATGCTCTTATTCCTTCATATAAGTGCCCTTTTTAATTCTCATAAGTGCCCCTTTTTATACCTTGCCAGTGCCCCTTTTCACTTCTGATAATTTCCCCTTTAACAATGATACGTGCCCCTTTTCCTTTTTCATAAGGGACTTCCCCTTTTCACCTCTTATAAATGCCCCTATCAAAATCTGATACTGCCCCTTTTCCCTCGACGAATGTCCATTTCCCATTCTCATAAGTGGATTTTTTGCATCCCTGGTGAGTGCCTCTTTTTAAGTGTAAGAAGAGCCCCCATTTCCACCTCTGAAAATTACCACCTCTGAAAATTACCCTTTGTACTCAGGGGCGTCGCTAGAGTGAGGATGTGGGAGTGCGACACCCCACCTATCAGTAAATTTGCGCTGCCATCGGGAAAAATTAGAAAAATGGGAGAGAAAAAATGAGAGGAAAAGAAAAAGAAAAGAAAAATGAAAGGAACAGAAAGAAAGAAGGAACGGAAAGGAAAGAGAAGAGAAGAAAGAAAGAGAAAAAGAAAAAGAGAAAGAGAAAAAAGGAAAAGAAAAGAAAGAAAAGAAAGGAAAGGAGAAGAGGGAAAAAGGGGAAAAAGAGAAAAATGAAACAAAAGAAACGTGGGATGAAAGAGAGGAGAAGGAGGGGGTAAGAGTATGAGAGAGGAGGAGTGGGAGTAAGAGAAAGAAAGTGGGTGGTTGTTGGGTGGAGTCGTTTCGTCAAGGGAGCAAGAAAGACACGCATAAATATGTTGCTGTGTCGGATCAGCTGTGTCGGTATTCTTGCTCGATCCTCGTGTACTATTTTCCCATAAAGTACCCTTTTTTGTCGCTCCGCCCTGGTTTAATACATTTATCCCATTGTATTATTTCGAAATGTATTATGTATATGCCTATATTGAAACAGACAACAAAAATGGTAATGATATGCGCCTAGAAACAATGTATTAGGCGCGTTATAAATGTGATCTATTATTTATTATCATTTATGGGGCGTCGCTAAAGGGGGGGGGTACGTTTAACGAAACGTCTAAGCTTCCGCGCGGGAGGGGGGGGGGGGAAACTGAATTCAGACAAGGATTAATTAGAGTCAAGAACTGTACAGGACAATTTAATGAAACGTCTAAGCTTCCTCCCTTCGCTCGGGAAGGGTGAAACTGAAGTCAGACAATAATAGTCGAAAACGGTACAACGAATCGTCTGCTTTCTCTAATAATTAAATGAAACGTCAAAGCTTCCGCGCTTCACGCGGGAGGGAGAAACTGAATTCAGACAACGATTAAGAGTCGAGAACAGTACAACGAATCGCCTGCTTTCTCTAATGATTTAATGTAACGTCTAAACTATCGCGCGGGAGGGGGGGGGGGGAACTGAATTCAGACAATTAGGGTTAAGAGTCGAGAAAATAATACAAATAATAATAACAATAAAAACATTTATAATGCGCACATATCCACCCCAAGAGATTCTCAAGGCGCCTAACAAGGTAAATACATTAGACATAAGAAAGTACATGAGAAGTTACAGAGAACGAAAATAATTTAAAATAATTGAATATAATCAAATTAAACAACATTAATTACATCAGATTGTGAAATACACTACGTCTTAACTAAGGAATTCAGACATTAGATAAGTATTCAATTTTTTTTGGAACAAATTTTGATTGGCTGACATTTTGATTGAATGTGGTAGGGAGTTCCATAACAGGTGTGCAGCAGCTATAAAAGCTCTGTCACCCCAACTCCTCTTTGTTCTTAATTGTATTCGATTTGTTGAATTGGCGGAACGAAGACCTGCACCAGAACTTGAAGAGATATTAAGAAGAGAGGTACAACGAATCGTTTGCTTTCTATAATAATTAAATTAAACGTCAGAGCATTCCGCGCTTCGCGCGGAGGCGGGAAACGGAATACAGGCAAGGCTTAATTAGAGTCGAGAATGGTACAACGAATCGTCTTCTTTCTCTAATAATTTAATGAAACGTCTAAGCTTTTGCGCTTCGCGCAGGAGGGGGGGGGGGAACTGAATTCAGACAAGGATTAAGAGTCGAGAACAGTACAACGAATCGTCTTCTCTCTTTAACAATAGCGCTCTTTAAGTGATTCGCTTGCTCACTCCCGCCTCCTTCAAAAAAGATCCTAGCTATGCGCCTGCATTTAAATATATAGCTACGATGCTGACTACGTTGACGGAATAAATCGTATATTTATTCCGTCGAGGAAAATGACCATGTGCGCATACGCAAGTAAATAGTTCATATGAAAAATAATTTAGCCTTCGGCCCCGGGTTATGGGGGTAAATTTGTAGACATTTTGACATTTGTCGGTTATTGGTGGCTATTTTTGTCGGTAATCGGTGGCCCCTTCCCCCCCCCCCCCCACACACACACACTGAACAAGATTTAGCGACGCCCCTGATGAATGATATCAAATCAGACTCATGGTGACCATTTTTATGATTGAGACAAAAGCCTAAAGTACTTACCATTTTACAGATCAATCTTCAACCGCTTCCGAAAATGATCAAACAGCACGATGATAACCTGACGTCTTTCACGGATAAAAAAAGGAACAAATATGGTATCGAGAAGATAAATATCTTGTCTTCAGAAAGGCGGGATATACTAGCCGTAAGATTCAATCTGGAGGCTATAGCGGTCGACAAACGGTAATTAATTGAAATCGGAGGAAACATCTGAAAACTTGATATCTACTCTCGACGTTCGATTAATTGTAAGTAGTAAAAAAAGCGCTTTTCCTTCACGGAAGGCGGTAGCTCGTATGAGAACCCGATGGATATGAACCGAACAGAAAAGGAAAATCTGCCAACTGGTTGATTGACCATTGGTGGATTGAAATTATGGGATAGCTCTGCCAGGGATGATAATGATGATTGTTTGGTTTTTGTTACCATAGCAACATGTTGTGTCGTGAACAGAAATTATTGAATAGCTATCAACGCCGATGATTTTTTTTTTTTTTTTCGCTTGTTTTTGCTTTTGTTTGAGAAAAACGGACATTGTCTCATATACTTTATACTTTTCGATCGAATTATGGGATAGCTCCTTGAGATAGCTATTCGCCCCGATAATACGTTATCTCAGAAACATCTACATTTTGGATCAAATTTAGAGGATGGCTCTAGCTGTTAGATAGGTATAAGCGCCACTGAACTTGTTTTGATGATTGGGACGTACATAATTTTGTTTGTGGAAATGCATGAAAATGCATGTTACACAGGTTCGGAACTGAGTCACGTCTTTCGGATGGTGACGTTTAAAAGTCGGTCCCCAGACGTAAATAATCCTATCTGATTGATACACGTCTGTAAAAACCCAATACACACGCACGCACACACACACACACACACACATACACACACACACTGGTTCTACACCTCATCAAGAATGTTGAGTTTAAACTTATTTCGAAACATGTTGAGTGATTCGAAATTCTTGGATAGATCATTCATAGCATCAACCATTTTTGTTGTTAGTATCCGTTTCTATAGGAACAAGCTGGTCAAATTGAGACGTATGAGAGAAAGGGGGGGGGGGGTCCGTTAAAGCAGGACAATTCGATATCGAGCCTCATTCATCACATTACCTTCATGCACGTTTCCGGCATGAAAAAAGTCTGAATATTTAATGAATACATGTATAATTGAATTCTCACTCTGACTTTTTCAAGAAACGCATACTTGCAATGTCGTGCTGTCGTGTCGTTTTGTCGTTAATTGTTTGTGTTTGGTGTGCAGAGGCAGTTCATATACACAGGCCTTTACTCGAGGAATGAAAAGCGAATCACCAAGGCCACTGATTGAGGGTAAACATTCCCCCCTCTCCCTGCCACCATTCGATTGGGGGCACAATACCCCCCCCCCCTTGTCCCATGTAACTGCCCACTGGTGAGTGGGAATATTATACAAATAATACACAGCAGTGAGGGCATTAGTAAGAATTACCCACACAAGGTACCTTTGGAAAAGTCTAACACTCCCGAGGCAATAGCCGAGGATGTTTGGACTGTTTCAAAGGTACCGAGTGTGGGTAATTCCCGGTCCACAACATAAAAAAATCCTCTGGACGGCCATGCATTATGGCTCAAGGCTTGGGCACACAGAAGATTTGTTTTTGTTGTTGGGGACCGGGGGGGGGGGGGGATTCAATGAATTATCGATAATTTATTGCATTTTCTTTGTTTTGTTTTTTTATTTGTGGGAACTGCCCCCTATACCCTAGCCCCCGCTGCGTACAGCCATGGTTCAGTGGCAAAGCAATGGCCTCGTAACTGTGAGGGCCCAGGATCAAAACCGTGTCGACGTGCTATATTACTGCCCTTTTGTGGGGCATTAATCCACATAACTGTCATTTATGACTTAAGGGCGTAGGTCCCTTAGTTGATAAAGCATAGTATCATACACATGCTTTAGCAGTCACGCAAAACAAACACTGGCAAATTATTATTCAATAAAATCTGAGAATGTATACTATTATCTAGATCTTTTAGGAATAAATCACTGTCAAAATAATTCCATAATTTTGGGTAGTAAAAAAATTCCAAAATGAGCAACAGTGTACTTGCAAACATTATCTCTATAGTGTATAATGTTATTATTCTTTTAAAAGAAGTGCAATTCCTCATCCTCTCGCACCTCTCTTCTTTCGTTGTTTAATTATCTTTCATTTTTTTCTTTCCCCCCTTCCCCTTTCCTCCCTTTTTTACCGGGGGGGGGGGGCACGTGCCCCTGTGCCCCCTGAATCTGCCAATGATTATACTTCTACTACCTCTACTGCTACTGTTAACAACAACAACAATAACAAAAATGTGGTAAAGATCATGTAAGGAGAATTGTTGCATAACCTGATTATCAGACCAAAAGTATGCAGTAGATAAACATCTAGAATATAATATTATGAAGCAACTTCACATTATAAAGAACTAGCGATAGATTTAGGTGGAAAGCCTTGATCGCCAATATCTGAAATAACAAGGCACCCAGCAAGCAAGCAATTGTGAGAAAATTAAGGGAGAAAATATTGATTAGATCACATGGTTAATAGACAAAACGGATGTAGACAAATCATATCAAATTAGACTAACTGGTAGTACACAAACTGGGTTAGACGAACTTGGATTAGACGAGTGAAATATTGTACGAATTGGCATTGGACCAAATAATAATAGCCTGTCATCGGTTAAGCAATAACCTATTCCTCTGCCAATCAAAAAGTTGGTATATGCCTACACTACAGCTATACTGTTAAAACAAGTATTACAAAACTGCGGGCTAAAAAATCGTTGATTAAAAATCGCTCAACCATGGTTAAAAATGTAGTGTTGATTAAAATTTACTTTTAATCTTGTGTTGGTTAAAAACAGCGTTGATCAAAACTATTCCTTTTAAACTATGTTGGTTAAGTCTAAGTCGTTGGCAAACATTGCAACCCAGCATGGATTAAAAACAAAATTCCGACAGTAATGATAGCCCCCTTCCGGTTAAAGTTTAATCAATGTTGATTAAAGTACTGGTCACGTGACCCAACGGAACGATACTGAAACGCGTAGCTAGCGATCGCTCGACACTTTTTAAGTACATGCAAAGTATACGCTGTACGCGTGCGATAAAATAAATACAAATACAATGGAGGTTGTCGCGAGGACGCTGAGGAAATAGGGGTTTGGACGGTCTTATCTCCGTGTTTACAGGTAAGAAATTGTTTTGATATTATCATCAACAATTCTAAGATTGTCAGGAAGAAGTGAAACAAGGTTCTTGCTCAAATCAAAAACGATTTGTGTCCCGTTAGGCTGTACGTAGCTCAACCAGTAAGTAACTTTTTACTTGCACCATTATGTGAGCATTGCACCATGCACCTGGCTCTCGTAAGCACACACACATTAATCAGTCTGCAAGAATCTTCAGCTGTGAGGGAGGCAGACCCAAAGAAGGAGAAGTGTATTACGGATCACCTACCAAAATTGCATGCATGAATGGTGACTATATTGTTTTTTTAATACAATTAGATACAAAATAAGATGTCATCATGAAGTGAAACGTCTTTGATATGCATGCAATTTGGGTAAGTCGTCCGTTACACTTACTGAATACTGGTTGAGCTACAGTGGCGTACCTGGGGTACTCCGTCAGGGGGGGGGGGCAAGCGACCGAAACAAAAAAAAAAGGCGATGCTAATTTTCACTTCTGGCGAGCGAGCGAGCAAAAAAAAATCTTTAAGTAACGTTTGGTATATGAATTGGTATTGTTGCAAGTTGGGGGTGGGAACATTCACTTGTTAGCGACGTTAATTTCATTTTTTTGCAAACGAGCGTAGCGAGCAAGAAAAAAATTACTTTTTTTTTAATAATTGCCACTTAAACTTGGTTCAATTGTCCCATGCAGGGCGCGGGAACAATATTGTGTTTAGGGTGATTTTATACCCATCTTAGCTAGCGAGCGAAAATACATCTTTCTCTCAATGAATTGCTATATAAAATTTGTTTCATTGTTGCAGGTCGGGGGCGGGCACAATCGTGTTTAAGGCAATGCCAATCCCATATTGGCGGGCAGGCAACCCCCTACATTTCTCTTTTTAATGATATTGTAGCAGGTTAGTGGTGGGCACATAATTCCACGAGCTAGCGAGCGAAAAAAAAATCACTTCTCTTTTATAGGGAAATTATGGTACATAAAACTTGGGTTCATTGTTCCATGTCAGGGACGTGATTATTAAAAGCGGTGTTATTCTATTTTGGTGAGCGAGCGTAGCGAGCTAGCAAAAAAAATCACTTCTCTTTTATAGGGAAAATATGGTACATAAAACTTGGGTTCATTGTTCCATGTCAGGGACGTGATTATTAAAAGCGGTGTTATTTCTATTTTGGCGAGCGAGCAAAAAAAATCCCTTCTCTTTTATAGGGAAAATATGGTACATAAAACTTGGGTTCATTGTTCCATGTCAGGGACGTGATTATTAAAAGCGATGTTATTCTATTTTGGCGAGCGAGCGTAGCGAGCTAGCAAAAAAAATCACTTCTCTTTTATAGGGAAAATATGGTACATAAAACTTGGGTTCATTGTTCCATGTCAGGGACGTGATTATTAAAAGCGGTGTTATTTCTATTTTGGCGAGCGAGCAAAAAAAATCCCTTCTCTTTTATAGGGAAAATATGGTACATAAAACTTGGGTTCATTGTTCCATGTCAGGGACGTGATTATTAAAAGCGATGTTATTCTATTTTGGCGAGCGAGCGTAGCGAGCGAGCAAAAAAAATCACTTCTCTTTTATAGGGAAAATATGGTACATAAAACTTGGGTTCATTGTTCCATGTCAGGGACGTGATTATTAAAAGCGG
Organism: Strongylocentrotus purpuratus; assembly: GCF_000002235.5. NCBI lineage: Eukaryota > Metazoa > Echinodermata > Echinoidea > Camarodonta > Strongylocentrotidae > Strongylocentrotus > Strongylocentrotus purpuratus. Next base: position 27,411,456 of record NW_022145605.1, on the reverse strand, counting down.
TGTTATTTCTATTTTGGCGAGCGAGCGTAGCGAGCGAGCAAAATTTTTGTAATGATAATTGGTTCATAAATTTCATATTTTTTTGTTGCAGGTCAGGGCTTACACAATCATGTCTAAGGTGATGTTAATTCCGTTTTGGCGAGCACGAGCACACCAAAACTTCTTTGAAAAACGTTTGGTACATAATTATTAACTGGTTGTTGCAGGTTGGGGCGGGCACGTTAGCGGTGTCAATTCCATTTTGGCGAGCGAGCATAGCGAGCAAGCAAAACAAATAAATTCTCTTTTAATAGAAATTAATAAATAAACTTGTTTTTATTGGTGCAGGTCAGGATGGACGCAATCGCGTTTAACGCGATTCAATTCCTTTTTGGCGAGAGGGCGAAAAAACTCTTCCATTTTTAATGATATTGTTGCAGGTCAAGGGTGGGCACAATTGTTTCCAAAGCAATGTCTATTCATTTTATTCGCGAGCGAGTGTAGCGAGCTAGAAAAATGAATTAGTCTCTATTAGTAACATTTGGTACATACATTGTGTGTTATTGTTGCCATGGTTGCAGGTCGGGGCCCGTCGGGGCAGGCACAATTGTATTCTAGGCAATGCTAATCCTTTTCTTTGTTCAGGGGGACGAGCAAGTGAAAACATTTAATACAAAATAGGCTCGCAAGCAGTTCGCGCCAGCGAAGAGTTTCGAATTTGTTATATCACTTATATTTTCCTATTTTCATTTGTCTTAATTTTTCAGGGCCGTATGCGGAATATTTTTCTGGTGGGGGAGGGGGAAAGATGCGTTAAAAGTTTTCGAAGAATCTCAAAAGCAAAAGGAGTGAAGGGAGTTCGAGCGACCGAACTGGTCATGAGGGTACTTTTGCATTTTCAAAAGTAGAATTGAAGGATTTGGTATAGGCCTACACTACATTTTCAGGAAAAAAACTGTACGTTTTCAAAATATCTGGGGTCAACTGCCCCCCCCCCCCCCTGGTGCGTACGGCCATGGTTTTTTATTTAATTTCCCCATTTTTTCCTTTCCTTTTCTTTTCCTTTTTTTCTTTTTTTTCTCTTTCTTTCCTTTTTTTCTTCCCTTTTCCTTTTTTCTTTTTCTTTCCTTTCCTTTCTTTTCTTTTTTCCCCCCTTTTTCTTTTTTTCCCCTGGAGCCCGTCAGGGGGGGGCACTCTGCCCCCCCTGCCCCCCCCCCCCCCATAGGTACGCCAGTGTTGAGCTACAACCTACGGGCCCGGGACACAAAACGTTTTAAATTTGAGCAAGAACCTTATTTCACTTCTTCCTTAAAATCTTAGCATTGATGATAATCATATTAAAACAATTTCTTACCTGCGAACACGAGGATAAGACCTCCAAACCCCCGTAAGTTTAACCAACAGTGGTTAAAACTGTAACCAACAACCCACTAAAGTTTAACCAACAACGTGTGAATCAAAGCAGAATTAACCTACAATGGTTACAATTTTAACCAACGACCCATGTAAGTTTAACCAACATCATGTGAATCAGCCCCGTACAAAGTATGAATAACCAACAAAAGGCTAAAGTTTTAATCAACAAATGGTTAAAGTTTAATCAACACCATTTTAACCAACATTGAGCAAATTTTTTAAACCAATAATTGATTAAAATTGTTAATCAACCACGGATTAAATTTTAATCAACAGGCCGTTGGTTAAAGTTTAACCAACCCTTGTGTGATTCACATGGTAATCCGTGGTTGATTAAAATTTTAACCAAGTTGATTAAAAGATTTAATACTTGTTCTAACAGTGTACAGCTACAGAAAAATACCTAAATTGTATTAAATGTTTCCAAGGTGCATTGATGCGGTTGTTAATCATAACAGTTTGTTGTTCTTGTTCTTAGAAGTTGTTTAAATTGGACACACATTGCACATTGCACATGGTAAATGATATTTTTTATTAGCCTTCCTATGGATATCCAACACCCTTCAGTTGACTTTGATCCAAATTAATTCAATCGAAATTAAAGCGGAGAAAATTATTAACCAGCAATAAGAGGAGTAATGGAGTTGTTTAGTGGTTCATAGTAGAAAAGTGCGAACTGATGGTGACACCTCTTCCCGATGCTGGGTTGTTTATAACTCTGCATATAATGTACATCTCTTCCATTCAAATTATCTCACTCATTTGAGTTTGAGTTTGAAGTTTGTTATCCAAAACAAATTAGTACATCAATATAACAATCAAATGTGAATGGTTAACATTGAAAGGATAAATGGGACCAGAAAATAGCATTATATCGCTTTTTTTTGTTTTTTGTTAATACCTCTCTTCCATTTAGAAATTCTCTCCATGTATCATCCTCTTACAATCTGTCGCTCTTGATTTCTTCCATTCAAATCCACATACTTTTTATATCTCTATATCTTTAAACAAAAAAAACCCTACCGTATTATCTTCTCACTTTCTCTGTTTATCACCTCCTCATATTCTCACAATCTTTATTTGAGTCTTCCTTTCAAATTATACATTTCTTTCATGATGAATTTCTCTCACTTTAAATCAATATCTTCTCACATTCTTTCACTCTTTATCTCTTCCTTTCGAATTCTCTCACTAAATTATAGATCTCTTTCATTCTCTCAATTCCTCTTATCCACACTTTCATATTTGCTGTGTATCTCTCTTCTTCTTACTTACACAAACACAATTGACAGTATAATATTTGAAACTGAATTAATACACGTCAAACAAACATTTAATCACTAATGCTACTATTTCGATTACTTGAGAAAATGAATCATCTCGTCATAGTCGCAACACCCATTGTATCAGGTTTGCATATTTACATAAGGTTTACTTACAATAAATGCTATTAATTATTATCATCATCATCATCAACTTCAGGTGGCGCTGTAAAGCGCTGCTGTGGCCTTCACGAGAGCACGCCATGCAACTCTTTCACGTGCCATTTGTGTTGCACCTTTCATTCCTTGTCCAGACACTTTCTTGATATCAAGAAATTATTATCAATTGGGAAAATAATAAAAAAAAAAAAGTAATAGCAATAATAACAATTATAATAATAATATTAATAATAATAAAATTATTTAAAAAAAAAATCATTATTGTAACATTAAGAGTAATAATTGAAAATAATAATTATAATGATGGTGAAAATAATACAAATAATAATCCTTACACTAACAATGATAATAATAATAATAATAAATTAAATCACAATACTACTAATAATAAAAAAAATACTAATAACATTAATAATTAACACTGATAATAATAATAAAAGATGCAATTTTTGAGAAGATAAACATTTTTAAAGATATTATTTAAGCGAGGCTACTTTTCATAGTATCCTTTTGTAAAAGAAAATGTCTGGTAGTTCGCCCCAGTAAAAACGAAACCCGAAAAACAAACGGTTATTCTGAATGATCAATAAGGTATATAGAAATAATTTCTTCCTTTGTATAGAGTAGGAGTACTACTTTTTTTTTTAATGATACTTTGAATGCATTAATCAACACACGCGTCACCGAGCACTATTGTTTTAAAAATGCCATGTCAAAATCCATTTGAGCCAAACGGGGTGAAAGAGTGAAAACGTTAGTATCAAAGTATCAAACACGATCATGACCTGAAAGAAACACAGATTTTAAAAGCGAATGAGAAGATTACTTTAATGGGCTTTTTTTTTAATAATGAGGGCAATATCAATGCAATAAAAGGGCATATTTTGGTTCTTAAATGGGTCGCGATTGTAATGAACAGTGCCAGTTACTTGTAAAAACAGTGTCTACGTTCGTATCACATACGAAAAGAAAATGTAAGCTTTAAAAGACGCTTATCCAATATTTCCGCTGTGTGTTGATAAGCATTTTTAGATGAGCAGTTACAAAAAGAATAGGGGCGAATACCCATTTTTGGGTTGACAGGGGCGTACAACCTCAGATATTCCTAAAACCAATATATACACTCGAGCAATGAAAACGTGCCCCTTTACTGATTGAAAATGGTGCCCATCCAAAAAAGAAAATTACGCTGTTTTTATGGTTTATTTTCTTCCCGATATGACAATAATACCATACCTTTCCCCATTATCAAAATGTAAGGCATCCATTTCTTTGATTCTTCTTTTTACTATCGTCTAACTTGCTCTTTTAAAGATTTCAGGCAGTTCTGACAAATGCAAAAGCAATGTTCATTACAATTGCAGACCCATTAAGTACCCAAATATGCCCTTTTACTCTCACCGTCGACAATATCTCCACAAGGCATTATATTCATGATAAGGATGGCATTAATCTTGCCCTCATTATTAAGAAAAGCTCGTTCAAATAATCTTTTCTATCGCTTTTAAAATCTGTGTTGCTTACGGGTCATGTCAGGTCCTGTCCGTCTTGAAACTCTAATGTACTAACGGTCTCATTCTTCACCCAAATCTGGTACAAGTGAATGTTGACATACCATTCCAAAAACAATGTTGCTCGGTGAAGCGTGTATAGATTAATGTAACCAATGTATCATTAGAAAGCATATTACCTCTCCTATATGAAAGCAAGGAATCTATATATACACCTCATGGATATTCACAATATTTTTTCTTCAAGTTGCATTTTTTCTGGGACGCACTGTATAGTAAATAATTAATAAACCGAGCATCTTACTTTAATGTACCTCATATTTCACTCTAAAAACATATTTGTTTTACCTTATTTAGGTAATGATTTTGAAATATAAAATTTTAAGTTATAAAATATAAATTTTAAACTATTAAATAATGTCATAAATTACCGTGTATTTTGACACATTGAAATTATAATGTTTTTGTTTCGTTCTTTTAGTTCTAGTCGTATCTGAAATATGAGCTCATTACTCGAGGGCACAGACATATATGTATATTTATAAGTGTATGCATATGCATTTGTATATGTGTATTTACATGTATATGTATATGTTTATGTATATGTCTATGAAGGGAGATGTATAGGTAAGTATATATGTACATGTATGTGTATTCATATTATAGACCCTATAACCACTTTATTTCACAAACTGCACTTTTATGTTGTAATCAAATATCTTTGACGTTTCATCATTTCATGAAGCATAACTATTATTATACAATGAAGTTTGAAAAGTCTCTTTGCCATACAAATGAGATTCTCTAAAACACAAGAGAACAAGCCGTCACTGATGGCAATGCTGATCATTTATATAATTATGTTTAAATTGCTTGAATGTAAAGATAAAAAGTGCTCCATCTTTTAAACATCATAAATTAACATCTCTTTAACAATCTTTTCAGTGCTGTTCATGTGAAAATTAGTGCATGGAACGACAAAAAAAACCCACAAACTCGAACATTCCTAAAGCTCCGATAAAGCTTTTTTTTTTGGGGGGGGGGGTGTCCTTTCCTTGCCCCCATCATGGCCCCAATCAGTGGTGCAAACAGGTAGTATGAAAAATAGAAAGAAACAAATCCAATTTTTATATCCCCACTTCTTTCTCGCATATGAATCTATATTGTTTGTAGCATTCCTTATCATGCCAACAATAATGACAATCCTTATAAATTCGAAAACAATTTCCATTGTCGTCGAACGAATTACTTTGGAAATTGCTATACCTAAGACTTGATCCGTCTAGCCACCTTGCCTCGCTGTCACTGGGACCGGTCAGCCCGATCCAGTACTCCTCATTGGCAAACACTACGATAAAGTCCTGTTCTTCTTTCGACCCGATGAAGACCAGATGGGATCCGTATTGGGAACAATCTAAAACCGCGGAAGCATGATTCATCTCGCAAGTGCTGAAATTGTAGAACGACCCGCCGTATTCGTATTTCTCCGGAGGAGATGAGCATGCTAAAAAGATAGAACAATAATTATGTAAATTACTCAATCTTAAGAAAGTAGAACAAATTATTAATTGGGTAGAAACTTAAATCTACAAAGTAGAATAAATAACTATGATAATGATGACGACAAAAAAACACACGATATTAATGATAATAATAATACAAATGATAATGTTAAAAACAATATTTTAATGACAATAATAATAAAATAATATTAATAATGATCATGATAATAATTTGTTGTTTGCTTACCATCGCAAATTCTAATTAATTCGCAATGTGTTTCGTTGCAGGTTTTGTTGTGGTTAATATTGTTTGTTTTACCTGACAGCTAAGAAAACATGTGAAGCTTGTAATCAAGCAACTAGGGGACCGACGGCTCTAAGTCCTCTCTGAAGGACTGGGTAATGAGGATTAATGCCTTACCAAAGGGCACTAGCGCATCGAATTGGGTTCGAACCGGGACCTCCCAAATACGAGACCACTAAGCTATATCTATCTATCTATCTGAGTATCTTCTCCCGGTTCGGAGGTTGATTGCAACATCTCTCCATTTCACTCTATCTTCTGCCATTCTGGTGCACTCTTGCAGTTTTAGTCCACTCCAGTTCTTGACATTCTCTTCCCAGTTGATTCTGGGTCTCCCTCTATGTCTACTTCCTTCCACTCTTCCTTCCAATACATCCTTTAAGAGGCTTTGGTGCCTTTTAACATGACCAAAGTATTTGATTTTTCTCTCCTTAACTAATTCTACTAGAGCAATTTGTTTACGCCCTGCCATGTGCAATATCTCTTTGTTGGTTTTCATTCGTTTCCAGGATATTTTCATCATTCTTCTGTAGATCCACATTTCAAAAGATGGTATTCTATTTTCCATGGCCTTGTTTATTATTGTCCATGTTTCTGTTCCATACAATAGGACAGACCATACATAACCGTTTACTAGTCTCAACCTAAGCGCAAATTTCACCTTTCTATTTGTGAATAATCCTTTCATTGCCAGAAATGTATTCCGAGCAATTTCTATTCTTCTTTTTATTTCTGCTTCGCATCTGGCATCATCTGTGATATCTTGTCCTAAGTAGATGTAATTATTGACCTGCTCAATGATATGTCCATCGAGTTTCAAACATATTCTAGGCTTATTCTCTGTTCTACTAAAAATCATTGACTTAGTTTTCTTGACATTCATGCTTAGACCAAACTCTTCACTTTTGACTTTTACAATATCCAATACATGTTGTAACTCTGCTTCATTCTCTGCGCGAAGTACAGTGTCATTAGCATAACGTAAATTATTAATATATACACCCCCAAAACTAACACCTTTCATATCTGAAATTTCCCTGAATACCAACTCTGTGCACAAGTTGAACAGAGATGGGGACATTACGCATCCCTGACGTACTCCTCTTTTGATTTCTGTGTAACCTGTAATTTCATTGTTAAGCTATAGCATCTCCTAATATGGAAGTGTGTGTGAGAGAGAGAGAGAGAGAGAGAGAGAGAGGGTAGGGGAGAGGGATAATGGCTAGATCCTTTATAATAATGATCAAATGCATGACGTCATTTCATTGTTTTTCTTACTTACTGGACGTGGTGGTTTCTTTCGACGTCGTTGTGTCTGACATCGTGGTCGTAGGACGTGTCGTCGGGGTGGTCGTCACGTCCGTAGTCGGTGATTCTGTTGACTCTAAAAGGTTTTCAACAAACATAACTAAGTTAAATGATCATAATATAATTGAGGGTTCAGGGTTACAACGAATGCAACCACATGTAAAAAGCAATTAGAATAGGAATGACACCTTTACATGATTAAAATGCGAAAACGAAGAAAATTTATCACCATGATAAAATATATATTTGTATAATGTTTTTATTGCTTACCTATGATGGTGGTAGCTTGCGATGTCATTGTGTCTGACATCGTGGTCGTAGGACTCGACGTGGGCTTGGTCGTTGCGTCCATAGTCGATGATTCTGTTGACTCTGAAAAGTTTTCAACAAACATAACTATTTAAGTTGAATGATCATGATGTAATTGAGGGTTCAGGCTTATAACAAATGCAACCACATGTACAAAGAAATGAGATTAGGAATGACACATTATTTTATATAATTAGAATGCCAAAACGAAGAAAGTTAATCTCCATGAAGAAGAACAAATATTTGTATAGTTTATTTCCTTCATAGCGTATAATTTGTGTCAGCATATTTGAAGATTAATTGGTGTTTTGGCAAAGCCCAATGTACTTTTTCTGCCAAATGATGTATCTAAGTTCGTTCCTGTGGCGTGTTTGTTGGCATTAAACTCATGGGCAAAATAAAAAGACGGGTATCCCCCCTCCCTCCTCAAAAAAAAAGTTTTAGCATGCACTTGAAGGAAAGGACATATAAAAAGAGAGTCAGATAGAGACTAAGGAAAAGAGAGGGAGAGAGAGAGGGAGAGAGAGAGGGAGAGAGAGAGGGGGAGGGGGAGTGGTAGTGGCTAGACACATTACATCTTTGTTTTTCTTACTTACTGGGGGTGGTGGTTTCTTCCGACGTCGTTGTGTCTGACATCGTGGTCGTAGGGCGTGTCGTCGGGTTGGTCGTCCCGTCCGAAGTCGATGATTCTGTTGACTCTAAAAAGTTTTCAATAAACATACATTATGAATGATCATGATGTAATTGAGGGTTCAGGGTTATATCAAATGAAACCTAACGTACAAAGCTAAGAGATTCGGAAGGACACCTAAATAGGATTAGAAGGCCAAAAAGAAGAAAATTTAGCTCCATGAAAAGATATAAAATTGAACAGTTTTTATCTTTTATGAGGCATAATAGAGTCAGCAATTTTTTAGATTTAGTGGTGTTTTGTCAAAGTTGAAGGAATTTTGGGGGCTAAATATTTCATCTAAATATACCGCTGTGGCGTATTTGCTTTCGTCAAACTCGTGGGTAAACAATTAGACGGTCAATTCCCCCCTAAAAATATTTAAGTGACTTCCGTGAAAGGAAAGGGCAAAGAAAATAGAGAGTCAGATAAAGACAGACAAAGAGAGAGAAAGAGAGAGAGAGAGAGAGAGAGAGAGGGGGGAGGGTGGGTATTGGCTATAGCAATCATGATAATAATCAAATTCATGACGCCATTTCAATGTTTTTATTGCTTACCTATGATGGTGGTAGCTTGCGATGTCATTGTGTCTGACATCGTGGTCGTAGGACTCGACGTGGGCTTGGTCGTTGCGTCCATAGTCGATGATTCTGTTGACTCTGAAAAGTTTTCAACAAACATAACTATTTAAGTTGAATGATCATGATGTAATTGAGGGTTCAGGCTTATAACAAATGCAACCACATGTACAAAGAAATGAGATTAGGAATGACACATTATTTTATATAATTAGAATGCCAAAACGAAGAAAGTTAATCTCCATGAAGAAGAACAAATATTTGTATAGTTTATTTCCTTCATAGCGTATAATTTGTGTCAGCATATTTGAAGATTAATTGGTGTTTTGGCAAAGCCCAATGTACTTTTTCTGCCAAATGATGTATCTAAGTTTGTTCCTGTGGCGTGTTTGTTGGCATTAAACTCATGGGCAAAATAAAAAGACGGGTATCCCCCCTCCCTCCTCAAAAAAAAAGTTTTAGCATGCACTTGAAGGAAAGGACATATAAAAAGAGAGTCAGATAGAGACTAAGGAAAAGAGAGGGAGAGAGAGAGAGGGAGAGAGAGAGGGAGAGAGAGAGGGGGAGGGGGAGTGGTAGTGGCTAGACACATTACATCTTTGTTTTTCTTACTTACTGGGGGTGGTGGTTTCTTCCGACGTCGTTGTGTCTGACATCGTGGTCGTAGGGCGTGTCGTCGGGTTGGTCGTCCCGTCCGAAGTCGATGATTCTGTTGACTCTAAAAAGTTTTCAATAAACATACATTATGAATGATCATGATGTAATTGAGGGTTCAGGGTTATATCAAATGAAACCTAACGTACAAAGCTAAGAGATTCGGAAGGACACCTAAATAGGATTAGAAGGCCAAAAAGAAGAAAATTTAGCTCCATGAAAAGATATAAAATTGAACAGTTTTTTATCTTTTATGAGGCATAATAGAGTCAGCAATTTTTTAGATTTAGTGGTGTTTTGTCAAAGTTGAAGGAATTTTGGGGGCTAAATATTTCATCTAAATATACCGCTGTGGCGTATTTGCTTTCGTCAAACTCGTGGGTAAACAATTAGACGGTCAATTCCCCCCTAAAAATATTTTAGTGACTTCCGTGAAAGGAAAGGGCAAAGAAAATAGAGAGTCAGATAAAGACAGACAAAGAGAGAGAAAGAGAGAGAGAGAGAGAGAGGGGGGGGGGGAGGGGTGGGTATTGGCTATAGCAATCATGATAATAATCAAATTCATGACGCCATTTCAATGTTTTTATTGCTTACCTATGATGGTGGTAGCTTGCGATGTCATTGTGTCTGACATCGTGGTCGTAGGACTCGACGTGGGCTTGGTCGTTGCGTCCATAGTCGATGATTCTGTTGACTCTGAAAAGTTTTCAACAAACATAACTATTTAAGTTGAATGATCATGATGTAATTGAGGGTTCAGGCTTATAACAAATGCAACCACATGTACAAAGAAATGAGATTAGGAATGACACATTATTTTATATAATTAGAATGCCAAAACGAAGAAAGTTAATCTCCATGAAGAAGAACAAATATTTGTATAGTTTATTTCCTTCATAGCGTATAATTTGTGTCAGCATATTTGAAGATTAATTGGTGTTTTGGCAAAGCCCAATGTACTTTTTCTGCCAAATGATGTATCTAAGTTTGTTCCTGTGGCGTGTTTGTTGGCATTAAACTCATGGGCAAAATAAAAAGACGGGTATCCCCCCTCCCTCCTCAAAAAAAAAGTTTTAGCATGCACTTGAAGGAAAGGACATATAAAAAGAGAGTCAGATAGAGACTAAGGAAAAGAGAGGGAGAGAGAGAGAGGGAGAGAGAGAGGGAGAGAGAGAGGGGGAGGGGGAGTGGTAGTGGCTAGACACATTACATCTTTGTTTTTCTTACTTACTGGGGGTGGTGGTTTCTTCCGACGTCGTTGTGTCTGACATCGTGGTCGTAGGGCGTGTCGTCGGGTTGGTCGTCCCGTCCGAAGTCGATGATTCTGTTGACTCTAAAAAAAATTCAATAAACATACATTATGAATGATCATGATGTAATTGAGGGTTCAGGGTTATATCAAATGAAACCTAACGTACAAAGCTAAGAGATTCGGAAGGACACCTAAATAGGATTAGAAGGCCAAAAAGAAGAAAATTTAGCTCCATGAAAAGATATAAAATTGAACAGTTTTTTATCTTTTATGAGGCATAATAGAGTCAGCAATTTTTTAGATTTAGTGGTGTTTTGTCAAAGTTGAAGGAATTTTGGGGGCTAAATATTTCATCTAAATATACCGCTGTGGCGTATTTGCTTTCGTCAAACTCGTGGGTAAACAATTAGAAGGTCAATTCCCCCCTAAAAATATTTTAGTGACTTCCGTGAAAGGAAAGGGCAAAGAAAATAGAGAGTCAGATAAAGACAGACAAAGAGAGAGAAAGAGAGAGAGAGAGAGAGAGGGGGGGGGAGGGGTGGGTATTGGCTATAGCAATCATGATAATAATCAAATTCATGACGCCATTTCAATGTTTTTATTGCTTACCTATGATGGTGGTAGCTTGCGATGTCATTGTGTCTGACATCGTGGTCGTAGGACTCGACGTGGGCTTGGTCGTTGCGTCCATAGTCGATGATTCTGTTGACTCTGAAAAGTTTTCAACAAACATAACTATTTAAGTTGAATGATCATGATGTAATTGAGGGTTCAGGCTTATAACAAATGCAACCACATGTAAAAAGCAATTAGATTAGGAATGACAAATTTATATAATTAGAATGCCAAAACGAAGAAAGTTAATCTCTATGAAGAAGAAAACATATTTGTATAGTTTATTTCCTTCATAGCGTATAATTTGTGTCAGCATATTTGAAGATTAATTGGTGTTTTGGCAAAGCCCAATGTACTTTTTTTGCCAAATGATGTTTCTAAATTTGTTCCTGTGGCGTGTTTGTTGGCATTAAACTCATGGGCAAAATAAAAAGACGGGTATCCCCCCTCCCTCCTCAAAAAAAAAGTTTTAGCATGCACTGGAAGGAAAGGACATATAAAAAGAGAGTCAGATATAGACTAAGAGAGAGAGAGAGAGAGAGAGAGAGAGAGGGGGAGGGGTGGAGAGATGTAGCAGGGAAAGGTATGTGAGGGGGAGAGAGGGAGAGAGAGAGAGAGAGAGAGGGAGAGAGAGAGGGAGAGTGGTATTGGCTATAGCAATTATGATAATAATCAAATTCATGACGCCATTTCAATGTTTTTATTGCTTACCTGTGATGGTGGTAGCTTGCGATGTCATTGTGTCTGACATCGGGGTCGTAGGACTCGACGCGGGCTTGGTCGTTGCGTCCATAGTCGATGATTCTGTTGACTCTGAAAAGTTTTCAACAAACATAACTATTAAAGTTGAATGATCACGATGTAATTGAGGGTTCCGGGTTATAACAAATGCAATAACAAATACAAAGCGATGAGATTAGGAATGACACATTAACATGATTAGAATGCCAAAACGATGGAAGTTCAGCTCCATGAAAAAATAGAAATTTGTATAGCTCATTTCTTTCATAAGGTATGACCTGTGTCAGAAACATATTTAGATATAGGGGTGTTTGTCAAAGTCGAAAGGGCATTTTTGCCCAATATTTTATCTAAATGTATTGCTGTGGCGTATTTGCTGTTTTCATGCTGTTGTCATGCTGATGATTTTTTGCAATATTTACTTGCACATTTCGAAGGATATATGCGAGGGAGAGTAGCGACCGGGCGAGAAGATTTTTGCATTGTTATTAATCTAAACGCTGCCCTCTTGGGCCCTCCAGAGCCTGAAAGTGAGAAGCAGTCTTGAGTCAGTATTTGTTATACATTTTCTTTTTTCCGCTATTGCAAGGATTTTTTTTTGGGGGGGACGTGTCCAACCGCCCCTGGCTATTGTTAAACTACGTGACAAAAAATAAGACGGTCACTCCCCCCCCCCCCCTTAAATAAAAATGTTTTGCGACGCCCGTAGTAGAAAAGGACAAACAAAAAATCAGATAAAGACTGAGAGAGAGAGAGAGAGAGAGAGAGAGAGAGAGAGAGAGGCTTGACACTTTTTCCTGATAACGATTATGATAATGATCAAATGCATGTTTTAGTGGTATTTTGATCACTTTGTATACCTGATGTAACTCGTTTGTTGTCGTCAAACTTATAGGCGAAAAAAAAAATAGACGGGCACTGCCCCCTTCTAAAGTGTTATTAGCGACGATCATAGCTACGACGAAAATTAGAGTCAGATAAAGACTGAGAGAGAGAGAGAGAGAGAGAGAGAGAGAGAGAGAGAGAAAGAGAAAGAGAGAGATAGAGATAGAGAAGGGGGCTATAATCATAATGGCTAGACCCATTGTGACAATGAGCAAATACATGACGTCATATCCAAGTTTCTATTGCTTAGACATACTAGAAGTAGTGGTGTTTTGGGAAGTCGTTGTGTCTGAGTGTTCCGACATCGTAGTCGTAGGGCTCGTCGTGGGCTTGGTCGTCGCTTCTGTCGTTGACTCTGTGATCACTGCAACTAACAAAGAAAACATAACTGAGGTAAGCGGCGATGCATAAGGTTATTTCCTCAGAATGGCTCTTGGTCAGGGTACGGGGGTAGGATCAAGGGGAAAGGGGATAGATATCAGAAAAATACTCTTCCTGTGGGAATAAAAAGACTATCAAAAAGTTCCAAAAGGGAACCGCGAGGTATTTTCTTCTTAATCATCATCATCATCTTCTGAATCACCATCTTCTTCAGTTGCAGGACTAGCCACCGTCATGTAATGTCGTTCTGGTGAGGTGCAGTGCAGTGCAGAATGGATGTGTATAAAAAATACAGCAAACCGCGTGCAAGTAAAATAACTAACAAACAAATGAAGTTTACCCCCTGTAGAAAGTATCTTCATGCTCTTTTTTTTCTCACTAATTGATCACCCCTCCCCCGATACGCCTATTAGGCCTTAACAAATAAAGATGGTGTATTGCCATTTGCGACCGACCCAAAAATCTTGAAATTTATACTGTTGGCTTTTATTTTTGTATTTTTTTTTAACGTTAAAAAAAAATGTATGAAAGCATTCAAAACCGAAAAATATCATCCCAAAGAGGGAGTAAAAAACAAAACCAGATTTCCGACCGACCGACCCATGTTTTGGCACCTAAAGGGCAATACAACATTTTTTGTAGGCCTTATAGTAGACCTACATGTACGTTCATCGCAGTGTCTCCCTTGAAACCCACTTGAGCAGTGACACTCGTAGCCTACCATAGTCTCCTCACACCAGCTGTTTTTACAGAGATTGTTGCCACAATCTGCGAAATAAGTAATAAACGGGATAAAATTTAATACGGATAAAACAAATTATCATTACATTTTGTTCTGTTTGGTGTGAAGAGGTATATTTTCGGGCTTTTGACAAATCAACATATACACAAGATAAGCAAGACTAATGCTAATGCATTTTCACCAGGGCTTAATTTTTTGTAAAGGCTATGAAGACCATACTACATAGCCATCGGATACCCTTTTTATTGGTGTCAGTGCCCCCTTCTAAAATTCACTGTTTTGCCTAGTAATTTCCAGTGCCCTTGGAGACCAAACATTTTTTCTCCCACGTCAATTGTTCCGGGCTTTGTTTGGTCATAGTTTGGATTAGACTTGCAAATGGCCTGTAGGTTAGGGTTAGGATTAGGGTTAGGGTTAGGTATATTATGTTTTCTACTTACAGGAAAATTCAAACTTTATAGACAACTACTCTTTAATATTTTAAAGCAGAAACAATAAGAGAAGCAGAATGGTGAAAGTCTGAATGAAAATGGGACCAAAAAAGAGAAAGTTATGATTGTTTTAAAGTTGTAATCACTATGCTTACGGGCACTTTGAATTGACTGGATCGGTAATGTCACTGTGACGCAGCGCCGGATAACTTTTTTAATTTGTTTCAACACAAAAAACGACTAAAATGTCAATTTAAAAAAAGATGACGTTGGAGGGCCTGTTTTTTTAGAGGACCGATGGTAGTATGCTATCCATAATAATCATATTTTCAGTAATGCCCCAGGGGAGAAGGCACTTAATAGAAAACAGATATTATTAATATTTTAGTAATCGACAAACGGGAGAGTTGTCATTGACTACGTTACAGTCAATTGGACATTCATAAAAATGTATTGATCTCAAATTTCAAACATTCATAACTCCCTTAGTATCAATCCGATTTATTTCAAACTTTCGCCATTCTTTTGTTTTCTGATTTCATACGAATGCACTTAGTAGAAAGATTGGATTGTCTTTTAAGAATTCGGTTAGAGTATAGTAGAACTTGACGTGAAGCAATTTCCACTTGAAGCCAGAGTCGTACAACATTGCCCTATCTAGATCTTCCTACCTGCACTCTATAAATAATTAAATTGCAATACAGAAAAGATGGCCTTGTTCTAAATATAAGGAATATTTATGAAATTGAGAGAGTAATAGCTATAGCAGTAGTAGTAGTAGTAGTAGAAGTCGTTGAAGTAGTAGTAGTAGTAGTAGTAGTAGTAGTAGTTGTAGTATTAGTTAAGCATCAACAGCAGCAGCTGTAGTAAACTCGTCTGCCATTCCACCGTTAGCAAACGAAATACCGACTAATGAAATGTTATACAATTAATAATAAATACTCACATCACCCGGTAGCATGAAACCAATTATTAATTAATTAGATATTGATGGAGTACTAGTCAATTCCTCTTGCTCTTTTGAACAGCCTTCAAATTAAACGATTGCTTTTACTTTTCTTCTGGAACGATTTTAATTTTCAAATAGATTTACAAAAACATGGATGGTAATGTCACTACGCCAAGAAAAAGGTTTTTGTACCATGAAATATCCTCAACATTCGATTGAGTTAAAGCAGACAAAAAAAGAAACATAGTTATGGAAATTTCGTAACATACACATCTTTTGTGTAGCAGCCCTTGTACTAGTAACTATTGTTGTAGTTTTTCTTGTTGCTGTTTTAATAGTGTTGTAATTAATACTATAATTATTATCATTGTAACCATTACTATTATTATTATTACTATTACATATCATTATCATTAATAGTAGTATTCATAGTTATTAGAAGTAGTACTAGTAGGGGTATTAGTAGCAGTAGAAGTAGTAGTAGTAGTAGTAGTAATAGTAGTAGTAGTAGTAGTAGTAGTAGTTGTAGAAGTAGTAGTAGCAGCAGTAGTAGTAGTAGTAGTAGTAGTAGTAGCAGCAGTAGTATTTGTTGGTTGTAGATATTCAATTGTTATAATATCATTGAAGAAAGTGTTATCTGTATGTAGATTTATTGATTAAAACAAAAAATTAATTTGACATTTGAGAACAATAATGAATTAAACATGCAACCTACGCGGGATTCTGCATATTCTATGTCCGCCCGGGATCCCTTCTTTACTCTTGCTTCGGTGGCACCCGGCGACGACAGAAGGAAAAGGAATGAGTTTGGGGATGCTCTGCACCATGCTGCTATCGTGGAGTTGCTTCATTTCACACTTTTGGGACATGGGCAAAGTGTAATTTAGGCCGAACCCATCTGGACAAGTTGTCTTCGCCATCTTGGACCAATCCGATAACACAGGCAAGGCTGTGAAGCATATATTAGACAATTAATTGCTAGTTGTTCTCTTCCTTCTCCTACGCCTCTTCTCTTCCTGCCTCCTCGTCCCTCCCCCTCCCTTGTTTCCTCCACTACCTCCCCATCCTCTTGCTCCTCCTCATCCTCCTCCACCTCCACATACTCCTCTTCCTCCTATACGCCCTGCTACTTCTCTCATTTCTCTACTCCCCATTCCTCTTCTCCTAGTCATCCTCATAAAGCCCTCGTCGAGCCTAATAATTATCCTACCACTATCCTCCCCTTCCTCCTCATTCCCTCCTTTTCATCCTTGCCTTCCATCATCTTCTCCATCTTGAGGATGCAGGTTTTCTTAAAATATTTTGAAATATTTATATTAAAGAGAGACTCTTTTCGAACGAGATTTTTTGTTTGGGATGCCATGTAGGTCTAGTTTGAGGACACAAATCCTTGTCAATAGTTGTGTAATAGGTTCTGCAAAACGTGACTACAATTGACTCTGCAACAATTATGAAATCAAACAAATATGACGGATAATAAATAATAATAATAACAACATTTATAATGCGCACATATCCACCCCAAGAGATGCTCAAGGCGCCTAACAAGGTAAGTACATTAAACTTAAAAGAACGAAAATAATTTAACATAGTTAAATATAATTCAACAACGTTAATTACATCAGATTGTGAAATACACTACGTCTTAACAGACATTAGATAGGTTTTCAATGTTAAGTCAAATTAATACTTACCGAAGGACAAACAGGTTACAGTACCAAACAGCAACTTCCACAATACACCTATTTTGGGGTCTTTAGTCTGTATTTAGAAAGAAATATTAATATTGTTTGAATCAACAACAACAATAACAACAACTGAGAAAAAAATGATAATGCTATTGATTCGGATGATAATGGTAATACTGATAATGGTAATGCTGATAATAGTAATACTGATAATGGTAACACTGATAATAGTAATACTGATAATGGTAATACTGATAATGATAATACTGATAATGGTAATACTGATAAAGGTAATACTGATAATGGTAATACTGATAATGGTAATACTGATAATGGTAATACTGATAATGGTGATGATGATAAGACTGATCCGTCATTGGTATTTTATATTGGTATTCTTGGCCAATTTCGGATTTTTTTTTCCCCAGAAAATTTGGTAATTTTTTTTGGTGGAGACTGGCATTTACTTTAGGCCGATCGAGCAGAGGATTTTACATATTTACCTAGTGGACTGCCTTGAAATTATGCTATACTGAAAAATTAATGTTGAACTATCTTGGAGATAAATTTTTAACAGAACCTCATTTTACCATTCAATGCAGATAACAATTCAAAAGGGTTTATTTCCATTAAAATCGAACAAATACATACATGTGATATAGTACAGACAGTTCAAAATATATAAATCATGAATCAAATATCTTTATATCCATATTTATACAGTTATGACGACTATTCACTTGGATCTTTCTAAAGCTGTCCATAAATATGTTTAATATTATATTTGAATTTAAAGGTCGTTTAAAGGTCGTTGCTTTTGTTTTAAAAAAACGGTTATAGCGCTCGAAATTTTACACTTTGATATGAGCTAAATTGGCAATTTTTTGTTGTGAAGGGCTGTCTACTAACGGTAATTAGATGAAAATAGAATATATCGCGAATAGATACTATCATTGAGGAGATTACTATTTCGATAGGAAGTATGATGTCAGGTGATGCAATTTCATAATATTCTAATGATATACCTCTCTTAGTTCCCGTTGCTATGTTAATAATATGCCTGGCATAAAATATATAATGTTAGGTCAAACTTATACAAAGAATTAGACCTGAGTAATTTCAGTTCTTTTTTAATTTATTCATTTCCATGTCAAGATAAAAGCAAAATATGTATAATATAGGATTTCCCGGCCAAATTCGCGTTTTTGTCATTCGAATTCATTTACTTTGCATTTCAGTTAGCGCAGATCGGCTTTGCCATGCCAATTATCATTCAATTTTCCAGTTTTTGTATTCAATTTAGGATTTTGGTCGAAGGGTTTCATAGATCTGTCATTCAATTTAGAAACTGCTCAACTAGCATTCAAATTAATATTCACTTGTCGAAGCGTAAATTTTATCATTCAAATTAACACCTGTCATTCGTATTCGTAATATTGTTAGTCAAGTTAGGAATGTTAGGGGGAAGAATTGCAACAAACTTTTACAGTTTTTAAATAATGCAGTTAAAATGCATGATTTGCCATTGGGGTCTAAGCTGTTATTCCATTTATTTTATTTTCAGGACAATGCAGATGGGTGTAGTCAGACATAAAGTAAAGAAGGGGCGAAATCAAGGGATATGGCATTTCTGCACGGACATGTTCATATACCCGGGAAAGGTGGGGGTACCCTCAATCGCCCCTTTTTACTACAGACTCGGAATTTTACAAAAGTAATTCACATCGTCTCTTATACCCAGCACATCCCTCTGTTTTTCTTGAAGAGTTTCATAGTTTACTTGCCCGCAATCAGATCGATGGCTAAAGACATGGCTAAATAATGAATCATGTTCCAATTCTTGACTCTAGTCCCTACCCCAGTCACAATATTGTACCCTTCTTCCATAATGAAATTATGATGAAATTATGATAAACTTATGATGAAACATAAGACAAACAACTTTCTTACATGAACATTTACAAATATACTGAGACCATCAGGTCCGTAGATGCAAGTCGTTTTTTTCTTCTTAACAATCAAACTTAAATGCTGATGAATATCAGATAAATCGAATAAGGCGAGGCGTCAAAAATAAATATACCAGCCAGCGGCAGCTAACTGCACGTATGCGTCTTGGCTGCATTTTTTAAATTAGCTCAGCCGGCTAGCGCAGGCGGTAGGAAATGGCATCCAAAAGCATGCGCCGGCTGCCGCCTATCGAATGGAAACCGAGCCTCGGAAAAAAGCTAGAAAACATGAGCTCAGCCTGGCTGCCGCCGACGGGAGGACAGTGATATGCCGCCAAACTCCAGCCTCTCGCATGGAAGCCGAGCCTCTTCTTAATGAGGTCGCCTGGGCCCCCGCCGGCCTAATTGAACCAGCCACCCGCCGCCTGGTTCACCGCCACATCCTGCCAAACGATATCTTCATAAAGCAGAATCTAATTTGTCAGAGCAAAAGAAACAGCGCCATCTTATCATCACTGATAAATAACTCGAAAAAACAGTATAGCCTTGCGAAAATAATCTTTTCAGATTGGACAGCCTTATAAACCCCAAAACAACAATAACAACTTGTCACTAGAGACAAATATGTGGTCATTCTTTTCTGAAATGCCTTTTTCAATAAAGAGACCAGTCGTACCGTGGATATATGTGGGCTCACTTCATGTAGATGCATCCTGCCTGTAAATGGATTAGATGCCTTGTATTTTCATATTCAAAAAAAATAATTTTGGTAACAACATAAGATTTGCTATTTTAAATTACTGGCTCGCCTATTGTTTATAATACCCAAATCATATATTTGTGTTTATTTTTGTTATGCTTCAATGATATAAATCCTATTATATACCTTACTTTAAGAATCTTTCCTAATCCTGCCATCTGATTGGTTGAAAGTGAAGTCGTGATTTTAACTATGCCCGCCAAAATGATCTGTTTTTAAATATGCCTGCCAAAATGTTATCTTTGTCAAGTCGAGGTGAGGGAGATAATATTATCTTTGTCAAGTCGAGGCGAGACAGACAATATTTATATTATATTATAATATGCCGCCGTCATGTTCTGATGAGTTGCGTTTGAAAGATAGAGTTCAGTCTAGAAATCAGGGGTACTTTGTTTTTCGAAGAATTTAGAAAATATAAATCTAACGTACATCTCTATGAGTTATTTGGGGACTGAATAGATAATAAAAACAAACATGTCAACGGCAAGCAAGACAATGAAGCATATATTGTCATATAGCTTTTTATTAAATGAATTTTCTGTAAATATATTGAGTAAATAGGTCGATAATAGAAAAGGGTAGAAGGTATAAACAGTTTTTCTTCGAGTGTATTTTTTTCGTTTAAAATAGAAATTCTATAGCTCTATTAAAAAGAAAAAGAAAACAAAAGCTATGTCGAGAATACAAGTGCGTGATTTAGAAGGAAAGATAGAAATATCAATAATTGTCCGGCCAGCGCACGTCTTAATTATCTGTCTTTAAAAAGCGGCCAAATTCAAAGCTCCCTCTATATAGAAAACTTCCCCAATCGGTGCCCGTTGGTCCCACATGATCCTCTTTTTATTATGTTAAATGAGAGCTGAGTTAATGAGATAGCCACCTGTCACAGTGACCTCGCTGGCTCGCTGGGCGGTCTAATCCCTTCTGGCTGAAGTAGTAAAGCCTGCCTTTAAAGAAAGAGAAGATGAACTCTATCAAGATTACAAAAAGTGAGAAAAACTATCAATAATAAATAGCCCGGTCTATTTCGTTTTCTAAATTATGGACCGTAAAAATCATGAACTTTTACATTTTGATTCGATCATAATTATGAACCCTTTCTTAATTTCGCAATTTAGAATCCATTTCCAATTTCATAATGGGCCTTTTTCTCATTCATTCATTAAAAATAGTTTACTCTAATACTTTCCTCGCGGCCGCGAAGGTTTACAAGATGGACATTTCAAGAGGGACATTGGCAATAAAAATGCATTATTGAAGTATCATGAATAAAGCAACCGCGTAGAAAGAACAAAAAAGGCATTAAATCAATGAGACATGTTGAACGAAATAAGGTAAAATATGACGATAGAGGGAAAAGTAAATATACAACAAGGATGAAGGGGAGAGGGAGAGCGAGGAGAAACAAACGGCGATGAAAAGAGATTTTTTTTTTTTAAAGAGACATGAAGAGAGAAGAAAAGACGCGAGTGTTGAGAAAGATTGAGATGGATAGATAAGAGAGAGATATAGAGAAAGAGATAGTGAAAGAAGGACACATAGAGATAAAGAAAGAAAATAGAAAAAGAAAGAGAGAAGGATAAAATAGAGAAAAATAGAGTGACAGGAATATACAGGGGATAGTAACCGGGGATAGTAAGAAATAACTGAATCCTCGATATCAAGATAAAATTCAAATCTGGATTTGTTAACGTTAAATACACACAAAATTTAATCAATACGTATATGATTTCTGAAATGTGTAGATAAATATAGATAGAGATGTGTCAAGGGGAATTTTCTTAAAGAGCAGCCTAGTGGATTATTACAGTTTCATTCGACGGTCTGGTAGAATACAAACATTGCACTGTTCATTGATCAAGTATTATTATAAATATAAGAATCATACACAAACGCTTTACCTTAAGCTATGGTCACAACTCAGAGCGGCGACCAACCGATTAGTAGCCTGCTCGGTCTCGGTAGAGAAGTCGAGCCGGCTGTAGAGCCTCAGCGACAGGCGCGGATCCAGGAGTTCTTAGAGGGGGGGGGGGCAAATTTCCGAGCCAAATTTTCGGATGTAATGGTGGCCAGCAACAACGTAATAAGAAAAAACACTTGGGTGGCAGACATAAATCGGCATCACCCCATTCTCTTTCATGCGGTTTATTAATTGGCGTAGGGTCAAGGGGGCTGAGCCCCATAAAACTCAGGGATTTGAGTCATTTTATAACGGTCAGATAAGCATTCAGGGGTCCGCCTTAGCTCAACTCTTAATCCTTATCTGAATTCAGTCCCCCCCCCCCCCTCCCGCGCGAAGCACGGAAGCTTAGAAAGAAGACGATTCATTGTGCCATTCTCGACTCTTAATCCTTGTCTGAATCCAAATCATATCTTTGTGTTTATTTTTGTTATGCTTCAATGATATAAATCCTATTATATACCTTACTTTAAGAATCTTTCCTAATCCTGCCATCTGATTGGTTGAAAGTGAAGTCGTGATTTTAACTATGCCCGCCAAAATGAACTGTTTTTAAATATGCCTGCCAAAATGTTATCTTATGAATATGTTATGTATGTCCTATCTGTGAAATTTAAACTTGAGCAGTGTCCTAATATTCAAATTATGCAATGAAACCGGTTTACTTACTTGACTTCACTGTCAGACACTATTGGGTGACTGACTGGCTGTTTTCATCGTTGGTAATAACATATATATTAAGTGAGCTGTAAAGGGTACATGAGCATTTGTCTACATCAATAACCCACTTCTTGTAATGGCCAAAATTAAACTAATTGAATCTTTGCGAAGCATAAAACGTACGACCATTCTGTACAATGGTCTGAAAATCAGACTATTACTTACTGGCTCTATAGCTCCTAAGTCGATTCGACGACTAATAGTCTTTATTTTCCCACTTAAAGACATTTTCAAGCTCCCTTTTTTTAGGGAAGTTCTAAATTAGCATTGTCTTTCAAATGCCGTTGGAATTTAACCTTTTCATTTTTTGGCCTGCAGATGGGACATAGTACCTTTAACAGTGTTTTTATGTTTTTTTTACTTTAAAAAAGAAAACAAAAAAGGAGGGGGCCCCAAAAAAGGAAGCGGGCGGGGACGCTAAACATGTATATTTTTGTTAATTGCCTTATGCTGTTGTTGTTACTTGTTCGTGTGGCGGTGCGTCATGGAAACAAATAGAAAAAAATAAGTTAAACAGACATTTGTCTGAATATATACTGTATGAAAAGAAAAGGAAAAGTTAGGATTCACGATCAAATACTCTATCTAACGTACACCTTTATCGGTTATTTGGGGACTGTATATAAATATAAATAATAAACAACAAGTCAACGGCAAGCTCAACAACTATAAGCATCTGTTGTCATACTAGTAGCTTTTTACTATACGTAGTCGCGCGCTCGGTGACTCAACGCTAGTTTGATCGCTTTTGTCCGGCTTGCCAGATTCTATTGTTCTGGCGCGGATTAAGGCTGCCTAACTTGAATTACCCAAAGTATCGGCATGGTATAGGCTATGTGTGTGGAGGGAGGGGGGATTCTTTTTTAATAATGTTAGATTTGTCTAATGTTCAATGTTTGATGAATGTTCTGTAAATATATTGAGTAAAGCATGACGTCGAAAATGTCTTAGCATGCTGCCCGACACGTCCAAGGCATAGGTCGCACGCCATTAATGGCATGCCTTATGCTAAGTTCACACCGACGCCGAATTGATGGCGCATTAAATCGTCGAGCAAAGCGGCGGCAAAGCGTAACAAAGCTTAATTAAAGCGTAAAGACCGTAATAGAGCGTGAGAAAGCTTTGAGCAATTCGGGACATTCGGCAAGAGCGCCAATTTTTTTAAAACTGTTTAAAAATTTGAGGCGATCTGTCACGAATTGCGTAAAGCGGGGAGAGCGTATTAAAGCTTATCAAAGCGTCACAAAGCTTATCAAAGTTTTGCTCAAAGCGTAGGAAAGCTTAACAGAGTTTAAATGTTTGGCGCTCTTGCCGAATGTCCCGAATTGCTCAAAGCTTTCTCACGCTCTATTACGGTCTTTACGCTTTAATTAAGCTTTGTTACGCTTTGCCGCCGCTTTGCTCGCCGATTTAATGCGCCATCAATTCGGCGTCGGTGTGAACTTAGCATAACATATCTCAGGAGATCGTGAGATTTTTTGAAAAAATGACGCCGAATTGATCGCCGATTTAAAGCGCGACATTCGGCGTCGGTGTGAACTAGGCATTAATTTTCCATGCCACACGCATCCGGACTTGTTTCACTCAATCAACTGATTACTTCATGCATGTCCAAATTATAATTCAAACGCCATATCTGTTTCCAACAAAACGCAACAAAACGGGCGCTTCGTGTCGCAACTCTTTGTATATTAAAGGGTACTATATTTATGCCCCATCCCTGCAGGCCTATGGGTGCATTAAACAGTATTGCATGCATTTCAAGAACAATACATGGGTCAAAGGTTCTCTTTTGGTCTTCGACACCCCCCCCCCTTCCCTCTCTCTCTCTCTTCCTCTCCCTTTCAAACGTGCCTTCCATCATATGGCAACGTTGCGTTCACATGTTATGTGCCGTATTAAAGTGATGGTGTTAGATATAGAGCGAAATAATTGAAAGTATATAACGAAAAATATTAAACTTGGAAAAAAGAAAAGAAAAATGACAGTGCTGATTAATTGAGGAGTTGCAAATTGATCTGAAAATTAGGTGGCGGAAAATATATACATTATTGACCGGGGGCGCAAAATTTGTCTTTTACTGAGATGGCGAAAAATTGATCTGAAACTTCTGGGGGGGGGGAGGTCGCAAAATTGATCTGAAACTAAGGGGGCGGCATTTTTATATTCGATTGAGGTAGCGCAAAATTTATCTTAACCTTCGGGGGCACAACATCTATCTTAGACTAAAGAGGGGGCGCAAAATTGATCTGAAACTAAGGTGGGCGCAAAATGGATCTTTCATTGAGGGGGTGCAAAATTGAGTCTGAAACCTTTGGGGCAGGAATTTATATTTTATTGAGGCGGCGCCAAATTGATCTGAAACTAAGGGGGTAGGACGTTTATATTTTAAGGGGGCGCAAAATTGGTCTGAAACTAAGGGGGCGCAAATTTGATCTGAAACTTAGGGTGCAGAAATTTATATTTTATTGAGGTGCCGCAACTTGTTCTGAAACTTAGGGGCGCAAAATTTATATTTTATTGAAGGGCCCGCGCCACATTGATCTGAAACTTGGGGGGGGGGGGGGGTAGGACGTTAATATGTTATTGAGGGGGGCGCACAATTGAACTGAAACTAAGGGGGCGCAAATTTGAACTGAAACTTAGGGTGCAGAAATTTATATTTTATTGAGTTGCCGCAAATTGTTCTGAAACTTAGGGGGCGCAAAATGTATAGTTTAGGTTGATCATGTAACATATACGTATTGGTGTGTACTACAAGGTTCTGGAATTAGCCAAGCCTTGGTTATAAAGTAACAAACACCGTACATAGAAAGATGTAGCCTATATGCAACTACACAAACAAAGTATAGTCCTAGAAGACAATATGCATTGCAAAGCCAGAATGTGTTGTTATCGTATTTGCTCTATTAAACGTCGCTCTTTTTCCAAATCCCCCATTTTAAGATATGACTTTCATTACGACTAAGTTTGTAAGCTTCAGAATGTTGGTAGTGAAGAATCATAAAATCACAGAACGTAGATAAAAACTAAAGCATATACATGTATGTTCTGTTAACCCTCTGAAGGCAGACAATGCACAATGCGATACACCAGCATCGCATTGCACTTTTTATTAGGTGGTCTGTCGATGACAGATCACCTATTGATTTCGTTAGAATTTTCTTTCTTTATTTCTTTATTCTTTATTCTTTATTAGGTGGTTTGTCGATGACAGATCACCTATTGATTTCGCTAGAATTTTATTTCTTTATTCTTTATTAGGTGGTCTGTCAACGACAGATCACCTATTGATTTCGCTAGAATTTTATTTCTTTATTCTTTATTTATTTTTATTTCTTCCGTACACTTTTTTGTCCACACGTTTACTCGAAATCAACATGGTCAATTGCCTTCAAATTTCTGTCAGTCATCAAGCCCTATGATTTCAAGGTCACTAGGTCATCGTGACGTCATCCAGGCGCCATTTTGTAAAAGTCAGGTCATTATCATATCTCGATAACGAGTCAACAAAAATCAACCATATTTAATATACATCAACTTCAGGTCAAAGTTCAACTAAAAATGTCAACAAATTTTGCGCGCGCACCTCGACGCGCACGTACGCGCGTATCAAAATTTTAAAATGCTCCAATTCGTTTAAAAAAAAATTTGCACACGTTTCAGGCCATTTTAAGCATTTTGCAAAAAAACGCGCGCACGGACGTGCGCGCGTTTTCGCGCGTAATTGCATCTTCCAACATAGAATCGCCAAATTTTTTCTGTCATCATATTTGGCACATTTTTTCAAGCATTTTGATACCTTGTTCAACTTTTTCTGCCCATTAATAACGGAATGAGCGTCCGTTTAAGATAATTACCGTGCGCGCGAGCTTTTGTAATACATAGCATACATGGGCAAAAACATGCCTGTACAAAATCCATTGTAGCGCTTTAGGATGCAAGGTGACCCCAAGTTTTTTTTCATATTTTGATAGAGTATGAATCGGAGATATGATTTCATGTTTCATTTGACCCTCAATTAACTCATGACGTCATCATAATGGCCTCCGAACTCAAAATTTCAATTTTCATATTATGACGTCAGCAGATTTTTGGAAAATTGATTGTATCTCTGCAAATGTTGATCAATTTTCTTTCAAATTTTGATATGTTCTACCTTAGAATATTCTCTACAAATGCAGTCGTCACGATATTTCATTTTGACAAAGGCATCATGGCGTATTTTTGCGATTAAAGGAGGCATGTCAATTTTTCACATTTTGCGTGTATTCTCTATGGGACATGACTTTTTCTCAAAACTGGATTCTACATTCTCGTCTTTCGCGAGCAATATCTCCGTCGTTTTATTTTTGTTAAGGCTGAGCTTTGAGTATGTTGTAGCTGAGACAATAAGCTATCACCAGTGTGCCCTTTATTTTTCGATCAGATGCCGGGATCATGCTCATATTTCACTTACAAAGTGGGATTAGAGAATTCCATTTTCCGTTTACGTGTAATCTCTATGTGAAATGTTTTGGTATATCGGTAACGCACTTGACTTCCGACCTCGAGGTCCCTGGTTCGAGTCCGGGCGTCTCCAACAATTTGTTTTCTTCACTTTTTTTTCTTTTTGACCTTTCACTGTACCATCTCCTTTGAATATTAAAACACGTAGAATCGCAAATAATGTAATAAACAACCATATTTACTTTATTATTACCCTATTATCACTTGATCCATTACTTTTTGCGTGTAATCCTTATGGGAGATGACTTTTTCTCAAATCTGGATTCTACATTCTTGTCTTTTGCGAGCAATATCGCCGTTATTTCGGCTTGATTTTTGTTGATTTTTGAGTATGTTGTAGCTGAGACTATATACTATCTCAAAGTTCTCTCATTTTGTTCAGTCTGTCATCATGGTCTGTTGATGATGATCATCAACATCATCATGATCGTGATGATCATCATCATCGTCATCACCATTACTATCAAGATCATCATCATCATGATCATCATCATGATCATCATTGTTTACATGTCTATATAACTTGAAGGCAGACCACCTTATTCGTCCTCGTGACGAATTAAAATCTAGTTTATTTTTATTTCTTCCGTACACTTTTCTGTCCACACGTTTACTCGAAATCAACATGGTCAATTTCCTTGAAATTTCTGTCAGTCATCAAGCCCTATGATTTCAAGTCTAATTAACTTTTTCAAGTTCATGCGGTTATCGTGACGTCATCCAGGCGCCATTTTGTAAAAATCAGGTCATTATTATATCTCGATAACGAGTAATGAAAAACAAACCATATTTGGTATACATCAACTTCAGGTGAAAGGTCAACTAAAAATGTCAACAAATTCCGCGCGCGCACCTCGACGCGCACGTACGCGCGCATTAAAATTTTAAAATGCTCAAATTCGTTCTAAATTAATTTTGCATACGTTTCAGGCCATTTTAAGCATTTTGCAAAAAAACGCGCACACGTGCATACGTGCGCGTTTTCGCGCGTACTTGCATTTTGCAACGTAGAATCGCAAAATTTTCTCTGTCATCATATTTGGCACATTTTTTCAAGCATTTTGATACCATGTTCACCTTTTTCTGACCATTAATAACGGAATGAGCGTCCGTTAAGATACGCATCCGTGCGTGCGAGCTCTTGTAATACATAACATACATGTGCAAAAACATACCTATACAAAATTCATTGTAACTCTTCAGAATGGATGGATACCCCCCATTTTTTTCATATTTGGATAGATTATGAGTCGGAGATATGATTTCTAGTCTCATTTGACCCTCAATTAACTCATGACGTCATCATAACGGCCTCCGAACACAAAATTTTAATTTGCATATTATGACGTCAGCAGATTTTTTAAAAAGTGATTGTATCTCTGTAAATATTGATCAAATTTCTTTTAAATTTTGATATGTTTTACCTGAGGATATTTTCTACAAATGCAGTCTACACAATATTTCATTTTGACAATGGCATCCTGGCGTATTTTTGCGATTAAAGGAGGCATGTCAATTTTTCACATTTTGCGTGTATTCTCTATGGGACATGACTTTTTCTCAAAACTGGATTCTACATTCTCGTATTTCGCGAGCAATATCTCCGTCGTTTTATCTTTGTTTACGCTGAGCTTTGAGTATGTTGTAGCTGAGACAATAAGCTATCACAAATGTGCCCTTTATTTTTCGATCAGATGCCGGGATCATGCTCATATTTCACTTACAAAGTGGGATTTGAGAATTCCATTTTCCGTTTGCGTGCACGTTTGTGTTCGTAATGGTCGTACGCAACCTAGAATCGGCTTTTTTTGTCTATCATAGTATTGCCCATTTTATTCCGAACATTTTGATACCATGTTTATCTCTTTATGACCATTAATAACGAAATGAGCGTCCGTTCAAGGTAAATGTCCGTTCGAACCCTCAATTAACTCATGACGTCATCATGATGGCCTCCGTTCAAGGTAAATGTCCGTGCGTGCGAGCTCTTGTAATACATATCTCGATAACGAGTCATCCAAAATAAATCATATTTGGTATACATCAACTTCAGGTCAAAGGTCAACTAAAAATGCCAACAAATATTGCGCGCGCACCTTGACGCGCACATACGCGCGCATTAAAATTTTAAAATGCTCAAATTCGTTCCAAATTAATTTTGCATACGTTTCAGGCCATTTTAAGCATTTTGCAAAAAAACGCGCACACGCGCATACGTGCGCGTTATCGCGCGTACTTGCATTTTGCAACGTAGAATCGCAAAATTTTCTCTGTCATCATATTTGGCACATTTTTTCAAGCATGTTGATACCTTGTTTACCTTTTTCTGACCATTAATAATGGTATGAGCATCCGTTAAGATACGCATCCGTGCGTGCGAGCTCTTGTAATACATAACATACATGTGCAAAAACATGCCTATACAAAATTCATTGTAACTCTTCAGAATGGATAGATACCCCCAATTTTTCTTTCATATTTAGATAGATTATGAGTCGGAGATATGATTTCATGTCTCATTTGACCCTCAATTAACTCATGACGTCATCATAATGGCCTCCGAACTCAAAATTTCAATTTGCATATTATGACGTCAGCAGATTTTTGAAAAATTGATTGTATCTCTGTAAATATTGATCAATTTTCTTTCAAATTTTGATATGTTCTACCTGAGAATATTCTCTACAAATGCAGTAAACACGATATTTCATTTTGACAATGGTATCATGGCGTATTTTTGCGATTAAAGGAGGCATGTCAATTGTTCACATTTTGCGTGTATTCTCTATGGGACATGACTTTTTCTCAAAACTGGATTCTACATTCTCGTCTTTCACGAGCAATATCTCCGTCGTCTTAGCTTCGTTTCCGCTGAGCATCGAGTATGTTGTAGCTGAGACAATAAGCTATCACCAATATGACTTTTTTTTCTCGATCAGATGCCGGGATCATGCTCATATTTCAGACCACCTTATTCGTCCTCGTGACGAATTAAATTCTAGTTGTAATTGTGTTTATTGTTATTAGCCGCATTCACATGGTGAAAGCCAATTCAGACGGTAAAAAAAAGAAAATCTTACAAGTATTTTGTGGTTATCTTGTGGTTTGGAAACCACAAGATAACCACAAGATTAAACAGGGGCGGATCTACGGGGGGGGGGGTTATGGGGTTTAAGCCCCCCCCCCCCCTTGGGCGGCCCAAAAAACAAACAAACAAAAAAAGGAAAAAAAAAGAAAAGAAAAAAAAAACGCACGCTGGAGAGAAACCCTTTCAAGTGCAAATATTGTGAGAAGATATTCAACTCATCTGGTAACTTAACCAAACACATGATAACTCTGGATATAACTGTGTATTTAACTGTTACTTGATTTAAAAAGACGTTATCATGCACTGCTTTTTATGGTCTCCATTGTGTTAATAGATGCCAGGAAAACATCACTTACGGGGTTCAAATAAACACCCCAAAAAAAATCGGCTCGCCGGTTCGTGGACAATGCTCCGCATCGTCATTATTTTGGTCAACCCGCCCCCCCCCCCCCTTAGCAAAAAGCTAGATCCGCCCCTGAGTCATCCCCCCCAGGTGTACGAACCTGTCTACGCCACTGGACTGATTGTCTGTCATAGAGAGTGATGCATCCATCCAAGCTGTCACCCGTGTATTCTAGTCCCCCCTTACCACATACTATTACGTTGCTGTCTATGGACGCGCATGATGTAATATACTCGCTATCATCTCCTCCAATGACTTTCTGTGTGTGTTCAGTGCTGATAATTGTAACATACATGGCATCTTCAACATCGTCCCGCACACATATTGCATCATCACTGATCAAACCACACACCATCGTTTTAAATCGATGGAATGTGGATTGACTTTACAAGCTCCCATTTACCGATAAAGCCATCAATTCTCCCGTAGTGTTCCCCACCTACTTCACCCTCGACAAACTTAACTTTCTGAACTTCGCGCTGTATTCGGTCAAGACAGTCGCTGACATCTTGATGAATCTTCAAATTTCAATTGTCATCTAAGGTTGCAAGTACTTGAGGAGCTTCATTCACTGATGTTTTGTCATCTTGTTTGATTCGTTTGATATTGGCGTCAATATTATCCACTTTGCTGATTGCATGCTGATTCTTACTTTTAAGATCTTTTATCTTTTTGGGAACCACTTCGCTGATTGCTTTTGTCTCTGAGATAAGTTTTGCTTGGCTTTCTTCGATGATTAGCTGCTGCTTTTTATTTCAGCATTGCATTCTTTGATCCGTCCGTCCCTCTTTTCGTTGATAATACGAATTTCCTCATCCGCCTCCTCGTTGATGAGACGGATCTTCTTTTCCTCATCATCATTCACACTCTTTGATTTGTCGTGGTGTGTGGACTTGTATGTGGTTTCTTGCAGAAGTCGCACTGGACTCTACTTTAGAGTCAAGCGTTGTTAGTTGTTTCTTCGTTTCCTCTATCTCGTGCTGCTTTTCATCCATTTCCCTCCTCCTCTCCAAGATGACATCCTCGATGTCGTCTAGCTCACACGGTTTGTGACAGTGATTTTTGGTAGCACACGGATGACAAACGGAGATTTTGTGTTCTTTGCAGTAAAATTTGATTGGTTCCCCGTGTTTGTCACATGACCATGTCATGACCTTTTCTAGGGCGTAGCTTGACCTTTTCATTCCTCTCTAAAGGGAACTTAGACGCCATGATGAGGAGCAAATGGTAGCGAGTAACCTGCATCGTGAACAATAATAACAAATGTATTACAGACATGACTTTAGAAGATGACATAGAGAAGCGGACCAGGAAACAAAGAGAGACAAAGACATGTACGTGGGGTGCAGTGAAAATAAATAGGGAAGCAAAACGAAATCCTTCGTCAAGAATATCAAGCATTTCAGCTATTTTTTGCTTTATTATTTTGTTTCTTGTTCATATTTTACCCGTCAGTACATTATGACCGATATGGTCATGATTGTGGAATAATAATTTACACCCCAATTTATCGAATGATTTTGACAATGATTTATTCCTAATATATTTGAATAAGAGTATACATTCTCAGATTGTATTAAATAATAGTTTGCGAGTGTTTGTTTTGCGTGACTGCTAAAGCATTTGATTGTGTGCTACTATGCTAACCAACTAGGGGACCTACGTAATTAAGTCATAACTGATAGTAATGATGATTAATGCCTCACAAAAGGGGAAAAGTTCCTCTGTAGGGTCATGCCCCTAACCATAATGGATGGCCCTACAGAGGAATGTTCCCTTTTGGGGACCGGGGGGGGGAGGGGGGGGATGTAATGAAATACTGATATTTTTTTGTATTTGTTTTGTTCTTTTTATTTGTGGGGGCGGCCGCGTACCCTAGCCCTTGCTGCGTACAGCCATGATTCAGTGGCTAAGCAATGGTCTCGTTACTGTGAAGTCTTAGTATAAAAAGCCATGTCGATCAGCTATATTAGTGCCCTTTTGTGAGGCATTAATCCTCATTAATAATAATAATAATAATAATCTTTTAATAATAATAATAATGTAACTTATATCGCGCCAAATCCACTCTGTGGAGTGCTCAAGGCGCGTGTAAACAGGAAAAACGATCAAGACTTGAAAAGGAATGTTTTGAGATGAGTTTTGAAAGAATCAGAAGATAAACATTTTTTGATGTCTTCAGGAAGGCCATTCCATAATTTAGGACTAGAGTATGCAAATGATCTTTCCCCCCACGTTTTGGTAATTTTGGGGGTCACAAGAAAATTGGAAGTGGATGAGCGTAGAGGTCTTGCAGGAGTGTAGTTTTGGATTAGAGAGATAAGGTATTGAGGAGCAGAGCCATGAACGCAATGAAAGGTAAGCAACAAAATTTTGAAAACAATGCGATCTTTTACTGGGAGCCAGTGTAGCGACTGCAAAACTGGGGAAATGTGGGTACGCTTGGTGGTCAGAGAAACAATACGAGCTGCAGCGTTTTGAAGCTTCTGGAGTTTGGACAGTAGATTCTGAGGTAGATTGATTAAGAGGGCATTGCCAAAATCAAGACGGGAGGAAATCAAAGCATGAACAAATTTTTTTTTTTTTTTAGTCCACTCCAAATTTTATTCAACCGAAACGGAAATTCTTTTTGCCCAATATTGATTGTGAGCCCAGCAGCCACTGAGCAGCGCCAGATCGACGTTCCTCTATCACTTATTGTTGAACGCCAAACAAGGTAGCAGCAACTCCCATCTTTAAACGTCTTTTGGTATGACGCGGCCGGGGTTCGAACCCACGACCTCCCGGTTGTGAGGCGGACGCTCTACTGACTGAGCCAACACTCCGGTACACATTACTATCAGTTATGACGTAAGGACGTAGGTCCCCTAGTTAAGTAGCATAGTAGCACACACATGCTTCAGCAGTCACGCAAAACAAACACTCGCAAAATATTATTCAATACCATATGAGAATGTATACTATTATTTAGATCTATTAGGAATAAATCATTGTCAAAATCATTCCATAAATTGGGGTAAATATAAGTATTCCACCATTATGCCCAACAATGTATTATATACTTTGATGATGACATTGACATTCGTATTTACGTCGCGACCTTATCAAACCCATGAATGTTTTGTTTGAAATGCAACCCACAGAGGAGACAACCATTATTTATAGAATGTCCCATGTCTAAGATTTTATGTTGAAAATTATAACAATTCGTTCTTATTACAAATAAAAAATATTTCTTACGAACAATGTGCTGTATTATCACGTTGCGATGAGGACTTTTCTACCATATGGAACGACGAGGTGGAATTACAGTGTAAAGTTTGCATGTACGCAATTGAAAAGAAACGCAGTGTGTATTGGGAAATGTCGGGTATTTCCAACACGCAGGGGCGGCAGAGCATCTTCCATAGTTGAATGGGGGGGGGGGGCTTTAACAAAAAGGGAATTTACTAAAAAGAAGGGGCACCTAAAAAGATAAACCTCAAAGCAAAAATATACGATTTCAATATGTTGTTTCTCTGTGTATTGTCCAAGATACTGTTCTAGCATTATACTTTACAGTTGGATATGATGTTCTAAATATTAATTTGCGTGTGGGCGAAGCAAGCAAGCAACACATTTAAGATTTGTGAAGGCAGTCACCAGAGATGAAAAAGGTACTTCAAAATAATAAGAAAGTGGTAGTCGTTTAAAGAAAATGGGCACCTATAATATTTGAATAGGGGTAATTATGAGAGGTAAAGGAGACATTTATCAAAGAGGGTCAGGGATACTTATACGAATTTGGAACGGGCCACTATAAGAAAGAAAAAGGGACACTTGTCTGAAGCAAAAGGGGGAACTTTTCCTATGTAAAATTGTGCACTTGTGGGGTACTGAAACAATCGGGAGGGGGACGATGACCCCTACCCACCCCTGTGTCTTTTCTTCCTCAATTATCGATACTGATGTTTTACCTTGTTATTAGAATATAAATATAATGTAGTTAACAAAAAAATAAAATAACGAGATTTTTTAGCCACTGTAACAGGTTTATTCACCCAAAAATAAACCTTAAGAGCCAGTTTTTGTTTCCAAGTGTTTGTACTCACTATGAAATCAAATCGTGATTTCTCTTTATCATTATCTGATGTAAGAGGTGCAATAATAGTGTAACAATTTTTGAATAATTAAAGAGATTTTTCGAACACAATATCTCCATATACTTTTACACGTTGTTTTTCCTTTACCTCCATCGTTTCCTCGCTCTCACCCCTTTTTTCTCCATTCGATGTGGGAGGAGGGGGGGGGGAACCCCGTTTCCTTCGTAGCTAATCCACTGCCTGTAGATATATAGCATGGGGAAATATTGTTGGGTATTGTGTTGATAGCAACAATTTCAAGGTTGAAATCACAAACAATAAATCTATAGATTTTTCTCACAGCGTGTGGCATATTCTAAATCAATATGTAAAAAAAAGTTTTGAGCCCTATACTTGGAGAGGCGCTATTAAATATATATCCGACCCTAGCATAGTTATTGAAATATGATGGAAACTCCTAGATATGTTTCAAATAACAGATTAAGTATATGTGGTCGACGTGAAGTCAAATTCAGTTTATTACATGAGGACATGTTTTATGTCGTAGGTGTTACGGTTTAGTGAAGGCACGATGAGGCCTACCCGATCACTATACTAACATAACTAGTTGAAAATGTATTTATCAGTATTATGATAACAGGTATGTGTTAGCTGTAATAACTGACATCTCCCTGGTAATCCCACAGTTTTGACAGATTAGCGATTAATTGTTTACGGTGGTCAGATCTACGTCGTTGACGTAGTGTAAGACAATGAAATTGAGATAGGAGTAACAATAAATACGGGGAAAAAGACGGAGAGTAAGCACGTATTTATGTCCGTTTTAATTTAAAACGCACCATTTGTTTCGCTCCAAAGGGGTAATGAGTATATCCCCTCCCGGCCCGGTCAATGTGCCCCCTCAATCTTTGGCCATCTAGTACTAGTACAGCGTTTTTTTCCAACTGGGGTGTCGCAATTATACATCTCTAGGGGTGCCAGGAGAGAAATATTGATGTATTTACCTCAATGTCATGAAAACCAAATCTTAGAAACATCGAGAGTATGTAATTTAACATGGATTTTTGTTTTTTTGATAATAATAAAGAGTCTTTCTTCCTCGCTCTTTTGCAACATTTAAAAACAGGATTATTTCAGCCAGCCAGCCAATTGCCTGAATACCTCCTTACATTATGTGGGCAACGAGATGCCCGAAAATCCTTCTGTTTGACAGCGAGTTACCATGATATATATAATATATTTTCATGTATATTCCTCTGTGAGGTGCCCGGATACGTCATTGTATGCCTAGTGTGTTAATTTAAAACGATTGAAAAAAAAATTAAACAGTATATAAAAGACTGGTGCCTCCCCCTCCTGCTCCCCCCTTCCCATGATTGAGCTTACGATACGCCACTGTCTACAGGCAAACCAAAACGCTATATCAGCATTATTGCTTGTTTATTAACAGACTTAGACCTTAAGTATTTGGAAGCCCCAAACTACACATATAGTTTAGTTTTGAAAAACTGGGTTAAGAACATATACTATCATTAGTTTTCACTCACTAAAGGACCCCAAATTGATCACGGATGGGTCTTTGACGACTTAAGTGAGAATATTAATCTCCGTTGTGGGGGTGACGCAAGCTTTTTATGTTTCAAAAGGGTGCACTAACCTAAAAGGAAGTTGACAAACACTGATCTAGTAGTAGACTAAACAATGGTGCCCCCCCCCCCTAATCCAATGACTGGTCAAGAAGGACCGGTTTTGAACAAGAATGCTACAATTAAACGTGGGCCAGCTTAGGATGATGTTAACTTTTCAATTAAAAGCATAGATGTTTACAGACAAAGAATACATAGATATTAGATAGCAAACTGCTAAATTGTGCATGTCTTTTTCCTATACAAGATTTGAACTTGATCAGTGGACTTTACTCGACGGAGATCTCTCGGCGCTCTAAATTATTGATTGAGTCACACTTTACGTGTCATATAGAGGCCGTACGTCCGTAAGGTTTTTATAATGTTGGCACTTAGTCCATGTAAACAATGTTTAAATCCCGAATGTGTGGCTTGTGCAGCCACATCACCATATCAGCTGAAATAAATGTGATAGATTGTAATTTAGAAAGACCAAAAGTAAATAGATAAATATGACAAATAATAATTACCTGTGATTTACAATTGCGTGACAATATTAAACATTCATAAGAGAAAATTAATTAAAGCCTAGCAAAGAGAGAATCGGTGTGAATATACAAGAGGTACATCAAATCCCAATGTCAAAAGGTGACTAACGTCGCTACGCTTTCCGACAAAACATATAGCTCCGATTAGTCTCATTTGACAACGCCTCCTATCGTCAGAGTCCAGCAGCCTAACCGTGTGTTAGCACATGGCCTTTTACCAGAAAAATCGTATAAAACATCGCGCTCTCACAACATTCTCGATAGGTGTCAAATAAGAATCTGTGAAGGGGTTCATTGATGGACCGTCGTGCAGTGTATCATCGCCTACCAAGCCGATCTACTCTGATTATTTTTATTTGTAAACATCTCGATAAGATTAGGTTCAATAATAGTGCTTGACAGCATTATAAAGCAAATTATTATAGTCTTTATTACTACCTAAAACAAAATGGATTACTAATGTATACATAGTTGCAGATGGCGCACTTCACTCTCTAGCAAAGTAGCAGACGATCTCCCAATGCTTGAAACGTAATCGCAAGACTCCGTCTTAGTCCAATTTCTAGCTGGTTATCACATTACGTACTCGTTATATGGGCATTCTGATAATGGCTACTACACTGCCTTTAAATGGTTACCAAATTTTACTGTCAAAACGAGTACCAAAAAAAAATCATAAACGAAACAACGGGTGCTTTGCCCTTTGGTATTACCTTTCTGAGCTCTGACTCCCCCGGTCATGTCGGGTAAGTGTCGTTTATCCTATGTACCATCCACTCTGCATAGGGTATGAGTAGGGGTGTGTAAGAATGTACTTGACTTGTGTACGGTCGAGAAGTAAAATATAACCACTGTTATGTGGTAAAGGGGCTTATAT
The DNA here is from genome assembly GCF_000002235.5 of Strongylocentrotus purpuratus. Lineage (NCBI taxonomy): Eukaryota > Metazoa > Echinodermata > Echinoidea > Camarodonta > Strongylocentrotidae > Strongylocentrotus > Strongylocentrotus purpuratus. The sequence continues at coordinate 27,373,578 of NW_022145605.1, read as the reverse complement.
CAGATCCCATATTTGCCTATTTGAAGGGCGGATAAAGCTGTTATCAATTTACAATTAAACCGAAACCAAGCCCTGCGATTACGTAACAAGCATTGGGAGATCGTCTGCAAGTGAGCTACTTTGCCCGACCGTTCGAGAGTGAAGCGCGCCATCTCCAACTCACTGTAACTACGGATACATTGGTAAACCCATCCATCTATTCGGCAACATAGAACAGCGTCATCTCTTGGCGATAATTTTTGGAAGATTACATCATGGTTGCATGGGTCGAAAGGGGGAATCCCATTTTCGGGACCTTTTCCTATGCACTGTGTTCTTACCTCAGTTCGTCCTTTTATGCTGTCTTTCTTGTATAGATCGATTGCAATAATGACAATTTCGTATTCAGCATTTAAGAAAGATGTGTTGTTACTATAAAAGGAGTTTGCTGCCGGTTTGCTGACATGCCGAAGGCATTACATAACAAGAGTAGGGGGTAAAAGATGCTTAAAGATGAACTTGCACGAGTTCTGGTAAACAAAGAAAATGAATTCTCATAGAATCAAACGAAACTTACATTGAATGTTCAAGATAAACGTAACACTTAAAGAATTACACACATTGATTAGGTATTCTTTATTAAATATCTGTTTTAATTAATTGGGCGGATGAAATAAAAACACAGATAGAAATGTTTTTCCTTGCAAAGATCACTGGTATTACAATAATAATAGACACCAGAATGAAAATGAAGAAAATAAACATGACTTACATTATGGCCCGTTGGGCACACATAGACGACGCATGGCCGGCGCATTGACAAATCTGAAAAAGTCGTGAGCCCGACTTTTGTCAGGATTTTGGAGAAGCTAACGAGCTGAAACCGAATGCAAAGCGTGTACAGGGCGTGTGCTCCGCGTATGTCTGGTGTTGGTCTAGCGCGCTCCGCGCATGTCTGGCGTCCTTTTGGCGTGTACATTCATGCGTCGAGCTCCGCGCACACATTTTAGTATGCTCAAAAAATCCCGACGCACATAGCGAATGACAACGAATGCATAGCGCTGGTCCAGCGCGCTGGACGAACGAGTAACGAATGATGACGCACACCTAGCGAACGACAACGCACTGGCCAAAATTGCGAATTTCCGATGCGCTGGCCGTGCGTCCCCCGTGCGTCCCCAATGTGTGCCGGGCCATTAGTAAGGAGTGTTTCATCAACGCTTAGGAACTACTCGTTGCACTTTTGATAGGTGATATTTGGGACTAAATGAAAATATATTTGAATAAGATGAAACAGTTGCTTTAAATGACAAAGCGTTATATTGGAATATTGAAAGCCTATTTCTATAACCAGTTTCCTCTTTGTCAGCTAAAATGTTTAGCAAAGTTCGCAAACTGTATCTACAAGCCCGATGTTTCTTTGTTTTACATTCTACTTACAGGCTTTGTAAATAATGTAACAGATTTACATCCTACAAAATATAATTGTTCATGTAATGTTGGATCGTGCGTAATTGACAATCATAAAAAAATACCAAGCAACATAATTATATAATGTATACATTGACAATAATTATGTACATAGCTAAATACAATTGAACTAAAGCCCCCTCTCAAAAAATGAAACGAAAGCGCTTATTACCAATCATGTAAAAGAATAGGTTTTGACTAATACGTGATGATACAATTTTGCCGAGAAACCGCCTACTAACTTATATATTTGGTAAAACATTATATCTATCCGGACCGAGTAGATATCGCGCTTGTGTCGCGTTACTCGCGTAGTCCAATATACATCTTTCTGTGCACAGTGCTTGTAACTTTACCAAGACTGGGCCAAATTTCTTATCATTTTGATGATTCCAGAACCTTGCAGTACACACTAATAGTACCTATATGCTAGATTTTTTTTTCATAGGTTTTTATTCATTTCTCTCATAAAGAAATTTGTACATAATTTATAACATTGTATACAAACTAATAAAATAATATTCACATAGGTCTAAATAAATTTGCAAATGAACTTTTACATTTACATACAAGGTTACAACTAAAGTTACTCATTTACAGATGAAAAATATTCACATGAACAAAATTATATTTTCACATTCAAAAAAGAAAAATCGCAAATAGCAAATTATTTCTTTTCCACAATATTTTGTTTTCCTCTTAAATTCCCTTTAGAGACAACAAATATATAAATATATATTTTCTGATCGATTCCACAACGTTTCTTTCACAATATGCAATCGCAAGACCACAACTGGTCTTTACCTTTAACCCTAAAAGGCCGGGGGGGCCATTATGCCCCCCCCCCCTCCACGATTTTTCTGATTGCTCGGGAACGCAAATGGATGGCGCCCCGCCGCTCGCTGACTTTTTTCTTTCGAGTCTTGCGCAACTTTTAAAAGATTCTTTTTGAAAATCGCACCTACGGTTACAAGGTCACGTGACCTTTTGTCTTTGCATGTCAGCCCGAAAATCGCTCATTTTCGTGATTTGTGTACAAAACATATGGAAAAGTCATTTTTCCTAAAAACAGATCAAACATGGGTTATTGGGTCTTGTTTAAGTTTAGGTGGTTGTTTTAGGAGTCACAATAGTTGAATTGTAGTAAGAAATGAAATAAAACAACAAAAACAATGAAATACATAAGAAATTATCAAAACAAGGGATAACATAAGGAATAAGCTGGCTCTTCCAACTTTTTTTGTTGTATTATTATTCAAAATGGTCTAATGAATATATGTAGTGGAAAAAAATGCTTAAATATGAATAATATATGATTTATGGGTAAAAATGTGATTTGTATGACTTTATTTGCATATATTACCATAAATATGCAAATGACTGAATTTTTCAAAAAATTGAAATTATCATATTATTCTATACACTTAACTTGACATGCGTGCAAATTTTCGCGGCGATCGGCCGCTTTGCGGCCGAGATCTTAGGGGGGGGGGGCATAATGGCCCCCCCCCCCCACCCCGGCCATACTAAGACCTCAAATAGCCCGGCCTTTTTAGGGTTAACGTTAAATGGCATACCAAACGAAGAAATAAAGTTTTTTTTTTTTTTTAAACAAATAGTCCTCACATTATTGATAGGACGATTCCGTTAAAATACACTTTCACGGGGGCAGTGTATTGTTAAAACCGTTTTGAACCTGAAACGATTTTCAGCAAAATATGCCCCTTCAAAATCCTTTTTTAAATATCTGTGAACACCGTGTATTCCTCGGTATATGTTGATGTCTCTAATTACATGGATGAAATTCACCAAATCTTATAGCGACCCATTTCTTATCACCATGCAAGCCGATACTTATAAGCAGCATCTGATGTCAAGTTTTTTTTATTTGTTAATATGACATTCCCTCACTGTTTGAAAGTAGCTAAGCCTATTGAGACTTCATATCGATCTAAATATATTGTGCACCAACGACAAGCGATAAATGTATTTTTGTCTTTCTCTGTTAGAACGAGTATTCATTTCTTAATCATTTTTTTAAATTCTATACATGGCATATTGGTCCACATTGGAGTAAAAAGAAGAAGAATTTATTAAATCAAGATTAATCGTAAATAAAGATTATCCACAAACATAAGATAACGTTTACCCGGCTTACTTCAAACATAATGTACCTACCCCGTTCATAAATTACTGTGATTCCAATTTCAATTAATATATTAAGAAATAAAATTATCATGTACGGTTTGAAATTTAAACAATAATTTTATTACGGGTATGGTGTAAACAACTTCTTAGAAGTCACCAAGATTTCGAAACAACATAAACAAATTTGTTTTCGTTAGTATTCCATATGTAAAAAAAAACGTATTCCTTAGTTAAAAATACAAATGGTTTAACTTCGATTAAGTTTAATGAACAATCGAATAATCATATATTCCGTTTAGGCTAATTAATCCTGCAGTATGAGTAATTACATCTATTACTTCAGATGACTCATAAAATAAATATCTTCTTGTAAACACAAATATCAAAAGTGTCACAAGCTACAAGGTTACCAGAAGGAGTTACGAGGATTTGGCTGGTGTAAAGGTCGACGTTCCGTTTTCCTTCCTCGCGTTCCACGATCCTCGTGGCCTGGATGATGCCATCACATGACACCTGATCAACTGCGAAGGTCCTACGCTTGCTATCCACGTATGTGATGTAGAGTGTGTCTGTCAGTTTGTCAACGTGACACTGTGGATAAAACCACTCATCAGAGTTTAAGACAACTTTCGCTTCACCTGATCGTGATATGATAGTGAATTCACTACGCTCGACTGTCGTCATAGTGATATCACCTGATGACAAGGCTTGTATCATACCCATCACCACCTTGCCCTGCATCGTAATAGTATTGACTATCTTACCATCAGCAGGGTTGATGACGTAGATATTAGACTGATTGTTCTGAGCAGCGAGGATCATCCCATCCCTGTCAACATCAACGTACACTCTCCCAACTCCCTGATTAGAGCGGTTATTCCTCGGTATGGTGATGTCTCTAATCACCTCCCATTGTCTGTCATAGAGAGTGATGCATCCATCCAAGCTGTCACCTGTGTAGTCTTTTCTCCCCTTACCGCATACTATTACGTTGCTGTCTATGGACGCGCATGATGTAATATACACGTTACTTCCCCCTTCAATGACTTTCTTTGTGTGTTCAGTGCTGATATTTGTAACATACGTTGCATTACTATCTAAGTCCCACCAGGATTGGTGAGTTAAAAACCACCCCCGGTCCCACACACATATCTCATCATCACTGATCCAACCACACACCTCAGGGAATTCAACAATCGGAGGAATGGGGATTGACTTGACAAGCTCCCATTTACCGATATAGCCATTGATTCTCCCGTAGTGTTCCCCACCTACCTCACCCTCGACAAACTCTACTTTCTGAACCCCCCGCAGTATTCGGGCAAGATAGTCGCTAACATCTTGATGAACAATCAAACTTAAATTGCCATCAAGTGATGCAAGTACTTGAGGAGCTTCATTCACTAATGTTTTGTCATCTTGTTTGATTCTTTTGATCTTGGCGTCAACATTATCCATAATGGTGATTGCATGCTGATTCTTACTTGTGAGATCTTTTATCTTTTTAGCAACCACCTCGCTGATTGCCTTTGTCTCTGATTCTAATTTCGATTGGCTTTCTTTGATGGTTAGTTGTTGTTGTTCTGCTTCTTCGTGACATGATTTGATTCGTCTTTCCCTCTTTTCGTTAATTATTTGGATTTCTTTATCCGCCTTCTCGTCGATCGAACGAATCGATCGTTTCTCTTTGTTTTTCACAATCTGCAATTTGTCTTCGAATGCCACCTTAATTTCATCGTTGACTGATTGAACATGGTTACTTGCAGAGGTTTCATTGGACTCTAGTTTAGAATCAAGCGCTTTCAATTGTTTCTTCATTTCCTCTATCTCTTGCTGTCTGTCATCCAGTTTCCTCCTCCTCTCCAAGATGACATCCTCGATGTCGTCTAGCTCACATGGCTTATGATCTTTTGTAGCGCATGGATGACAAACGGGGATTTTGTGTTCTTTACAGTAAAATTTGATTGGCTCCCCATGTTTGTCACACGACCATGTCATGTCATGATCTTTTCTAGGGCGTAGCTTGACCTTTTCATCTCTCCCTGCTGGGAACTTGGACGCCATGATAAGGAGCAAATGGCAGCAATTAACCTACATAGTTAAAAAAAAAAAAAAAATGAAATTAGAGATTAACCCTTACTGTACTGAGGGGGGGGGGGCCTGGGAGCCCCCCTCGACATTTTCAAAAAATGCGTCGTTTCATGACCTTTTTACCTCAAGTCTTCCGCACATTTTGATACCATTTTCGTCGAAATCGGATATACCTGTGAGGTGTTACATAACAATTAGTATGTGCATGTCATCAAAAATATGCTATAATTGTATATTCATGTACAAGCAGAAATGTGAATACAGGTTTAGATGCATTTGGGAGATATGAATTAATAACAAATTGCTTGTATATGTTTCTCAAAGTAACTTGATGTATTCCAGAACAAAAGAATACTTTAGAAATAAAACAATAGATATAATAAGAAATGAAAATCAATAAAATACAAAGGAAAATAAATATTTGAAAATCGCATCAAATTTGCATAAATTATCATTAATTACATCAAAATAACTATTTTGTGTTAGAAAAGAAGTTTCATATGAACAATGAGTTTCAATTAACATTCAAAAAGTGGAGTCAGAATTTTTTGGTAAGGATTCTAGTTCCCTTTATATTTCCATATTTGATATTCATGAATGCGTCTCATAATTTATGCAAAATTGCAAATTAACCTATGCATTTTCAATATCATATAAATAATGTAACCTCATGAATTTGAGATGAAGGAAACATTATATTCAATACATTTTCAACATTCTTCAGAAGTCTACAGACAAATATGTAGAGTTTTCTGTAAAATGCATAACATTAGCATTTTGCATAATTAATTAGGCTATAACGACAAAAATATGGATATAAGTGACAAACTAATTATACCATCTTGTTCCTTACGTAAATATCTACAAACATGCACATTTTCGTGTTTTTCGGACCTTCGACGGCCGAGATCATTGGGGGGGGGGCTGAGATGCCCCCCCCCCCCCTCCCCCGCCCACCCCCCCCCCCCCCCAGTCACGAGGTACTCATAATAGCCCAGTACAGTATTGGTTAAGCGAAGACACGATAGAGAAGCGGATCAGGAAAGAAAGAGAGACACAGACATAAACGAATGGGTAAGGAAAAATAAAAGGAAAGCAGATACCGAATCTTAGATAGAATATGAAGCATTTTATCTATTCTTTTCTTCATTATTTTTTATCTTCTATTCCTATTACTTGTAAGAACGTTATGACTGATATATTCATACTGAGTCAGGCGAATAAAGTCATGTCTTATACACGTTGATCATGAAATTCGTGTTGTAACGCTCCTTATCAAACCCATTAGTGTCTTCTTTGAAATGCAACCAACAAAGAAGACAAACATTACCTACCTAACGTTCTATGCCTCAAATGTTGTGTTAAGATGATTTGAAGTATTTATTATTATATTACACAAAATATTACTTACGAATAATTTGCTGTATTATCCCGTTACGATGAGGACTTCTCTACCATACAGGAAAACGATGTAGTATAGCAGTTTACAGTTTGCGTGTACGCAATTTAAAAGGAGGTGCAGTGCGTATTGCGAAATATCGATCGGATATTTCCAATTTTTGCAGGAAACGCATGAATCACTCAACGGATATAATAGTTCCGTTCAATGGTTTGGCATGATTGTGTTAACCTAATGTTTTAACCTACATGTTAAACCCCCTCATGATCACGTGGACATGAATTCACGTAAGCCGAAGGCCTCTCAATTTATTTTGCTCACCATCATCTTCATATGCAGCATTTAAATGCAAACGAAATGTTGGGGTATATAATGTCACTGTTTGCTCCTCCATCTCTCTCTTCCTCTCCCTCTTTCTATGTTCTCTCACATTATGTATCCAGACTTTTTCCATTGTAGACTCAATTCATAAAACCGTATCCACACTAAAGATATGAAGGGAATATTGTATAACAGATTAAAATATATATATATGTTCAATTTGCTACTGGACTCTTTTACTTGAGTGAAAGTGATTACCTTAACTTCCTCGTGTTCCTGATAATTATAAGTAAAGGTGCGATGTACACTTACAAAAACGCTGACCTCTTAAAGTTACTATGTCCCTTTTGCAGCCAACCTCAAATGCTGTAGAACTTTGCAGGAATTATGAATATGTCATGTATGTCCTATCTGTGATATTTAAACGTTAGCAGTGTACTCATATTCAAATTATGCAAGGAAACCCGTTTACTTGCTAGACTTCACTGTCAGACACTATTGAGTGACTGACTGGCTTTTTTTCTTCTTTGGTAATAACATACATGAAAAGAGTTGTAAAGGGTACATGAGCATTTGTCTACATCAATAACCCACTTCTTGTGATGGCCAAGATTAAACTGATTAAATCTTTGCGCAGCATAAAACGTATGACCATTCGGTACAATTGTCTGAAAATCAAGACTATTACTTTGGGGCTCTATAGCCCTAAAGTCGATTTGACAACTAATGGTCATTATTTTCCCACTTGAAGACATTTTCAAGCCCCACCTTTTTTAGGGAAGTTCTAAATTAGTATTATCTTTCAAACGCAGTTGGAATTTATCTTTTTCATTTTTTTGGCCTGCAAATGGGACATAGTACCTTTAATACGAGAGTTCACGGCTAGATCCGGTCGAAATGCGTAAACACACGGTATATTTTATACTTACTTTACGGTAATAGCATGAGACGCACGCGCAGGGACTGTCTTTATAAGTTGGTATGATTATTGTTTTACAGGGACTTCAGATCGTCAGAACATGAGATGAGGCATTTATTACTTCCGTTTCATGAAAAAAATAATTTATGTTTTGAAGCCTGTGCATTACTGATAAGCAATGCACTTGGTTAAGTCACACTTAACTGGATCACGATCATGATCCTATTGTGACTTTATAACTTGCGTGGAGTGCATATTCACTAATACTAGCAACAATGAATTATATGTATACTATTTGTGTTCTAGATTCATATATTTCCGAAGCATGGAATTAATAAATCAACGATATATCCTTTAACCTTTGAACAGATCGCATGATATGATATATAGCGTCCGATTTCTCAGGGCCATTTGAACGAGAACGAGTGAACTGGAGAAGGCGAGACCGAGGGAGAGACACATCGTGGTCATGTGACAAACGCCCGGCCCCCCACTCAGTGTTATTTAGGGTACGCATATGCTCGTACCCTCTTTTTGAAAGCACCCCCTATCTGAGGACTGCCAACATTTTCGAACCCCCTTTCGCGGGCTTTTCACAGGATTTTCCTGCCTTGGAGACACCCCTAAATCAGGAAAAATGCTCAATGTACCCCCCTAAATTCGGAATAATTTCTCAGGAGTCCAAAGAGATGAGAGGAAAAAAGAAAGAACACCCCCTTTTTAAAGAAATATCCGGGTGAAAAGTCAAATACACCCCTTTTTTTACAATTCTCGGGCCGGACTTTGTCGCACGAAAAGTACCCCTTTACCGGACATTTTGGCAACACGCATGCGGTCATTCTGACCCCTGAGTGGGGGGGGGGGGGCCGGGGACAAACGCACCAAATCAGTCAGATTCTACTGCGAATATCAAGTGATCGCTATTTGTGACATGTGCGTTACCGAGAACCATACGCGATGCAACCTAGAGACAATAGATGATCTTATCGACGAGATAAAGAGAGAGAAGACGGTTGAAGAGGGGATCAAGCATTTACTCGATCTTCAAGCACGTTTACAATCCTGCAAAGAAATTGCAGTTTCGAGTCTACCTCTAATTCGGAGCGCTGTTCAAAATGCTTGTGATAATCAAATTGAGAGGGAAATAAATATGAAACGAGAAAAGGAACGCATGATTAATGAAGATGCAGATGAAAAAATACGACGAATAAATGAGGAGAGGGAGGCAAAGTTGAGATTATGTTGCCAATTTTGTGATAAAGTAATGATGCCTTTGAAACAGCAGAAGAGCGAGATCATTGAGGAGATCATGCGGATAATATTGAAGAAAAAAAAACGTAGAGTAGACTATGTACGATTATTTTAGGGCCTAGTTACATTACCTATTCTAATGCATGTAAAGTATGCAATTTACGAACTCTTGAGGAGAGGAGACTAGCACTTTGTAAAAAATTCGCAAAATCCCCTTCAAATCACTCTATGTCAGACCTGGGGCCTGTCTCACTAAGCGCTAAGATGCGTCTTAAGCGGCCTTAGGTCCCGTCATAGGACTTAGTGTAAGATGCATCTTAGCGGGAGTTTCACAAAGCCCACTAAGACGCGTACCGTACTTAGTACCCCTTTAACTAAGTTGCATACAGGTCGTAGCCTACGTCTCGTCGAGACGAGACGTAGGAACAGTTCTTAGTGTTATGTCATGTGTTAAATTTCGCGCTAAATTTGAAAGTTGTTCTAATTCGATCTCGATGATGGTCGATCTTCAAATATTGATGGCCTTGACGTTTCATTAAAGTATTTGAAAAAGAAGACGATTCGTCGGACTCTATGAAACCATTGTCTGAATTTTCAAAAATGTTTCTTTGTCTGATAAAAAGTCACAGTTCGTAGGGGAATTTTTTTTTGCTGGCCGACCGACATAATACATCTCACCAGCTTCAAACTTCTGCATTGATATAGCACACGAGGATCGAGCAAGACTTCACCCAACAATTCCCTCTCTCTCCTACTGCACCCGGCTCTTATTCCGGTCTCTCTCTCCTCTCTTTCACCCCCCCCCCCCCCCCCGTTTCTTTTGTTTCCTTTTTCTCTTCTTTTTTTCCTTCCTTTTCTCCTTATTTTCTTTTCTTTCTTTTCCTTTCTTCCTCTTTTTCTTTTTTAGGTGGTCTGTCGATGACAGATCACCTATTGATTTCGTTAGAATTTTCTTTCTTTATTTCTTTCTTTATTTCTTTATTCTTTATTTTTATTTCTTCCGTACACTTTTTTGTGTACACGTTTACTCGAAATCGACATGGTCAATTTCCTTTGTATTTCTGTCAGTCATCAAGCCCTATGATTTCAAGTCAATTTTCAAGGTCACTAGGTCATTGTGACGTCATCCAGGCGCCATTTTGTAAAAATCAGGTCATTATCGTATCTCAATAATGAGTCATAAAAAATGAACCATATTTGGTATACATCAACTTCAGGTCAAAGGTCAACTAAAAAAGTCAACAAATTTTGTGCGCGCACCTCGACGCGCACGTACGCACGCATCAAATTTTTAAAATGCTCTAATTCATTTCAAATTTTTTTTGCACAAGTTTCAGGCCATTGTAAGCATTTTTAAAATTTGCGCGCGCGTAATTATGCGCGCGTGTTTCCGCGCGTTTCCGCGCATCCTGATATTTTGCAACATAGAATCGCCAAATTTTCTCTGTAATCATATTTATTACATTTTTCCAAGCATTTTGATACCTTGTTTACCTTTTTCCGACCAGTAATAACGCAATTAGCGGCTGTCAAAGTTGAACGCACGCGCCGACCTGCGCTATCTGTATCCACAATACATGGGCAAAAACATGCCGATACAAAATTCATTGTAACTCTTCAGAATGGATAGATACCCCCAATTTCTTTCATATTTAAATAGATTATGAGTTGGAGATATGATTTCATGTCTCATTTGACCCTCAATTAACTCATGACGTCATCTTAATGGCCTCCGAACTCAAAATTTCAATTTGCATATTATGACGTCAGCAGATTTTTGGAAAATTGATTGTATCTCTGTAAATATTGATTAATTTTCTTTCAAATTTTGATATGTTCTACCTGAGAATATTCTCTACAAATGTAGTTGCAACGATATTACATTTTGACAATGGTATCATGGCGTATTTTTGCGATTAAAGGAGGCATGTCAATTTTTTACATTTTGCGTGTATTCTCTATGGGACATGACTTTTTCTCAAAACTGGATTCTACATTCTCGTCTTTCGCGAGCAATATCTCCGTCGTTTTATCTTTGTTTACGCTGAGCTTTGAGTATGTTGTAGCTGAGACAATAAGCTATCACAAGTGTCTCCTTTATTTTTCGATCAGATGCCAGGATCATGCTCATATTTCACTTACAAAGTGGGATTTGAGAATTCCATTTTCCGTTTACGCGCACGTTTGTGTTCGTAATGGTCGTACGCAACCTAGAATCTACTTTTTTGGTCTATCATAGTATTGCCCATTTTATTCCGAACAATTTGATACCATGTTTATCTCTTTATGACCATTAATAACGAAATGAGCGTCCGTTCAAGGTAAATTCCGTTCGAACACTCAATTAACTCATGACGTATTTATGATGGCCTCCGTTCAAGGTAAATGTCCGTGCGTGCGAGCTCTTGTAATACAAAGCATAAATGGGCAAAAACATGCCTATACAAAATCCATTGTAGCTCTTTAGGATGCAAGATGACCCCAATTTTTTTTTCATATCTTGATAAAGTATGAGTCGGAAATATGATTTCATGTCTCATTTGACCCTCAATTAACTCATGACGTCATCATAATGGCCTCCGAACTCAAAATTTCAATTTGCATATTATGACGTCATCATATTTTTGGAAAATTGATTGTATCTCTGTAAATATTGATCGATTTTCATCCAAATTTTGATATGTTTTAGCTGAGACAATTCTCTACAGATGCAGTATCCACGAATTTTCATTTTGATGAAAACATCATGGCTTTTTTTTGCGATTAAAGGAGGCATGTCAATTTTTTTCATTTTGCGTGTATTCTCTATGGGACATGACCAAAACAATATAGTTCTACTAGCTGGACCCGCGGAAATCCGCGGGATTCTAGAGGGGGGCGGGGGGTGTAAATAGATATATAGAGACTGTCTAAATTAAAACCACCAAGAACTTTATTTGCCATTCAGGCCATTAAAAAAATGTTTTGCGTCCCCGCCCGCTTACTTTTTGGGGGCCGCCTCCTATTTTTTTTTTTTTTTTTTTTTTTGAAGAAAAAAAACATGAAAAGCACTGCTAAAATGTATTTCTGATTTAAAAAAAGAAAAAAAAAAAATTGTCGGCCGCCATCTTGAAAAATAGCCCGAATGTCAGGGAAAATGTACCGAGCGGCCATTTTGAAAGAAAAAAAAAGGGCCTCCTCCTTCCCATTTTTCGAAAAAACAGGACGCCAAACATGTTTTTTTTTTAATTTGGCCTTATATAAAAAAATAAAAAAAACGATCCAACTGTACCGGTAGTTATTCTTTAAGCCACTGGAACTGCGTAGAGTTCCGTAGTGTGGAAAGCTTTTACTGCTTTGTCGATCTGGCGTAGGGTAGCGTACTGTTGCGTAGGCATGTAGCGTAGTGTTGCGTAAAAAGGCGTACTTTCTGCGTCAAATTTCTACGCCGAAAGTACGCGAAAAAAATTAAACATGTTGAATTGTTTTCGTTCATCTTGCGTACCCCTTTCCGTCCCTCAGCATATAGTAACGTAGGCCAGCGTAGTTGGTACGCAACACTACGCAACTCTACGTATTGACCCCACGCCAATTAGTGACTCGCAAGTGTCACAAATAAAGTATTAAAAATATGCTCATCTGACCCTAATTAAACGCCTAAACCCTCCGAGCTTTCGGGGGTTTATGGCCCCTTGAAACCCGTGGACCCCACGCCTATATTATATATACACTCAACCCGCTGCGATCTGATCTTTCCCCCCCCCCCCCCCAACTTTGAAGAATGTAACCCCCGAGCTCTTGGGGGTTTATGGCCCCTTGAAACCCGTGGACCCCACCCCTATATTATATATACACTCAACTCAAGACCCGCGGAAATCCGAGGGATTCTAGAGGGGGGCGCAGGCAAAAAATTAAGTTTTTCATTTCGGAGGCTCCATTTCAAATTTTTGGGAAATTTTCGGGGGCTCTTTTTTCTGGGGCTACTTTTTCATTAATTCATAAAAGGATAGGCCTACACTTTGTTGAGATTTGTTTAGTAGGCTAAGGTTTCAGGCTTCCTACTTCATAATTGCCTATTTAAAAAAAAAAAAACATTTTTCTAGTTCAATAACTAAGTTTTCATGCATTGATTTGATGCAAGAACTGTAACATAATAATAGACCCTAGATTGTGATTATTTCTGACCATGAATTTCGATAATCATTTTTCAAAGTAAAATTTTCACAAGAAAATCAGACAGTCGTTTAAAAACGTAGACATTAGTAATATTTTTACTAATTCTAAGCTCAGGTTTCGTAAATCTACTCACGAAACTATATTGAAATCGCGGCAATAATGATGCAAACCAACAGATAACAATTTCAAAGTGTCAAATGAGTTGAGATGAGCTTGCAGGAAGCTCAACACCGGCGCCGCAGGCGTCGGACGCCTGCGGGGCGCGGTCCCGGTGTTGGAGCTTCCTGCAAGCTCATCTCAACTCACACACACTGCACTGCGTGTTGATTGAAGGCAGCTTGCGACTGAACTGTCAGTCCAATGGTTTTCTTTTGAAAACTTTCCTTTAGAAAATGATAATCAAAATTTTGTATACATGGCCGTAATAATCACAAAATAAGCTTTGTTTTCATACCTCCATTCACGAAAACTATATAAAAATCGCGGCAATAATGATGGAAATAGGTCTCTAAGTTAGGACGTGGACGGGAAGCTTCGTGAGTATCTCTGTGGCTTGTGCAGCGCTAAAGCACATCCTATAGCACATCCTATAGCAAGACGCTTTACTCTCGGTGATCCCGCCCTTTGCATAGAGCATTTAATACGCAACATAATGTGAGTGGTTGGTCATTTGTTGTGTGTCTCTTTGAGAACTGCAAAGAAATGAGTGTGATCGACGGCGCGGTCTATATAGAGAATATCATATAGTAAGATACCCAACACGGGGTAAGTCATACCCATTCAGCGTGCATTTAATACGCAACTTAATGTGAGTGGATAGTCATCGGTCGTGTGTCTACGGATGTTATGTTGAATATCCATGAGGTATCTCTGTCGTCACGCATATCCTGCATTATCCATGTCGCGTCTGTTTTCGCCCTGGACGTCGACACGGAGGAGGACCTCGGGCGGAGTATAGCCAATTCGCTAGAGTAGACTCTCCCGCGGACGACGGCACCGGTCACCGGTACCCCGAGGGGAGGGTTCAGGAGGAGATAGCTGCACCAACTTGGGTCGGCGATCTCATTAAAAAACAATAGAATACAAAGGCTGGCGGAGACGTCGCGCCCCCCGCGGAGCCTTAGCGTACTACTATTATAGATGGGACATAGTCTGTCAAATATCGAGGCCGTCGCCGTACGAAAAGGGCGACTGGAGGGGGCTGGATCGATGTCGGGAGTGAATGTTAGGGGCAGGGGGAACATCATAGTGATGTCCTGGAATGAGAATCCCATCCTCGTCGCCAAATGTCGTATCTTATATGTCCATAAATACGAAAGTAATACTGCTAGAACGCCATTATGCTCGTTGCTAAGCTTACTCTATTCTGCCGGAGGGGGCAGTATTTCACTGTTTTGTACAGACAAGTTTCTGATGGACATAGCAAATATCACATTACTACACGTAGAATCGCAAATAATGTAATAAACAACCATATTTACTTTATTATTACCCTATTATCACTTGATCCATTACTTTTCGCCTGTAATCCCCATGGGAGATGACTTTTTCTCAAATCTGGATTCTACATTCCTGTCTTTTGCGGCGAGCAATATATCGCCGTTATTTCCGCCTGGTTTTTGTTGATTTTGGAGTATGTTGTAGCTGAGACTATATGCTATCTAAATGTCCCCTCATTTTTTCAATCAGATGTCAGGATCACGCTCATGAATGATCATCATCGATCACTATCATCATGATCATCATCATCATATGGTCTGACGATGATCATCATCAAAATCATCAGGATCATGATCATACACAGGCGCGTACGCAGGGGGGGGGGGTTGGGGGGTTAACCACCCACCTTTGGTATTTTTATGTGTATAAACCCCCCCCCCCCCCCAAACCCCCCCCCCCCCCCTTTGGATTTTTTTAATTTATTTTTTTTTTATTTAAAAAAAAAAAAAAAAAAAAATTATCCCCATGATTGACCTAAACCTGGTGACCTTACCCCCCCCCCCCCCCCAACGGAGCAAAATGTCAAATTTTCAAATTTCGAGGTCAAAAAAAAAAAAAAAAAAAAGTTTCCTCTTGATCATGTAACATATACGTATTGGTGTGTACTCCAAGGTTCTGGAATTAGCCAAGCCTTGGTTATAAAGTAACAAACACCGTACATAGAAAAATGTAGCCTATATGCGACTACACAAACAAACTTTGTATAGTCCTAGAAGACAATATGCATTGCAAAGCCAGAATGTGTTGTTATTGTATCTGCTCTATTAAACGTCGCTCTTTTTCCAAATCCCCCATTTTAAGATATGACTTTCATTACGACTAAGTTTGTAATCTTCAGAATGTTGGTAGTGAAGAATCATAAAATCACAGAACGTAGATAAAAACTAAAGCATATACATGTATGTTCTGTTAACCCTCTGAAGGCAGACAATGCACAATGCGATACACCAGCATCGCATTGCACTTTTTATTTTTTTGTTTTACCGTAATGTTTTTAAAGTTAACTGTAATGTTCTCAAATATGCGTACATTCATTCTCTTCATTATCATTCTCATTTTCTTTTTCTCTTGTATTTAGTACCTGTTTACTCCTGACTATGTTGTTGTTATTGCTTTTTCGTGGGGCGGTGCGTCATGGAAACAAATAGAAAACATAAAGTTAAACAGACATATACGAAAAGAAAAGGAAAAGTTAGGATTCACGATCAAATACTATATCTAACGTACACCTTTATCGGTTATTAGGGACTTTTAATTTTGCACGAAGACAATGTGGATTGCTACGGTCGACGTCCTTTTAAT
The DNA here is from genome assembly GCF_000002235.5 of Strongylocentrotus purpuratus. NCBI lineage: Eukaryota > Metazoa > Echinodermata > Echinoidea > Camarodonta > Strongylocentrotidae > Strongylocentrotus > Strongylocentrotus purpuratus. The sequence goes on along the minus strand of NW_022145605.1, from coordinate 27,357,043 downwards.
GCACTGCCTTGAATGGACGTCACACGTATCAGTCCACGCAAATCTAAAAGTCCCTATTTACAAACTAGTCAACGGCGAGCTCTAAGCATCTATTGTCATATAGCTTTTACTACGTAGTCGCGCGCTCAGCAGCGACTCAACGTTATTGTTCGATCGCTTTTGTCCAGATTTGCGGTTTGCCAGATTCTATCGTTCGGGTTGGGGATTAAGGATTTGGGAATCGCCCAATTAAATATTTGGTCAGTAGAATAGGTGTACATTTGATACCATGTTGATGTCTCGGCAAGGCATGTGTGTGTGAGGATTGGGGGGGGGGGGGGTCTCGTGAACGATCGGACCCAAATGGCAATTAAAGGCCCATCAGGATACTTGCAGAGGCGTAGTAAAGTAGCGGATAATAAATAGGCCTTCATTTCCTAGGCATAGATGTAATGTTGTCTTTAAAGACCGACTGTACTAGTTTGGCTAGGAGTGAATAGACCGCCCAGGGTGCTCACTGACAGATGGCTATCTCATCAACTCAGCTCTCGATTAACATAAGAAGAGAGGATCATGGGGACCAATGGTCACCGATTTATTATAGGCTTGTCTTCTATATAGAGGGAGCAAGTAGCTACAAGTAGTACAATGGGGCATTAGAGGATCTTTATATTGGCAATAGTGGCATGTCGAGACAAAATGAGACAGAGTTATCATGGCTAAACATTGAGAAAATTTGAGAGAACGAGAAGGTGTTAAATAAACACATTGTTTTCAGGTGTGTTTTTTCGTCTTTTTCCTCTTCTAAAACGCGTAAAGAATAGAAAGAGACTACAGGACTACAGTGCGTGGATAAACAAAAAGAAAGAACAAAATCAATTATCGGCTGGTAAGCGCACATCATAATAATTTGTTCATGTCTTTGAAAAGCGGCCAATCTAAATTGGTGTTTTAAAAAGCAATTAGGAAAGAATGAACTGTGTCAAGATTACAAAACGTGTGATAAAGAAAATGAGAACGAAATGTCAATAATAAATAGCCCGGTCCATTTCATTTTCGGAATTAAGAAACTGTTTACATATTATTTCGGACTTTCTGGTTTTTGCAATTACAAACCCATTTACATTTGCAGAAATATAATTTTTGTGTAAACTATAGTAATTAAAAAAATATCTAAATCTCAATGATAATGATACTATAGGTTTTCCGGCCAAACTTCGTAAACTAGCTTAGCATCCCAATTAATGTTACGTTCATTCAAGTTCGTGCGAAATTGAATGACTATGTAGATCAACATTCAAAAAGCTAATTGCGTCATTCAATTTGCTAATATGCTCATCTTACCGTAATTAAATGCCTAAAACCCCTTGACATCCGGTGGGTCTGCCCCCTGGACCCCACCTAGGGCCCTAAGGCTCCGCCCCCTGGACCCAACACCAATTTATGTCCTGCCAGTGTCACAAATAAGGTATAAAAATATGCTCATCTGACCGTAATTTATTGCCCAAAACCCCAGAGCTTCCGGGGGCTCCGCCCCCGGAACCCCACGCCAATTCGTGACCTGCCAGTGTCACAAATAAGGTATAAAATTATGCTCATCCGACGATGATTTGATGTATAAAACCCTTGTGCTTCTGAGGGCTTCACCCCCTGGACACAACGCCAATTTGTGTCCTGCCAGTGTCACAAATGAGGTATCAAAATATGCTCATCTGATCGTAATTTATTGCCCAAAACCCCTGAGCTTCCGGGGGCTCCGCCCCTGGACCCCACGTCAATTCGTGACATGCCAGTGTCACAAATAAGGTATAAAATTATGCTCATCTGACGATAATTTAATGTATAAAACCCCTGAGCTTCTGGGGGCTCAGCCCTCTGGACCCAAAACAAATTTATGTCCTGCCAGTGTCACAAATACGGTATCAAAATATGCTCATCTGACAGTAATTAAATGCCTATACCCCTGAGCTTCTGGGGGCTCCACCCCTTGACCCCCACTGAGAAACGTTCAACGGCGGGGCCTACATGTTAGAGTGGGGTGGTGGGCATTTTTTTGTCTACCCCCCCTCCCCCAAAAAAACGTTTTTGCCACTGCCGGTGTCACCATTACGTACCAATATTTGGCTCGCATAATTTCAAATGTGGGCCCCCCTTAAGAATTAAATCCTGGACCGCGCCTAGTAGTAGTAGTAGTAGTAGTAACAACAGCAGCAGTAGTAGAAGTAGTAGTAACAGTAAAGTAGTAGTAGTAGTAGTAATAGTAATAGTAGTAGGCCTTATAGCAGCAGTGGTAGACTAGTAGTAGCAACAACAGCAGCAGTAATATTATTGTTATTATTATTAGTAGTAGTATAATTTTTGTTTTATTTTTGCCGCCGGAAATTTGAAAATCGCGCAGACCGTTATTTTCGTTCAGTGGAGGGGGTTTGTGATAGGTGATAGTGGTGGTTATTTTACCTGACAGCTAAGAAAGCAATAAATGCTTGTTAGTAAGCAACCAGAAGACCGACGGCTTTAGGTCCTCTCCGAGGGACCTGGTAATGAGGATTAATGCCTTACCAAAGGGCACTAGCACATCGACTTGGTTTCGAACCCGGGTCACCGGATAACGAGACCAATGCTCTATCGACTGAGCTATCGCGCCTCCTCGCGATCACTAACCAAAAAACTAAACTAAAAGAAGGCCAGCGGATAAAAAGTCACAGCTCGTAGGGAAAAAAAACTTGTCGGCCGACCGACAATATACATCTCACCGACTTCAAACTTCTGCATTGGTATAGTACACGAGGATCGAGCAAGAATACCGACACAGCTGACCCGACACAGCAATATATTTTACCCGTGTCTTTCTTGCTCCCTCGACGAGACGACTCCACCCAACAACCCCCCTCTCTCTTTTACTCCCACTCCTCCTCTCTCAGACCCTTACCTCCCCTCTCTCTCCTCTCTTTCCTCCCCCGTTTCTTTTGTTTCCCTTTTCTCTTTTTTCTTCTTTTTTCTTTCTTTCCTTTCCTCCCTCTTTTTCTTTTTTCTCTTTCTTTCTTCTCTTTCCTTTCTTTTCCTTTTTTTCTTTTCTTTTTCTTTTTTCTTTTCTTTCCCTTCCCCTCTCTTTTTTTCCCTCCCCCTTTTCTCTTTTTTTCCCGACGGCAGCCAATTTACCGACAATATCCTGACAGACCTCTCCCTACTTACTTGCTACCAGCCGATGATGGCGTGATCATTAAATTAAGACGCCCGGCGAAACTCAGGCTGGGCTGGTGAGTATAATTATGAGTCTGTTGATAACGCCATCTTCGACGGCTTGGATCAAGTGTGGGGAAATTATAAAGGACCGTGCAGATTCTGGATTACAAGCATCTCCGCCTGGCTGCCGCCACTAAAACTTTAAGCATCTCCGTACGGCGGCCGCCAACTGGAAACTTTAAAGTTGCAACTTTAACAGCCTATTTTTGGCGGAGGCCGGCTGAGCCAATTATAGACGTGCCGCCAGGCGGGGGTGGATGGGCCGATTAAAGATTCCGGGGTAAAACTCAGATCCCAGCCTGGCGCAAGCCGGCTGGGCTAATTAGTGAAAATTAATTGCCCCAGCCAGGCTTCGGGCGGAATTGCAGCCTCGATCCGCCAATACGTGAGGCGGTAGCCAGCTGGTATCGATATTTTTGGCGCCTCGCCTAAGTATAGTGTATAAATGCAAGAAAATGAAATATGATGAAATACACATGAAAAAACAATCTTGAAAGAAAAAGAATAAGCTATAAAAAGTGTGTAATAAGAGAGAAATGTATATTGACCATCAATTTAAGTGCACAAAGTGCTAATTCGAATGCTACAAATGAATTAGAATGCTAAAAGTACACCGTCGCGTTGTCAGAAAATCGTGTTGCGCCAAATCGAATGACCAAATAGCGAAAGAAGCACATTGTTCATTAATTTGAATGAAACATACGTAGATTCTAACGAAAATTCCATAGATTTGAAAACTAGAACAAGGAATATAAACCCGAGATATACCTGACTGCACTAAAACCGTCGAATTTGAACTCAAGGCAAATTAATTTGAATGACAAACTCGCGAATTTGGCCGGGAAATCCTATATAAAATCTTTGATGAAAACGTTTATAATGGGAAATCTGTCTCTTTCATCTTTACTTCATTTATTCAAGATGGTTTCAGACTAATTCAGTAAGATTACAATATATTAGCTAACGATGTGACATAACATATACATCCTTTATAAACAACTTAAAGTACAGGTATTTGCATTCCTTTTGATTTGTTAAAATTGAACCTTTATGATCACAATGATGTTGCATTCAGTCGACTTGTGAATATGCTGAGCTCCTTTCCTCAATGACCTCTCATGCATGCTAGGATTTCTAGTGGAATTTAGAGTATTACAGTCCTAGATCAGAGACACTGTTCGGGACTTATATATGAGTATGCACCGATTGCACCCATAATACCAGTGATGCCCTGGAGAAGTTGAAGCACATTAGAGATGATAATATCCGTTACAAACTTTACAAACTCTTGCAAGCACCAAAGATTCTTTCAGCACATTGTGAAAAGTAGAAAAGGCAAATTTATGAGATCTTCTTCACAACTGCCTGCAGACAAGCTGTTAAATTACCAGATACCACAATAAAGTGATGGTGAAGGATGCTATCATCAGGTATCAGCAATGTCTATTTAATTTAGAAGAAAAAATAGGGGTGGAATACCAATTCATAACCCAGGGCCCGTCTTATAAGCAGTTGCGATTTATCCAAACTGATGAACCTAATGCTCCCTGTCCAAACCAACTTTACATTGAAATCAATTCAAGTTTTTATAGAGTGATACCAGTCTATCATTTTAATCCAGGTCTTTTAATATGGCTAGTTCAATATCGTATTATACAAAACAAATGATTTACGCCCATTTTCGAGGTAGGGGAAGGAAAAAGGAAATACATTGACAAACATGTTTCCATGCCATTTTGACAATTACATTTTAAATTTATTGCAAAGATTCCGTGAGAAAAAAACTACTTTTGGATTGCAATTTTTGTAATATATGAATATTGCTTTGCACAAATTTTTGTTCTAGGAGAGCAAGAGAGATAGAGAGAGGGAGAGAGAGAGGGAGAGAGAGATAAAACAGGGTGAGGAGTGGTCACATAACGGATAGAGTGCAAATTCTGAACTCCATCATCCATTATCTTCATGTTTCAGACTAAAAATCATGACAATCACCTGGATCCTGATCTTATTTATGTATCACTCAACCGATAGCCTTCATCATCTTTGAACTCACATCATACCCTACACAACATATTGCCCCCATCCCGAAATTTCTCTTGATGTTAGTGATGGGGAGGGGCATTTCAAAGGAGGGAGGGGCTAGGTATACTATGCACATGCTTCAGACTGCAAATCTGTCACTTGGAATCATGATATTTTATTCATTAGTTGACCGATTGCGTAACTTGGTTTGAGAGAACACATTTATCGGTCGCTATGGATATTATCGCCATAGCAACGAGATTTAAGAGAGATATATCATTAGAATGTAAAGGAACTGCATCATGATACTTCTTATCAAAATAGTCATTTGCTTGATGATAGCATCTAATCGTGATATATTCTATTTTTCATCTATGTTACAGTTGGTAAGGAGCAGACGTCCCTTAGCAATCAAAATTGTAATTTTAGCTCATATCAAAGTGTTAACTTCAGACCGCTATAAGCTTTTTTTGTTACAAAAGCAATGAACTTGAATATGATATTCAAGTTTTCCAGAAAGTTTCAAGTCAATGGTCATCATTATTTTTTTTAATATGGACAAATGTTTTGCTCAAATTATTATGCAAATCATCCCGGAATCTATTAGATGTCATATCATCTTAGATGTAACTCATTTTTCTTTCATATGACACGTCACACATAGTAAAAGAAGGTTCCGTAAAAAAAACGTAATGTCGAAAATAGTTCAACAATAGTTATACATGGCGGCCAATTTGAAAAATTGCCGCCATTCTCTTCCAGCAGCATATTTTCAAGGTATTTGTACAACATCCTTTGTCTCAAAGACTAAAAAATAGGGAATTGCCCCCTAGGTAAGTTATGATTCAATTCATTCCGTCTTGTGCCATGCAAGATTCATTCAAATTCATCGAAGAAACTGAAGTAATTTCAATGAACGAAAATAATGCTCGTATTATTTCGAAATGTATCATGTATATGCTTATATTGAAACAGACAACAACAAAAATGGCATTGATATCAAATCAGACTCATGGAGGCTATTTCACTATGATTGAGAAAAATGCCTAAAGTACTTACCATTTTACAGCTTAATCTCCAACGGCTTCCAAAACGGATCAAACAGCACGATGATAACCTGACGTCTTTCTCGGATAAAAAAGGAACAAATATGGCATCGAGGAGATAAATCTCTTGATTTCAGAGAGGCGGGAAATACTAACCGTAAGATTCGAACTGGAGGGTATAGCGGTCAACAAACGGTAATTAATTTAAACCGGAGGAAACATATGAAAACTTGATATCTTCTCTCGACGTTCGATTAATTGTAAATAGTAAATAAAGCGATTTTCCTTCACGGAAGGCGGTAGCTCGTATGAGAACCCGATCGATATGAACTCAACAGAGAAGGAAAATCTGCCAACTGGTAGATCAAAATGACGATGACGATTGGTGGATTGAAATTATGGGAGATTATGGGATAGCTCTGCAAAGGATGATATGATGATTGTTTGGTTTTTGTTACCTTAGCAACATGTTGTGTCGTGAACAGAAATTATTGGATAGCTATCAACGCCGACGATTGTTTGTTGTTTCTTTGTTCGCTTGTTTTTGCTTTTGGTTGAGGAACCGGACGTTGTCTCATAAACTTTACACTTTTAGATCGAATTAGAGGATAGCTCCTTGAGATAGCTATTTGCCCCGATAATGTTTGTTTGTTTATTTGTTTTTGCTCTTGTTTGAGAGAACACACATTATCTCAGAAACATTTGCATTTTAGATCGAATTTAGAGGATAGCTCTGTTAGATAGGTATAAGCGCCACTGAACTTGTTTTGAGCATTGGGACGTACATCATTTTGTTTGTGAAAATGCATGTTACGATAATGACATGCTAAATGTGGATACCCATCAGTGCTACTGATTTTTTTAGAGGGGTAGGGTTGTATTTTTTTGTTTAGGAAAACACACGTTACCTTAGAAACATATTGAGTTAATCGAAATTACTATGTCCCATTTGCAGGCCCATAAATGAAAAGGTTAAATTCCAACGGCATTTGAAAGTAAATATTAATTTAGAACTTCCCTAAAAAGGGGGGGCTTCAAAATGTCTTTAAGTGGGAAAATAATGACTATTAGTTGTCGAATCGACTTAAGAGCTATAGAGCCAGTAAGTAATATTCTGATTTTCAGACCATTGTACCGAATGGTCGTACGTCTTATGCTGCGCAAAGATTCAATCAGTTTAATTTTGGCCATTACAAGAAGTTGGTTATTGATGTAAACAAATGCTCATGTACCCTTTACAGCTCATTTTATGTTTGTTCTTACCAAAGAAGAAAAAAAAAGTCAGTCACTCAATAGTGTCTGACAGTGAAGTCTAGCAAGTCAACGGGTTTCCTTGCATAATTTGAATAGTAGGACACTGCTAAAGTTTCAATTTCACAGATAGGACATACATGACATATTCATAATTCCTGCAAAGTTCTCCAGAATTTTATGTTGGCTGCAAAAGGGACATAGTACCTTTAAGGGATAGATATTTATGGAATCGACCATTTTTGTTGTTGAAATGCACGTTATGATAGAAACAAGCTGATTAAATTGATAGGTATGATACAAGAAAAAAAGGAACATAGCCGTTATGCACGATCAGACAAATTGATATCGAACCTCATCACATTATCTGCCCTTGGTAAACCAATACCAACAACGCGTCACACGTTAATGCTCTCGCTTTTGTAACATAATGGATGGCATCGTTTTCTCCCGAAGGTTGGTACTTTCAAATGTTCGTTTATTCAAATTATCAGAATGAAATAGGGTTCACTATACTCTGAACGAGGTTTGCAATTGTGAAAATGAAAAATTCTCTCTTCTTTTCGGAAGTCAGAACCCTATTTCATCTTCATTATTAGCCTTTGAAATGACCAACATTCGGAAAGACGAACCTTCGGAAATATGAACTGTCGGAATAAAGAAATCTTTCTGATTAAAGAACCTTAGGATTAAAAAACCTTCGAAATCAACGAACTTTCAAAAGAGTGAACCTACAGAATTATAAACCTTCGACAAAAAAACAACGAAAATAAACTCGTTTTAGTAGGTGAATTGTCCGACAAAGTTACATTCAGCCTAACCAAATTAAAGAGTAATTTTGAACATCATTTTGGTCATGGTATTATCCCGACCGAAATTGTTTTTAAAGTAAACAAACTAATAATTATAATTCTCACAACGAGACTAATGAAAGTAAAATTTCTCATTCTACCCCTCACCAAGAATGTTGAGTTTAAACTTATTTCGAAGCATGTTGAGTGGTTCGAAATTCTTGGATAGCATTAAGGGATAGATATTCAAAGCATCGACCATTTTTGTAGTTGTAGTGCGCGTTACCATATGAACAAGCTGGTTAAACTGAGACGTATGATGACAAAAAGGGGGGATCCGTTAAGCAGGAAAATTCGATATCGAGCCTCGTCACATTACCTTCATGAACGTTTCCAGCATGAAAAAAGTCTGAATATTTAATGAATACATGTATAATTGAATTCCAATAATGAGTCACGCTTGGATGCTCTTGCTTTGGTAAGATAATGGATGGCATCGTTTTCTCTCTCTCTCTCTCTCTCTCTCTCTTTCTCTCTCTTTCACATACACACACACAACACAACACACACACGAACAATCTCTCATCGTCTCTCTCTCTCTCTCTCTCTCTTAATAATATTCTCTCTCTCCTTCTCTCTCCTTTCCTCTACTTATCTCCCTCCCCTCGCACTCCCTAATATTTCTACGTTTATGTCTAAATATGTTTCAAATACGTTCTCTCCCGTTCTCTCTCTCTCTAGTGCTTTCGCTCCCTCTCTCGCTCTCTCTCTCACTCTTACCCTCTCACTCTTTCTCTTTCACCCTATCTCTCTCCCTTCTCTGTATTTGTTTCAAAAGGTGATGATGTTACCAACACCTCTCTTTGACTTTACTTTCTCCTCTCAGACATATTCGATTTTCTCAGCAAGCAAACAAACACATGCCTTCCTTTTCTCCAACCTATTCTCACTCTGACTTTTTTCAAGAAGCGCATCTTGAGAATTATTACGTAACTCTACACAGGGGCGTACGCAGGGGGGGGGGGTTTGGGTTTTTTGTGACTGAGGCATGATGCCTCAGTCACACCTTTGCGTATGTTGCTGCGTATTGCTGCGCTCTGCGGGGTATATCAATACGCAGCCGTGCCCAGCAATACGCAGCAAATTTGAAGGTAGCAGTCACACTATTGCGTATCTAGCTCGTAGGCAGGGGCGTCGCCAAAGGGGGGGGGGGGGGGTGTGGGGGGGGTGCGACACCCCCCCCCCCCACTTGTCAGGATATTGTCGGTAAAATTGCGCTGCCGTCGGGAAAAAAAGAGAAAAGGGGGAGGGGAAAAAAAGAGGGAAAGGGAAAGAAAAGAAAAAAAGAAAAGGAAAAGAAAAGAAAGAAAGCAAAAAAAAGGAAAGAAAGGAAAAGAAAGAAAAGAAAAAGAGAAGAAAAAGAAAAAGAGGGAGGAGAGGAAAGAAAGAAAAAATAAATAAAAGAAGCGAAAAAAGAGAAAAAAAAGAGTAAAAGGGAAAGAAAAGAAAACGGGGGTGAAAAGGAGGAGAGAGGGGGAGGTAAGAGCCTGAGAGAGGAGGAGTGGGAGTAAAAAAAGAGAAGGGGTTGTTGGGTGGAGTCGTCTCGTCGAGGGAGCAAGAAAGACACGGGTAAATATGTTGCTGTGTCGGGTCAGCTGTGTCGGTATTCTTGCTCGATCCTCGTGTTCTATATCAATGCAGAAGTTTGAAGTCGGTGAGATGTACATTGTCGGTCGGCCGACAAGTTTTTTTCGCTACGAACTGTGACTTTCTATCCGCTGTGACGACTTCGAGAGTGACTACAACTACAATACTTGTATTTTCTCGAAGTTTCACTTTCCTATAATATCAGCAAAAGAGATCAGAATTTTAAAAATTGGGGGGAAACTAAATTCAAACAAGGTTAAGAGTCGAAAACGGTACGACGAATCGTCTTCCTTTCTCTATATTGTGATGAAACGCCCAAAATTCCGCGCTTCGCGCGAAGGGGAAAACTTAGACGAGTCGAGAACGGTACAACGAATCGTAATTTTTTTCTCTAATAATTTAAGGAAACGTCAAAGCTTCCGCGCTTCGCGCGAGAGGCGTAACTGATTTCAGACAAATAGGGCTTATTAAGAGTAAAAAAACGGTACAACGAATCCTCTTCTTCCTCTAATAATTTAAAGAAACGTCAGAGCTTCCGCGCTTCGCGCGAGAGAGGGAAACTGAATTCAGATGAATAGGGCTTTGTAAGAGTCGAAAACAGTACGACGAATCGTCTTCCTTTCTCTATATTGTGATGAAACGCCAAAAATTCCGCTCCGCGCGAAGGGGAAAACCTAGACGAGTCGAGAACGGTACAAAGAATCGTAATTTACTTTCTCCAATAATTTAAGGAAACGTCAAAGCTTCCGCGCTTCGCGCGAGAGGGGGAAACTGAATTTAGACAAATAGGGCTTATTAAGAGTCGAGAACAGTACAACGAATCGTCTTCTTTCTCTAAAAATTTAAGGAAACGTCAAAGCTTGCGCGCTTCGCGCGAGAGAGGGAAACTGAATCCAGATGAATAGGGCTTTGTAAGAGTCGAAAACGGTACGACGAATCGTCTTCCTTTCTCTATATTGTGATGAAACGCCAAAAATTCCGCGCTTTGCGCGAAGGGGAAACTTAGACGAGTCGAGAACGGTACAACGAATCGTAATTTTCTTTCTCTAATAATTTAAGGAAACGTCGAAGCTTCAGCGATTCGCGCCAGAGGGGGAAACTGAATTTAGACAAATAGGGCTTATTAAGAGTCGAAAACGGTACAACGATTCGTCTTCTTTCTCTAAAAATTTAAGGAAACGTCACATCTTGCGCGCTTCGCGCTAAAGGGGGGAACTGAATTCAGACAATTAGGGCTTATTAAGAGTCCGAAAACGGTACAACGAATCGTCTTCTTTCTCTAATATTTCAAACAAAACTTCCGCGCTTCGCGTGGGAGGGGAAGCTTCATTCAGACAAAGATCAAGTGTCGAGCACGGTTCAACGAATCGTCTACTTTCTCTAATAATTAAATTAAACGTCAAAAACTGAATTCAGATAAGGATTAAGAGTCGAGAACATTTCACCGTATCGTCTGCTTTTTCTCATAATTGAATGAAACGTCAAATCTTCCGCGCTTCGCGCGGGGGGAGGGGAGAAACTGCATTCAGACAAGGATTAAGAGTCGAGAACGGTACAATAAATCGTCTTCTTTTCCTAATAATTTAAGGAAACGTCTAAGGTGGGCCTTTCACCCACACCCCCCTGATGAGCGCGATTCGCTTGCTCACTACCGCGCCTTCATTAAAATATATAGCTATGAATGCTGACTAAGTTGACGAAATAATTCGTATATTTGTGTCGTCGTGGAAATGACCATTTTCGCATACGCAAGTACTACAGATAGTCCATAGGAAAAACAATTTAGCCTTCGGCCCCGGGTTTATAGGGTTAAATGTGTAGATATTGGACATTTAATTTTGTCGGTAATTGGTGGTTAATTTTGTCGGTAATCGTTGGCCTCTACACCCCCCCCCCCCCCCACTGAAAAAGGTCTAGCGACGCCCCTGCTCGTAGGTAGCTCGTATGCCGCTCGTACAAAGACTGCCTACGGTTGCCTAATGCCACGCTATAGCTCGCTGTTGCTCATAGCAGTACGATTCAATACGCAGTTTGCTCGCCATGTTGCGTGTGTAGCTCGTTTGCTGCTCGTTTACTGTTCGTTAGCCGCTCGCACCAGTTGGTCTCGTTGCGTGTTCGCTCGCTTTAGCTCGTCTGTTGTTCGTACTGATGCGTGTCAGCTCGCGCTACAGCGTACCAGCTCGTTCGGGCTGCGGCATATGTAAAAATACTAGTCATTTTGCGGGACTGGGCATACACATCTTAGCTTCTGACGATTCTACATCTACAAGAAAAATAAATCTGATGACAATAATGGCCCTGCAGCAGAGCTCTGCTTTGCAAAAACTTAAAGCCCCACTGTCCTACTTGTAGCTACTAGCTCCCTCTATATAGAAAACTTCCCAATCGGTGCCTGTTGGTCCCCCATGATCCTCTTTTTCTTACGTTAGTTGAGAGCTGAGTTAATGAGATAGCCACTTGTCAGTGACCTCGCTGTGTGGTCTAATCCCTTCTGGCCCAGTAGTATTGACGGTCTTTAAGCTTTGGTTCAGCTGGAAGAAGAGAGGCGAATAAAGATTATGAGCAAGGGAAGCTGCTGAATGAGCTGCTTCAACGAAGTATCCATCGGAGTTGTTGGGTGCGGTCCTGGATCTACCGGAGGAAGGATCAGGGACAATTCGACCAAGAGTGAGAGAGCTGGAAGACGAGGACCAAGAGGCATTTACGAACGTTTTGAGGCTAACCTCTGAAATGTTTAAAGAGTTATAGCAGCGACTACATGAAAGACTGGATAAGTGGGACACCTTCTTTAGGAAAGCTCTCGCGCCGTGCTGAAGCTGGCCAGGGTGACAGCTACAAGACACTCATGTATAGCTTCAGGGTACCCCCACAATACCATTTCACTCATAGTCAGGCGCGTAGCCACGGGGGGGGGGGGGACGGGGGGCACGTGCCCCCCCCTAAAATTTCCAGGATCGGTTGAAATTTTGTAGAGACCTTTTTTTTTACCTCGATCGATTACATGTATGTGCCCCCCCCCCAAACATCAAAATCTGGCTACGCGCCTGCTCATAGTACGTGAGGTATGCACTGCCATTATGGAGGAATACGGTGATGAGCTGGTGAGGTGACCTACCAGCCCACAGGAATGAAAAGCAGTCGCACAGGGCTTCGAAGACCGCTGGAATTCTCCTCAAACCTTGGTGCTTTGGACGGCAAGTATGTTGATATCAAGTGCCCTGAGGATAGTGGGTCAATATTTTACAACTACAAGGGTTTCTATTCTCTATTGTACTCATGGCCCTGGTCGAGGCCAAGTACACATTTTTGTGGATAGATGTCGGATACGAAACCTCTGATGCAGAGCTCTTCAACTCGTGTGAACTAAAACAACGTCTTGAATCTGAAACCCTTGGAGTGCCTCTGCCAGAGCCAATGTCCAACGATGGTGAAGACACCCCTACTTCTTTGTGACAGACGTGACCTTCGCCATGACGACATGGCTAATGAAGCCGTACGCAAAGAGGGCTATGGCTAGACAAGAGAGAATTTACAACTACCGGCCCGGGCAAGGAGATTGGTGGAGAATGCTTTCTGCATTCTTACCAACCGATTTCAGTGCCTGCTGACCACTTTCCGACAAACCCCTTCAACCGTTAGGACCATGGTATAGGCAAGCTTCTTCTCTTGGTCACTTAAGAAGTTGACTAGGTTTTCCGCGGCTTCTTCGCCACGTTCGTCTCCTCGTGTTCACCCAGCGATGGTGACTCCGGGGCCGAAGGGGGCGATGGGACCTAGGCGGCTTGACTGGTTTCGTCCTCGTCGTCACCCCCCTTTTCGCTTTGGCTTTCGGCATCTTCTTGTTCAGTAGTTGTATATTCTTAACCAACCCGTGAGGCGCCCCGCCTTATATTGCCTATACGCAGCGCATAGGCAACTAATCGCAGTGATAGCGAGCTAAAGCGTGCGGCAACAAGCGACTGCGAGCTAAAGCGAACTGCGTACGAGCTAGACTCGCAGTGTAGCGAGCGGCAATCGCAAGGTTTACTTGCTGCTGCGAGCGATGTGCGAGCAACAGCGCAACAATACGCGCAATCATGCGTATGGACACGAGCTAAAGCGAGGTAAATCGTGCAGGAAACGCAGCTACACATGCTCCGAAAGAGAGGTGCGCGTGATTGCGTTTACCTGTGCTAAGCCACTCGCTATCGCTCGGATTCACTGGTTGCCACTCGTATCCGCTCGTATGCGATTTGGCCTTGCGTTTGCTTGCGATAGTTTAGAAAATTTTAAACTAGCGAGCGACCAACGCAGGCATATGCGCTAGTCTGCGTATTGGGTACGTAGTGAGCACGTTTTATTGCGCGTTATTTGGCATGACTACCTTTGTCTGCGTTCGAGTAATGTGTGCAATCTCTACGGGAAGGATTTTAGCACTATGCCTACTACTACTAGAATCAAGGCCTACTAGATCTATTTTCAAAAAGATTATGGAGAATTTCACGTACCTTTTTGGTGTTCTTGCTGTCAGCAAGTCTTGCATTTGATCATCATCAAGAAGTTGAAATCTTGGGAGAGTTTCTTCAGCCATTTTTGCCTTGTTTGGAATTCAGTACGATCGAGATTGCCGTATTAAAAATACCGACCAATTCTTCGCACATGTACGGTATCCTCGATCGCTCAAACCAGTTTTTAACATGTGAACCTATGGGTATTTCACCAAGACTGAACTATTTTCCCGGTAACTGGAATTTTACCGGGAATTTTTACAGGAATAGTTAAAACCATGAGTAATGGAGTTGTTTAGTAGTTCATAGTAGAAAAATACACCTCTTCCCGATGCTAGGTTGTATATAGCTCTGCATATAATGTACATCTCTTCCGTTCAAATTCTCTCACTCATTTGAGTTTGAGTTTGAAGTTTGTTATCCAAAACAAATTAGTATATCAATATAACAATCAAATGTGAATGGTTAACATTGAAAGGATAAATGGGACCAGAAAATAGCATTATATCGCTTTTTTTTTTTTTAAATACCTCTCTTCCATGTAGAAATTCTCTCCATTAATCACCCTCTTACAATCTGTCGCTCTTGATTTCTTCCATTCAAATCCACATACTTTTTATATCTCTATATCTTTAAACAAAAAATCCCCTACCTTATTATCTTCTCACTTTCTCTGTTTATCACCTCCTCATATTCTCGCAATCTTTATTGAGTCTTCCTTTCAAATTATACATTTCTTTCATGATGAATTTCTCTCACTTTAAATCAATATCTTCTCACATTCTTTCACTCTTTATCTCTTCCTTTCGAATTCTCTCACTAAATTATAGATCTCTTTCATTCTCTCAATTCCTCTTATCCACACTTTCATATTTGCTGTGTATCTCTCTTCTTCTCACTCAACAAACACAATTGACACTTGAGTGATTGAGACAAAATTAATACACGTCAAACAAACATTTAATGACTAGTGTTACTACTCCAATAACTTTAGACAATGAATCATCATAATAGTGACAACACCCATTCCATAAGGTTTGCATATTTACATTAGCTTACTTACAATAATGTTATTATTAATTTGAAAATAATAGCAATAGTGATAGCAATAATGATAACAATGATAACATTGAAAAGTAATACTACTAATAATAAATAACAATAGTTATGATTAAAAATAATAATATTAATAATGATAATCATAACAACAATAATAATAACAACCCAAATAAGAATTTTAATAATGACAACAATGATAATGATAATATGATAATGATTAAATAATATTTATAATAATAAGTATTAGTTTTATTATCATAACAAAACTAATATAATAAACAATAACAATAATAATGATAACAATACTGAAAATATTAATAATACCGATTATAATAATGAATTATGCAATTTATGAGGAGATAAATAGATTTTAGAAATGATTACAGTGAGGCTACTATTCATAGTATCTTTATGTAAAAGAATCTGTGAGGTAGTTCGCCCCAGTAAAAAAAAAGAAACCCGAAAAACAAATGGTTATTGAGGGCTAATATTATGAGCTAAATACAAATAATTTTGTCCTTTCTATAAAGAGTAGAGATAATAGGTTTATTTTTAATGATAATTAAATGCATGTAGAGGTGTTGTGGTCTAGTGAATAAGTCACCCGACTGAATATCACAATGCACAGGGTTCGAGTCCCGCCTCAGCACTAATGTCCTTTGGCAAGACGTTAATCTACATTTGCCACTCTCCACACAGGTGTTTGATGTGGTTGGATTGGATGAGCAACTGTGTGCATGTAAAATGGCGATTGGTCGGAATGCTCCTCAGGGAGTGGAGAATGTGCATATATTGTGTGCGGGTAAGCCTGAATCCGATGACCGGGATAATAATATATCTTATAATAATAATACTATATATATAGCTCAGGCACATCCTTGTATCGATGTATTGGGCGCTATATAAAAGCGGAATATTGTTATCATTATTATTAACCAACAAACACTTCACAGAGCAACATTGTTTTTTAAAATGCCATGTCGAAATCCGAGTGTAAACGTTAGTAACCCTAAATTAGCCATAATATATTAAGCCAATCTGTGAACAAAATTAAAAGAAGCTCATTTCAACTGATTTTGGTAGGTATGGGTATGGACAACTACCACCAAAAAGGGAGGAGGTATGGGGTTGGGGAGATTTTTTTTATTAGAGGTCAAAGGTCATTGGCCCCTGCTTAAATCACTACAAATCATACCTATCACGAACATGACTGAACATGTTCTGAAAGAAACACACATTTTAAAAGCGAATGAGAAGATTTTTTTAATGGGCTTGCTTCAATAATGAGGACAAGATTAATGCCATCCTTACCATACAAATAATGCATTGTTGAGATATTGTCGATGGAGAGGGTGAAAGGGCATATTTTGGTTCTAAAAAAGCCTTCACTCTTTCATTCAAATCTGGCACAAGTGAATTTGACCTACCATTTAAAAAAAACAATGTTGCTCTGTGAAGCGTGTATAGATTAATGTAATCAATGTATCATTGGAAAGCATATTACTTCTACTTTATGAAAGTAAGGAATCTTATTATACACCTCATAGATATTCACAATATATTTTTCTTCAAGTTTCATTTTTTCCTGGGACGCATTGTAAAGTGAATAATTCATAAACCGAGCATTTTACTTGAATTTACCTCATATTCACTCTAAAACAATATGTTCGTTTTACCTTATCTTTGGAAGATAAAATATCAATTTGTGTATTTCTTTATTCGTTTGCCTTGTCTTGATTTACTTATATGACATGGCGTCATGTATTGTATACAGTTTTCATTGAAGGAATGCAGTTTTTCAAATTGCATTTGACTTATTTAGGTAATGATTTTGAAATATAAAATGAAATAAACTTAAACTTAAACTATTAAATAATGTCATGAATTACCGTGCATTTTGACGCATTTAAATTATAATATTTTTGTTTCGTTTTTAAGTTATAGTCGTATCTGAAGTGTAAGCTCATTAATCGAGACCACAGACAGATATGTATATTCATAAGTATATGCATATGCATTTGTATATGTGTATTTACATGTATATGCATATGTTTATGTATATGTCTATGAAGGTAGATGAATAGGTAAGTATATTTGTACATTTATGTTTGTTCATATCATAGACCCTATAACTACTTTATTACACAAACTGCACAGTAATGTTTTAAAATATCTATGACGTTTCATCAGTCTCTTTGCAACAAAAATGAGATTCGTTAAAACACATAAGAACAAACCGCCACTAATGGCAATGCTAATTATTTATATGATTATTTTTAAATTGCTTGAATGTAAAGATAAAAAGTGATCCGTCTTTTAAATATCATAAATTAACATCTCTTTAACAATCTTTTCAATGCTGTTCATGTGAAAATTAGTGCCTGGAACGACAAAAACCCTACAAACTCGAACATTCCTAAAACTCCGATAAGCTTCTTTTTTTTGGGGGGGGGGAGGGAGGGTATTGCCTTGTCCCCATCTTGGTGTTCAGATGCAATCAGTGGTGCAACCAGGTAGTATGAACAATAGAAAGAAACAAATCCAATTGTTATATTCCCACTTATTTCTCGCATATGAATCTTAATCGTGCGTAGCAAGGCTTATCCTCCCAAGTAAACCATGCTCTTCTCTAATTCGAAAACATTTTGTATGGTCGTCGAACGATAGCGAGTTAAACTTGGTATATGTAACTGTTGATCCGTCCAGCCACCTTGCCTCACCGGGACTTGAGGCGGTCAGCCCGATCCAGTAGTCCTCACCGGCACTCCTTTCGATGAAGTCCTGTTCCTCTTGGGACTCGATGAAGACCAGATGGGATCCGTATTGGGAACAAGCTGAAACCGCGGAATCATGACTCATCTCCGAAGTGCTGAAATTGTAGAACGACCCGACGTATTCCACCGTAGGAGTTAGGTAAGCTAAAAAGATAAAAACAATATTTAAATTACTCAATCTTAAAGAAGGTAGACAAATTTATTATTTGGGTAGAAACTTAAATAGTCAAAGTAGAATATATAATGATGATAATGATGACGACAACAAAAACGATAATGATAATAATATTACAAATGGTAATGTTGATAATACGATTTTAATGATGATAATGATAATATATAATAATAATGATTACAGTTATAATAATTATAATGAAAATAATATAATAATGATTATTATAATAATTTTTTGTTTGCTTACCATCGCAAATTCAGGTTAATTCGCAATTGTTTTTTGCAGGTTTGTTGTGTTGTGTTGATATTGTTTGTTTACCTGACTGCCAAGAAAATATGTGAAGCAACTAGGGGACCGACGGCACTAAGTCCTCCTAAAGAGGACTTAATAAGGATAAATGCCTTACACAAGAGCCATCGACTCGATTGTTTCGAACCCAGGACCTCCCGTATACGAAACCACTGCTCTATCACTAAGCTATATCATCTCATAATATTAAAGTTAGAGAGGAGAAGAGAGAGAGAGAGAGAGAGAGAGACGGAGAGAGACAGAGGAGAGACAGAGAAGAGAGAGAGAGGGGGGTAGGGGAGAGGGTAGTGACTAGATCCATTATAATAATGATCGAATGCACGTGTTCATTTCATTGTTTTATTGTTTTACTTACTGGAGGTGGTGATTTCTTGCGATGTCGCTGTGTCTGACAAAGTGGTCGTAGGGCGCGTCGTGGGCTTGGTCGTCGCGACCGTAGTCGATGATTCTGTTGACTCTTAAAAATTTTGTTTTAACAAACATAACTGACTTTAATGATCATGATGTAATTGAGGGTTCAGGGTTATAACAAATGAAACCACACGTACAAAGCAAAGAGATTCAGAATGATATCTAAACAGGGCTAGAAACCGAAACGAAGACAATTTAGCTTCATGAAAACATAGATTTTTACAGTTTTTTTTTTATGAGGTATAATTTGTAGATTAATTGAGATTTTTTGCTAAATGATGTATCTAAATTTGTTCCTGTGGCATGTTTGTTTTCATTATACTCGTGGGCAAAATAAAAGACTGGTATCCCCCCCCCCCCCCCCCCCCCCCCCCTTCTTCAAAAAAAGTTTTTAGCATGCCCTCGGAAGGAAAGGACAAATAAAAAGAGAGTCAGATAGAGACTACAGCCTCGGTCACAAATGCCATTACGAACTGCTATGAAAGCCGTACGAACGATTTTCAGACAATGGAAATTCGGGAAGACAATGGAAAAACAGGGAGATTCGTACGAAATGGAGATGATAGAGTTAGCAATTTTTTAGATTTAGTGGTGTTTTGTCAAAGTTGAAGGAATTTTGGGGGCTAAATATTCATCATCTAAATATACCGCTGTGGCGTATTTGCTTTCGTCAAACTCGTGGGTAAACAATTCGACGGTCAATTCCCCCCTAAAAATATTTTCGTGACTTCCGTGAAAGGAATCGGCACAGAAAATAAAGAGTTAGATAAAGACAGACAAAGAGAGAGCGAGAGAGAGAGAGTGAGAGAGAGAGAGAGAGAGGGGGGGGGGAGGGTGGGTATTAATGGCTGTAGATATATAATGAATTTATGACGCCATTTCATTGTTTTTATTGCTTACCTATGATGGTTGTAGCTTGCGATGTCATTGTGTCTGACATCAGGGTCGTAGGACTCGATGTGGGCTTGGTCGTTGCGTCCATAGTCGATGATTCTGTTAACTCTGAAAAGTTTTCAACAAACATAACTATTAAAGTTGAATGATCATGATGTAATTGAGGGTTCAGGGTTATAACAAATGCAACCACAAATACAAAGCGATGAGATTAGGAATGACACATTAACATGATTAGAATGCCAAAACGATGGTAGTTTAGCTCCATGAAAAAATAGAAATTTGTATAGCTCATTTCTTTTTAAAGGTATGACCTGTGTCAGAAAAACATTTTATATATATATGTAGGGGTGATTTGTCAAAGTCGAAAAGACTTTTTGCCCAATATGTTATCTAAATGTATTGCTGTGGCGTATTTGCTGTTTTCAGGAGCTGCAATTTCTTTTCTACTTGGGGGGGGGACGAAATGCGAGATTTTCTACAATATTTACTTGCACATTTCGAAGGATATTATACGATAGAGAGAGAAGGGGGGGCTATAATGGCTTGACCCATTGAGATAATGAACCAAAAAACGACGTAATATCTATGTTTCTATTGCTAATTAGACATACTAGAGGTAGTGGTGTTTTGGGAAGTCGTTGTGTCTGAATGTTCCGACATCGTAGTCGTAGGGCTCGTCTTGGGCTTGGTCGCCGCTTCTGTCATACATAACTCAAAACATAACTGAGGTATGCGGCGATGGACTGGCCACCGTCATGTATTGTCATGGTGAGGCGCAGTGCAGTGCCGAATGTATGTGTATAAAAATACAGCAAACTGCGTGCAAGTAAAATAACTAACAAACATATTTAGTTTTCCCCCGTAGAAAGTCTCTTCATGCTCTTTGTTTATTAATTGACCACCCCTTCCCCCCGATACGTCTATTAATATATAGTACACCTACGTTCATCGCAGTGTCTCCCCTGAAATCCGCTTGAGCAGTTACAGTTGTAGCCTACCATAGTCTCCTCACACCAGCCGTTGTTACAAAGGTTTTTGCTACAATCTGCGAAATGAGTAATAAACGGGATTAAAAAAATCAACACTGATCAACAAATTACCCGGCCCCCCCCCCCCCCCCACTCAAATGACCGCATGCG
The DNA here is from genome assembly GCF_000002235.5 of Strongylocentrotus purpuratus. Taxonomy (NCBI): domain Eukaryota; kingdom Metazoa; phylum Echinodermata; class Echinoidea; order Camarodonta; family Strongylocentrotidae; genus Strongylocentrotus; species Strongylocentrotus purpuratus. Next base: position 27,335,813 of record NW_022145605.1, on the reverse strand, counting down.
TGTTGCCAAAATGTCCTTTTCGTAACAAAGAAAAGGTCGAGCCGTATTGACTTTACACACCGGACTTTTGCTGAAAAGGGGGGGGGTCGGTTGGAACACGCATATGTGTACCCTAAATAACACTGAGTGGGGGGGCCGGGACAAATTATCATTGCATTTTGTTTGGTGTGAAAAGGTATATTTTCAGGCTTTTGAAAAATTAACATATGAAATATAAGCATGACTACGCTAATGCATTTGTTCAGGGCTTAAAGCTTATCAGTACTAGTTTACAGGAAGGATTAGACCGTCCTGTAAGGTCACTGGACACAGTGGCGGATCCAGGGGGGGGGGGCCGGGCCCCCCCCCCCTTGAGAAAAAAATCATGTAAAATCACGTGATTTTTACCTTTTTTGGGGGTTGGGCCCCCCCCCCCCCCCCCCTGGCGCTCAAGGGGGGGGGGGGTGCAAATTGAAATTTTTTCGAGGACCAAAACAAAAAAAGTGTGCTCCCCCCACCCCCCCCCCCCCCCCCCCCCCCCCCCCCCCCCCCCCCCCCCCCCCCCCCCCCCCCCCCCCCCCCCCCCCCCCCCCCCCCCCCCACTGAGCGACTTTTCGGCCGGCGCGATTTTCAAATTTTCGGGAGCAAACAAAAATGAAGAATGTTGGGCCCCCTCCCCTAAGAAATCCTGGATCCGCGCCTGACTGGACAGGTGGTTATCTCATCAACTCAGCTCTCAGTTAATAAAGAAAAAGATAATCATGGGGGACCAATGGTCACCGATTAGACATTGTTTGTTATATAGAGGGCGCAAGTAGCTACAAGTAGTGCAGTGTGCCTTTAAATATATCAAAGGCCATGAAGACCATACTCCATAGCAATCGGATACCCTTTTCATAGGTATCAGGGGCAGTGCCCCTTCTTAAATTCATTGTTTTGCCTTGTGATTTTCACTGCCCTTGCCGACCAAACATTTGTTTGTTTATCCCCCGTGCTTGCATTAATTTTCCATGATTTCATTAAACCAATTCGTTTTCACTGGCTTGACAACAGACTTAAGTCCGTTCCGTTGACAATCAGCCATGCATGAAGTCTTTCATCTACGGCTGATTGTCAACGAAATGGAGTTGAGTCTTTTTTTAATTCCGTTTGTTGCTACGGCAGGTAGCCAGTGAAAACGAATTCATTTGATAAAATTATGGAAATGCTAGCACTACTTTAAACAAACAGAACTTTTTTATTCCTGGCTTATTTTTCCTGACTGAGGTGTCATATGAAAGGGCAGAAACTCATTGAAATTCATTGAAATTCAGATACCGTCCGCCAAATGACTTTTTAGTTTCCTCTCTTCAAATGCATTTTAATCACACATGCGTGAAATATGCATTATACAAGTTGCATCAAATGAAGGAAGAGGATCTAAGCTTTACAAATATGTGTCATTTATCAATTATAATTGTGATTAAGTTATGATAAAACATCGATAATTTTCGTTTTCGTTTTTTCTGGGACGCACTGTATAATACGAAGAAAGCATGATACTTACCCGGGATGCTGCATATTATATGTTGGCCAGTAATGTTTTCAGCAACGAAAGCAGAAATAGAGAAAACTTTTGGGACGGTCTGCAACATGGTGCCATCGGGTAGTCGCACCATCTTACACATATAGGATGTCGGCGAGGTGCTTTGCTGGCTGAACTCGTATGGACAAGATGTTTTCGTCAGCTTGGACGTAACCGATAAAACAGGCAAGGCTGTGTGGAATAAAACAAAAAGAGAGTCGATAGTAAGCTCTTCGTACTACTCCTCACCCTCTCACCCTCTCACCCCTCTTCCTCCCCACCTTATTCCTCTTCTACCTCCTCCCCTCCCCTGCATCACCATAACCATCTCACCCTCCTCCTCCTCCTCCTCCTACTTCTCCTCAATCTCCCCCTTAATCTCCTCCTCAATCTCCTCCTCAATCTCTTCCTCAATCTTCTACTCTTCATCCTCTTCCTTCTCCTTCTCCTCCTCTTCCCCTTCCTCCTCCTCCCTCTACCCCTACCTTTTTTCTTCCTCTTCATCCCCTTGCTCCTCCCTGTCCTCCTTCTTCTCTTTATCCTCCACTTTTCTTCCTCTTCATTCTTGTCCTCCTCGCCCTCTTCCATCCTTCCTCTCCCCTACCACTTAGAAATCAAATTTCCTCTAAAATAGTTTTTTTCCAATCTGTGAACTTTTTATTTGAGATGCCACGTAGTTTCTAAACCTCGCTCCTATTTCGCTTTATTATGGTAATTTACTCAAGCTACGCTAAAAACGACCTTTATTATTTAGCCATAGAGGGAGCTAAATAGGTATGGCGGATCTTTCGATGGGGAGAAAATTTGAATGCCGATTTCTTGCAAGATAAAGACGCCACCGTCTTTCAGACAAACAAAAGCCGCATCCGGGATTAGTGAATGCAGCCTTCCCGCGTGCGTTCTTAGGTTAAAACGCCACGGCTTCTCGTGCATGGTATTTAGTCCAAGGCGCCTAAGCCAACTTTTTTTAGCAGCGTTCTTAAAATCATGAAAAATACGACGCCTATAAAATGAAGTCAAAATCATTCTTACCAAAGCACAAACAGGCTGCGATACCAAATAGCAACGTCCATAATACACCGAACTTTTGGCCTTTAACCTGTGTTTAGATAAACATAATTATTAAGATTACATAAAAACAAAAAGAACCAGAACACAAAATAACCACACAAAAAATGTTGATTAATAATGCTTTTATTAATATTGGTATTATTGAAAATGGTGATAATGAAAATTATGACGATGATGATGGTGATGATGATGGTGATGATGATGATTATATCATAGAAATAGTAATAAGAGCAATTACGGTTACTTTGTAACACAAATCACTAACGTAACATAAGACTGTAATTGTTTTTTATATGGATTGAATCATATCTTTCTAACAGACAACGAAAAAATACTAATACTAGACGATGAAAATCTAAAATTGTCCATGTTCCTTATATGGGGTTCCTCAACGGTGACGTCCCGGCCCCTTCCATTTTACACTCTATACAATAATTAATCTGATCAACATCATTCAAAAGCGTTTCTCAAATGTTTCTTGTCATTGTTACCCCGATTACATACAGTTAAAAGTTTATTTCAGTCCTGATAAAGAACATTAAGATGATAATATTTCAATTTTAGAATTGTGGATACGATATACCCGTTCTTGGATGTTCCAACATAAGCTAATGCTTAATGATGAAAAAGAACACAGTTTCTCATTGATTGAACATCTAGACAAGTTAGAAAGCTTAATATTAATCATCTACCAATTGGAAACTCAGAAGTTTCTCCAGACATAATTATATACAATAAAAGGCTCACCTGTTGCTGTCTTCAAAGTTTTGTTGAAGACACACTTGTTTTCAGGATTTTTTTTGTGTGTGTTTTTTTTTAAGTAGCACTGTTAGGAGTTTTGTTTTCATCACGGCGCAGTAAAAATTAGCTGCGCTATATAAATTGATCTGATTATCGTTATCATATAGGTTTTCCTGGCCAATCGCGGAGTTTTTTTAAAGGCAAATTTGAAGGAAAAAAAATCATTCAGTTTAGCGCGGATTGTCAATTAATTAAACGTATCGGACGGGTGATTTTCTAAATTTATGATTCAATTCATTCTATCTAGCACATGTGTCTTGCGAGATTCATTCAAATTCATCGACACTTGCCGGAATGTGATATCAAGCATTCAAATTGCCGAGTGGGCAGTCAAATTAACCATAAGCAAATTTAAACAAATCCATATACTAGAGTCTTCCTGTACGAACTGATGATTATTTCACTAAAAGGGGATAATTTGTATTTTATATTTGTTTTTATTCACAATTCAGTATAAAGCTATTAATATGTATGTATATAATAATTTGATTGTGGCAGAGGTTTGAAAAACCCATACATGCAGGGTTGCATCTTCAATTACAAAAATTAATGTAAAAGTAAACAAATATAACAAGATCCATGATCGTAAAAACAAAATCGGAAACAAATGAATTCATCGATAAAATAATTAAGAAGGTAAAATATGAATAGAAAAGCACAATGAGATTTCATAGCATGTAAACATATCAAAATATTAATAAAAGAAAACAAACGTTAAACTAGATACAACAAAAGTATTTAAAAATAAAATATTTAGAGTTAGGTGTTACATTGTATGAATGTGTTTTTATCAGGTAGTATTATTTCAGACAATACAAAGAAGTTTTTTAAGAATAGTAGGCCTATACGTTCGAGTTAGACGTCATTTGACACATATTTACAAGACACACTTTGAACAAGAATTGCATATGCATGTTGTAATACGAGATGATTATCAAAAAAAGTAAAGAATTGTCAGAGAAATGAAGTAATTCCTACTACTTCAGTTTCAAAATGAATTTGAATGTATACAAGGCATGATTATGTAATCATGTCATTCTGAAATAAATGCAAACTTGACGAAAAGCGTACATAACCCATGAATTTGAATGAGACACATGTTAATTTGATTGAATTTGAATGCACAGATAATGAATTTGTACTTTTTAATAGCAAGACTGGGCCGAATGCCAGAGCACAAAATAAATTGGGTATCAGAAGGTCATTCGAGATCCATAGGAATAGATTTTTTTCGGTTAACTTAGTAGATATGGTAAATCCTAATTATACTAAAAAAATGAAAGATATAAAACGCCAAATTATTTCATGGTCTAAACGAACCTTAACTGTCCTCGGAAGAATAACTGTACAGTAGTCAAATCTTTGTTGGTACCAAAATTGAACTATTTATTGCTTTCACTTCCAGAACCGAATTCCTTGTTCGTTTTAACAAATTTATTAATTTGTATTATTTCGAAATTTATAATCTACGTGTATATGGTTATATTGAAAAGGATGACAGGTTAAATGGCAATGATATCAAATCAGTCTCATGGTGCCCATTTCACTATGATTGAAACAAAAACATGAAATACTTACCATTTTACAGATCAATCTTCAAGGGCTTCCAAAAATGATCAAAGAGCACGATGATAACCTGACGTCTTTCTCGGATAAAAAAGGAACACATTTGGAAACGAAGAATATACAGTTGCTTGAATACAGAAAGGCGGAAAAGAATAACCATCGGATTTAAACTGTAGGCTATTGCTATCGATCAACAGAGATCAATTGAAATCGCAGGAGACATTATGACTTGATATCTACTTCCAACCAATTGTAAATGGTAAATGGTACGTTTTTCATTCTATGCAGGCGGTAAGCTCGTATATGAGAACGGGATCGATATGAACAGATAGATTAAAAAGGAAATACAGCCAACTCGTAGATCAAAATTGTGATGACGATTGGTGGATTGAAATTATGGGATAGTTTATGGGATAGCTCTGCAAAGGGTGTAGGTAATTATGATGATTGTTTGGTTTTAGTGTTTGTTTGAAAAAGCATCCGATACCTCAGCAGCATGTTGTGTAATGAGCAGTAATTATGGGATAGCTATTAACGCCGATGATTGCTGTTTCTTTGTTTGTTTATTTTTGCTATTGTTTGAGAAAACACACGTTACCTTAGAAAATTTACACCCTCGGATCGAATCAGGGGATAGCTCCTTGAGATAGTTATTAGCCCCGAGAATGCTTTTTTTAATTTTGTTTTTGCTTTTGTTTGAGCAAACGCACGTTATCTCAGAAACATCCATAACGATGGATCGAATTCAGGGGATAGCTCTGTTAGATAGGTATTTGCGCAGATGAACTTGTTTTGAGGATTGGGACGTTCATAATTTTGTTTGTGTAAGTACACGTTACGCTAATAACATGCTTAAAAAGGATAGGAAACTATGAAACAGCTTCATTGGAATACCTTTCAGCGCCAATTATATTTAGGTGGAGTTGTACACGTTTAATAACTTAAAAACAAGTTGAGTGGATCGACTTGATGGGATAGCATTAAAGCCCCACTGCACTACTTACAGCTACTTGCGCCCTCTATGTAGCAAACAATGCCTAATCTGTGACTGTTGGTCCCCCATGGTCCCCTTTTTCTTATGTTAATTGAGAGCTGATTTGATGGGATAACCCCCTGTCAGTGACCACGCAGGGAGGGCTAATCCCTCCTGGCTAAACTAGTGCAGATAGGCTTGAAGGGATAGATATTTATAGCATGGACAATTTTTGTTGTTAAAGGTGCCATAGAAACAAGCTGATTAAATTGATAGGTATGACATAAGAAAAACAAACCGACCGTTATGCACTGTCAGACAATCAGATATTGACCTTAATTACATTACCTTAATGAATATAGCAGGCAGGAAAAAAGGTCTGAATATTTCATGAAAACATGCATAATTGAATTCTAATTTATTAATTTATTTATTATTCTCCACTCATGGGATGGATTGCCCTTGTCAGCTATAAGCTGTTTTTCTATCGACCTTGTTGTGCAGTGAACAGAAATAATGAGTCACGCTTTGATGCTCCTGCGTTTAATAGTAGGATAATGGTTGACCTGTTTGTTCCCGAACCTTAGTATTTTCAAAGGTTCATAAAATTGAGGGGAAATAATGGGATAGCTTTTAACGCCGATGATTGTTGTTTCTTTGTGTTTGCTATTGTTTGAGAAAATGCACGTTATCTCAGAAAACATTATACCTTTGGATCGAATCAGGGGATATCTCCTTAAGAAAGTTATTAGCCCCAATAATATTTTGTAAAAAATATGTTTTGCTTTTGTTTGAGAAAACGCACGTTATAATGGGAACATCCAATTTTTGATCGAATTTAGGGGAGCTCTGTTAGATAGGTATTCGCGCCGATGAACTTGTTTTGAGGAATGGTATGTACATAATTTTATTTGTGAAAATGCATGTCACCGTAGTAACATGCTAAATGTGGATAACAACATTATGATATAGCTTCCTTGGAATACCCATCAGTGCTACTGATTTTTTAGAGGGGTAGGGTTGTATTTTGTTTGTTTGGGAATACACATGTTACCTTAGAAACAAATTGAGTTGATCGAAATTATGGGGTAGCATTAAGGGATAGATATTTATAGCATTGATCATTTTTGTTGTTAAAATGCCCGTTACGATAGAAACAAGCTGATTAAATTGATAATATTGATACAAGAAAAAAGGAACACGACCGTTATGCACAATCAGACAATTTGATATCGAGCCTCATCACATTATCAGCCCTGGTTAAACATAAATAAAGCGTCACACGTTATGCTCTCGCTTTGGTAGAATTATTTATGGCATCGGTTTCTCCCGAAGGTTTGTCATTTCAAAGGTTCGTTTATTCAAATTATCAGAATGAAATGTGGTTCGCTATACTCGACGTTTGCAATTGTGAAAATGAAAATTTATCTCTTCTTTTCGGAAGTGAGAACCCTATTTCATCTTTCGAATTGATTGATTGGAGTGGGGGACCGGTATTAAGACCTATGTGAAGATTATTTTGTATACAACGTTATAAATTATGTAAAATTTTCTTTATGAGAGAAATGAATAAAAACCTATGAAAACAAAAAAAGTGATATCGCCACACAGACTTGACTTCACAACACTTCATAATACATCAAACTAAAGATAAAATGAAAAGCCTGGAATAAATTTACACTTATTTCTCTGGTCTTATCGAAAAACTAATTTTACACAAAAGAATAAATGGATCACTTAGTAAAGGACCTGTTTCACATCTTTGTATTTGATCAGACAATGAATTAAACAATAAATTAACGTCGTCGTGCGTTGACTGTTGTGCAGGTACAACTAATACCGAACAGGAAATCAACATTTGCTTAATCCATAGGGGCTAGTGTTAGTGAAAAGGACATTTGCACGTAAAATATTAACACCAGCCATAAGGGTCGGTTCGGCAGACGACAATTTTGCAAAATTGATAACACTAGCTACCGGAAGTTGACGATATTCAGAGGTCAATGCCTTAACACCAGCTGATTTCCATTTCGGTGTTTAGTGTTAGTGTTTATTTAACATTATAGCACCAGCCATAAACACCTAACTTGAAATCACTCAATGTCGAGCTTCATCACATTACCTTCATGAACGTTTCCGGCATGAAAAAAGTCTGAATATTTAAAGAATATATGTATAATTGAATTACAATAATGAGTCACGCTTGGATGCTCTTGCTTTGGTAGGATAATGGATGACATCTTTCTCGCTCTCTCTCTATCGCCCTTTCTCTCTCTCTCTCTCTCTCTCCTCTCTCTCTCTCTCTCTCTCTCTCTCTTTCACACGCACACACACACACAACACACACGCGAACAATCTCTCACCATCTCTCTTTCTCTTATATTCTCTCTCTCCTTTCCTCTACTCACCTCCATCCCTCCCCCTCTCCCACCCTAAAATGTGTGTACTTTCATGTTTAAGTGCAGCTTTGAATACGCTTTCTCCCTTCTCTTTATTTCCTAATATGATGTTTACCAACACCAGGCGCGTACGGAGGATTTTTTCAAGGGGGGGGGGGGGGGTTTAACATTTATAAATCGGGCCGAAAATTTCGCAACGACTCAGCCAGCCGCTGAATAAGCGGAGGGGGGGGGGGGGTCTCGAAATTTGAAAATTTGACATTTTGCTCCGTTGGGGGGGGGGGGGGTAAGGTCACCCTTTTTTAGGTCAACTATGGGAGTATTTTTTTTTTTTTTTTTTTTAATAATTTAAAAAAAAAAAAAATCCAAAGGGGGGGGGGGTTTAGGGGGGGGGGGGGGGGGGGGGGTTTACACACATAAAAATACCAAAGGGGGGTTTAACCCCCCAAAACCCCCCCCCCCCCCCCCCCCCCCCCCTGCGTACGCGCCTGACCAACACCTCTCTTCGACTTTTAACTTTCTTCTCTCAGACATATTCGATTTTCTCAACAAACAAACACATGCCTCACTTTTCTCCAACCTATTCTCACTCTGAGAAACGCAATCTTTAAATAATTACGTAATTCTACATCATTATCTCTCTCTCTCTCTCTCTCTCTCTCTTTCTCTCACACATTTTTTGGTCTCTCCTACCTCTCTCTTTCTCCCTGCCTCACCTATATTTCTCTCTCATTCTTCATCTATCCTCCCTTCCTCCCCTCTCCTCCCCCTCCATCTCTCTCTTCACTCTCTTTTGTCTCCCTACCTCTCTATGTTACTATTTTCTTCCTGTCTCACCCTTTTCTTCTTCTCCTCTTCCTTTCCCACTCCCTGCACTCTTTATATACCTCCTTTTATAAAAAATCTTTGCATAATTTTACCTAATATTATAGATAAATAGATATAAATATTGAAATATAAAACGAGTTTCCAAGAAAATTTTGATTTCTTATCAAAATCTATTTTATTGAATCGATACCTTTCAAATATTTCAACATATATATTAAATTTTGATGTTTTTCACAAAACAATGAATGAAAGTGATATGATATGATTTTTTTTCAAGGGAATTTTTACAGGGTTTGATGCAATCAGTGGCATGACGTGTTCCAGACACTGCCTAAAATTTAAGATTTTTTTTTTAAAAATAACGAGTAATTTCATGTAAATCAAGTAAATAGATATAAACAACTTCTATCAACGGACATGATGATTTACAGCATCTATATGGCGCCATATGTCGGATAAAAACCTTATAGGCTAGGCTCATCCGATTAGGAAAGTTTTGAGGTATACGAGATGGCTAAAATTGCGAGTTTTTATTTTTGAGTAAAGTGGGGGCTATCAAAAGAAATTAAAACAGTTTGATAAACGACGACAATTATTTGAATTTCTATCTGATCAAGTTAATTTTATTTAATTTTCGACCCTGGCTATCATGAACCAGAACAATTTCCAATACGAAGCTTTTTTGCGACTTTATGCAGGCGTTTCTTGACATAATCGTAGAATGCGTAGTCGTACTTCATCCGTTGTTTTAAAATGGAGTATGTTTTCGGAGAAGGCTGTTTCTTGTAGTTTGTTTTCGATTTCTCCATCGAATGTTCTGTAAATGAAGAGACAGAGAGAGGAAGAGAGAGAGAGAGAGAGAGAGAGATAATGTGTTTCCTTGTTACCAAGCTTTAAAATATATCAATATTTCTGATGTTACAATGTATTGTGTGGAGGTCATATCTTAAGCTATCTTTTTTTTTGGGGGGGGGGGTTATAGCTTACCCTTAAAGGGATAGTTGAGTTTTGTTGCAGAGGGCGCTACTCAAAATATTTTTTGTGAGATAAAGAAAAACTGAGTGTCAAATTTTAAAGAACATAATATTTTATGTTCGATCAAAATCGGTTCAGAGACGGCTAAAATATAACGATTTATTATACTTGTGTACCACCACAAATATTAGATATTTTGAAAAATTTGAAAAAACCGTTGAAAAAAAAACGAAATAACGCCCTTTACGCCGTATTTCAGCAAATGCCGATGTTGGCTTTTCTGTTGGCATTTTCGTGTTGTTTATATTACGCACAACCAGCTTGCCCATGTATTGTTATATTTAATTAAAAAATTAATTAACGGTCACCGTGTTTTTTTTTTTTTTAAGTGGAGCTGAATTGGTATGATCGTATTGGCTAAATTTCACTCATTTTGGGGTCTAAAATTACCTTCATAGCAATTTTAGGTTCTAAAAGGGCAATGGAAATGTCATAGATAAAACAGAACTCAACTATCTCTTTAAATAAGGGAATAAAACGGGCGTGACATGTGCAATATTCTGATTTCCATGGATTATTTATTAATCAGTGAGTTCTCGGCCTTTGCTATTGCTTGTATTTTCCAGAGCATTTTATTACTTTAGCTTGCTTCCATTTCAACATTCAAGGAAATAACTTACCTTTGTTCTCTTCGTAGATTTTCGCTGCTCCTCCAAATGTTTCTGGCAATAGCTTTTCAAAGACGGCCATAGAGAGATCATACTCTTCCATCACTCCGATCACTAAAAACTTGTCTACGTTGCGTTTGGCTTCTTCCAAAGCAAACGAGGGATACTCACTGTAAACACAAGGAATATATTGTTAGTTAGTGGTGACCGGCCGTTGCACACATGACGTCACTTCGCTGGCGCAAGAAAGCATCAGCGAATGGCGCAAGAATGCGTCAGCGAATGGAGTGGTCTTTGACGCGGCATGAGAGAGTCAAATCGTACAAAGGATGATTGTAAAATGAACTTTGCAAAATTGTAATGAATTACTGTCGGATGGGTTAATGGCATTCGCGTAGACGATTAGCGCAGGTAATAGTGCAAGCAACATGACGCCTCGTTTGCAAATGGCGCAAGTAAATCTAACTTTTGATATACAGGCAAGCTGTAAAACAAATATCTAACCTATTAGTGGCAAAGCATGGGCCCAGCCATATAGGGTCACTAGCATCTTGGAGGCAACGGTCCTATTACTAATATGTGAATAACATGTGAACAAACAATCCCATCGATTAGATATAGCGCATGGGAGAGGGCCCCATCATCTTTATCACATTGTGTTCAGGTTCCTTTCCAATTTCCCCTTTCTTTGTCTCTTTCTCGTACCTCTTATTTTAACCACTGGTCGATGGGGGGGGGGGGGGTTGCCCACCATGCTCATTTCGCTACGCTACTGTTGAATCTTGAATATTAAACGGGGTCACCCCAGAGTTCTGTAGGTCACCCCAGTAGATCTACAGCCCACGAGACCAGGAAATCAAGGGGATACGGCAGATATACAGAAAAGAAGAAATTCTATGGGACGGACAAAACGGAGAAATGCACAGGGGAATATAAAAAGAGGCCGATCTCGTGTGCGGTATAGCCAAATTAAGCTCAGTATATTATTGCTGTAGTTTATGTACCTGCATCTTGGATCATAACCACAGAATGATGTGACATACATGTTACGCAACAAGCTCGACGTGCAGTCTCCTCGGTCTTTCTCTATACAGTCATCTAATGTCTGTAAAGATAATGAAGATATGAAAAAAAAGAGAAATGTATATGAATTGTAGGATAGTATTTTTAGGGTTACACCGTGTCATTCTTGTATAGGAATAAAAAAAAACTCTGAAAAGGCTGGTGAGTTGGTGAGTTTTTTTGGTTCTCGACGTTTCGTAGGCAATAAATGGCCTCCACTGGGGCGATGTGCTATACTATGCATTCTCCTGCAAACAATCAGAGCATACTGTTCGAAACTTCGAGAAGAAAACAACTTTCAGCGGAGCACACCAGCTCTTTGTACGACTCTTATTCCTTTTCAAGAATCACATTATAGTAACCCTAAACACTGTACGTACAATCAGGGACAGGGGCGGCGTTTTCTTTTCATGACCTCATGACCGGGGCCCGGGGGGGGGGGGCGTAATGCGAGGAACAAGGGAGGAGTGACGTAATGAGCAAACACGTTTTTTTTTTTTTTTTTTTTTTTTTTTTTGGGGGGGGGGGGGGGAAGGGAGAAGAACAAAAATCCGCATCAACACCGCTCTTACATGTTACATGCAGGCCCCGCGGAACGTTTTTCAAAGTGGGAGTGGGGGGGGGGGGGGCTAAAGTATTTACGATCAAATTAGAAATAAACCACGTTTGAATGTTATTGGGGTGGGAACTGCCCCAAGCCCGAGTGAGTGAGCATAGTGAATAGAAGGGGTGAAGGTGACGAAAGTGACTACCCCCTCACAGGTTTTGAAGTTGTTTTGTCTTACAAAATTATATTCCTTAGCAAAACTATAGTATGAAAACAAACAATTTACTTTTTCACACTTTTCTACAATATTTACTTGTACATTTTGAAGGATATTATGCGAGGGAGCATAGCTTCCGAGCCAGAAGATTTTTGCATTTTATTCGTCTAAACGCTGCACTCTGGGCCCTCCAAAGCCCAATAGTGTGTTGTAGTCTCTAGTCAGTATTTGCTGTACATTATTTGTTTGCATTTTTTCAAATTTGTCGGGGGGGGGGCGATCCCCCCTACAAAAATCGAGGGGGGACGTCTCCCCCAGTCCCCTCCGGGATCGCCGCCCCTGCCGGTACAATTCAGTATCCCCACCATGAAAAGTGTCGCTGATACTAAATTCATAAAGAAAGGTATCGTTTCAGACACTGTTCAACCGACAATAACATACCGATTGTCTGGAATGTAGTTATTCTTCCTCATAGCCTATAGTGATATGCTGAAATTGTATTTCGCGGTATACTCATGCAAAATAAAGGTTCTACCAAACTGCTAGTCGTGAATTGCATCATACAGGTCTTCATAATGTAAGTATAGATAATTGATGCAAATATTTTCACCCTTCCAATAGAAAATATGATTGATAAGCTATTGGCCCTTCGGGGTGAAAAGAGTGTTTGTGTTTGTTAATGTGTCGCTACTGAGTATATTCATGGCTTGAGTATGAGTAGCGGCCTCTTGACTCATATCGTTTGAAACCTATTTACATTTGCTGCACCCGACCGAAGTGTAAGTGGGTTTCGACTTTCGACTAAAATAAACTATGGGCCGATTTCGATTGCAGGACCTGAAGCTGGGGTAATACTACTAATACTAAAACTACTACTACTACTACTACTACTACTACTACTACTACCACTACTACTACTACTACTACTACTACTACTACTACTACTACTACTACTACTACTACTACCACCACTACTACTACTACTACTACTACTACTACTACTACTACTACTACACCACCACTACTACTACTACTACTACTACTACTACTACTACTACCACCACCACTACTACTACTACTACTACTACTACTACTACTACTACTACCACCACTACTACTACTACTACTACTACTACTACTACTATTACTACCACTACCACCACTACTACTACTACTACTTCTAATAATATTACTACCACTACCACTACTACTACTACTTCTACTACTACTACTACTACTACTACTACTACCAATGATCATAATAATAATCAAAATAATAATAACAATAGCAGTGATAAAAATAATAATGACAATAATTATTATGATAAACACAATAATAATAACAATAACAATGAAACATGTGGAAATGATGTAACAATGTTTGTTTTTACCGATATGTCTCAACATGCACTTTATTCAAATGTACTGCTTTGTTCTTGCTCAACAATGATTGAATACATTTTTCTTTGGAAGAAAAAAATTGATAATAATGATAATAAAAATAATAATATTTACAACAATAATAAGGAAAAGTAATTACCTCGTTAGGCAGAGCCATTCCTGGACTTAGTCTTTTTAAGACGAATTCTTTGCTCATATCTTGATCACCGTTTCGCATGAAGTAAAAATGAGACTCGAATCGGTCGACGGGATCACGGAGCATGCTCACCAGGATGGGTCTCTTGGGTGAACTGAAGTAGAGATAGAAAGGAAATATAATTAAAGCATCCAATGACCTGACGGGAAAGAAGACAAGCCTTTTTTGATATAGTGTGGGCGGGTCTGTTTTGTTGCCTTCAGAATAAAATAACCTTCCATCAACTGCAAAGCGTCTAAGAGTGAACTTATTGGCCTTTCTTTCATAAGAAAGCATTCTTAAAATCTCAATCGAATTCGTTGTTCTAAAATATCATACTAAATATGGAACAGTGCCTCGTCTCGGGGTAAATAACGAAGAAAGGGCCAGCACTTTGATCTGAAAACCTGTCCCGCAAAATTTCGCCTGTGATAATGTCTGTAAGAGATATAGATCTGAACTGTTTTTTCAGAGTTATACGGAGTATTACTCACCCATACATGTCAATGTAGCGGAAGTGACCGTGTATTATAGCACCCTTCTCGGCTTTCTGTAATGTTGTGTCCATAAGATTCCTCTGCAAGTGAACAATAATCAACACAACATTTAAAACCCAACCCAAATCATTAAGTCAAATTACCCAGGCATTACTTGTCAACATCTTTGTTTCTGATATACCCAAAGGGGGATGCATGCAGTATTTCTATGCAGACGACATCACACTGGGATTTAAAAAATACTCTTTCGAAGCAATCGAGACATCACTGGAGAAGGACAGTAGCATGCTAGCTGAGTTCTTCAACATATGGCATCTCAAAATGAGCATACCTAAGACTGGATCTTCCGTCTTCCATCTTGCAAACTGATGCGCCAACCGAGAGTTGAATATCTCACTAAACTGGGTCTAGGCTGAATTTCGACCCCGCACTCGATATACCTATATAGGTGTCACTCTTGATCGGAGCTTCACCTTTCACGAGCATGCCAAAGCCACAGCTCAAAAGACCAAAGCCAGAGTGTCTCTCCTACTCTCCTAAAGAAGCTTGCTGGAACCGGATGGGGAGCTGATTTCACCACCCTTCGCACCTCAAGAAGCCCCCTCCACCTTACCCACCAGGGGGGTGTTTCACAAAGATCCTAAGTTGAACTTATCTCTAAGTTGGACTTAACAATTATGGAAAGCCATTAGCATCCTTGAAAATATTTTTTAGAAGTTATTTATAGAGGCATAAAATGTTGATTCAAATCATTCATATTTTTTATTATCTTAGGAGATTTCATGTGCTTGATATGGAATGTATGAAAAGTCTAAAATACTTGAATTTTGCTTTTGGATGTATTTCATTATAAGGCTACAAATGGCTCTCCATAATATTGAAGTCCAACTTGGAGTTAAGTTCGACTTAGGATCTCCGTGAAACACCCCCTGGATAGCAAAACGCTGTTCAGACATATGGAATTCGTCTAACAACTTGAAGGAGTTCATCCCAGAGCCCTGTGCAAAACCAAAAAGCCTGGGTCAACTTCAACCGTATCAAAACTGGAGATGGCCGTAAACAATATTTCCTGCATAAAATTGGAGCTGATCCATCGCCAACCTGTGCCTGTGGAGGAATCCAAACTATGGATCGCGTCATCGATCCTAGTCCTATCTACAAATTCCCTCACAGTGCTGCTGGACTTCGAGAGCTCGCTGATGAGACAATCAGTTGGCTAAATAAGGATATTCCTATTAAGATGATGCACTCTTTGATATTCTTCGTACGAACGAACTCAAATGTATGGAACCCACTTCCAGCTTTTGTCATTATTGTGAAGACAACTTTATCTTTTGCAAGAAACTTCAAAAGTTCCCTTTATTTGGCTAAAGAACATGGACAGTGTTGCCTTAACTAGTCTTTTGAAATACTGCTTAAAGGCCCACTGCACTACTTGTAGCTACTTGCGCCCTCTATATAACAACCAAAGCCTAATCGGTGACCATTGGTCCCCCATGATCCTCTTTTTCTTATGTTAACTGAGAGCTGAGTTGATGAGATAACCACCTGTCCAGGGACCTTGCAGAGCGCTCGAATCCCTCCTGTAAACTATGGCAGATAAGCTTTAAAGCTAATCTTGAGCTCTGGTAAGGAAATCGTATGTCAAGAAAACATGGTTATAATTCATTTTAGATTGTTTATCCTGCAGTAGATTGATTGTTTGAACGAGTAAATTAAAACAAAAACTTGCTGGAAATTAAGTTTGCACTCTCATTTGCACATGGTGACCTGTGTTACGCACATGGTGTCGGGCGTACTTGACTTGATCTCTTTATCTTTCTATGCTAATAACTCAACCCCTATACATTTTCTACTGAATCGTTTTGCACATGTCATTTATTTTGAACATTATGGCCCGAATTCACAAAGAAGGTTTGTCGACAAACCTTGGTTTTCGTACTCATATGACGCGTTTTACGCATTTTTTACAAACCTGGTTTGTAAAGAACAAAAGGAGGTTTGGCGAAACAAAAGGAGGTTTGAGCTCAAACCCTGGTCTGAGCTCAAACCTTGCTTTGTGAATTCGGGCCTCAGGGTTTACAAGCTTTGTTGGATTCTGTGAGAATTTATTATCTATCATTACCAGAACTCAAGCTTATCTTTAAGTAGCCCAAACAAGTAATGCAACGTGGCAGAGGTTCGTTACTGCAAGGAAAATACGCTTTGCAAGGGTATTCATTTACAATAAGGGAGTTTACAGATAGCACATGGTACAAATGACCCCAAATATCCACAGATCTTTTACACATGGAGAAGTTCCCCTTTGAGCATCTTAGAATAATAACTGCCAAAGTCCTAGATGTGCTTCATGAATACCTTTTGTCTGCCCTCTTGAAAAGAATACTTCCACCTGCGTATCTTAGAATGTACCGTTGGTGCATAAATAAATAATGTTACATAACTTTCATGAGCGCATATCCAGTATTCATCTCTGTGGGTTTTACCTTTTTGGTACAAATTACCTTTATCTGCTCATGCTCAGACTGCAACCGTAAACTGGCTTATAACTCTGCGTCTTACTATTTTCAATGACATGCATCAACAAATAACAATAGAAACTTGTTCAAAATAACTGTTCTTCTTCTTCAGAAGGAATGATTAGGTCTCAAGATTTGCAAGAGTGAGTGAATACAAACACATGCAGGAGTGTTTCTGAAAGGTGTATTCTTTTACACGTTCTTTTACACGTTCTTTTACACGGAAAACATGGGTCTTACGATTTTTGTAGCGTGGGTTGTTCACAGCAAATCCTAAAATAACAACACAAGGTATTCGTTACAGTGAATTATATTACAATAAACATTAGATTTTACGACTTCAAAGGTAGGTTATTTATAAGATTACATATCAAGAAAGAACAATTTATGGGTGTTCATAAAATACATAATATGTTTAACTATAAAAAAGCATGGGTTATACAATTTTTAAGGATGGGTTATTTAAAACACATTTACATTTAATAAATTCAATGCAAGGGTTTTCATAAAAATATTTATTACAAGGAAAACTGTGCGGTCTTACGATTTTTAAGGGTGGGTTATTCGTAGTGTTACATATCAATAAATAACATTACAAAGGCTTTCATAACACGATATTTATACATGTTTAACACTGAAAACTTGATGGCTCTTTAAGGATGGGTATTTCATAACATTGCATAAAACTATCAATAATTAACAGTACCAAGGTGTTTATGACAAAATCTCTAACAATCTATAACAAGAATATGTTGGGTCTTGCGAATTTTCAGCGTTTGCTTTTCATTATTATACCAAATGATACAAAACAATACAAGGGTCTTCAAAACAAAATACACTCTATGACAAGAAGAACTTTGGACTTACGATTTTCAGTGCTGGGTGATCATCCAGCATGTACTCAAAATTCACTTGCTTTCCAAAATGGTGGACCTGTCGTAACCTCACGGATGTCCATATAAACGTTCTGCTTGCACACTTGGGCATGCGCACGAACATGACAGTCCTATTCTGAAATAAAAGCAAAAATGACCCAACATTAGAGTCAATGATAATAATATGTGTATGTTATTTTTTGTAAAGCATTAGGATATCACAATATCCTGATCTGAATGACCAATCTCATTTTAATCTGATAACAAATGTTTGGACACCGTCATGTCTATCTTTGCGGATCGAAATACGTTTGGGAACAGGAATGACCCAACAAATATTATTCGGTCTTTGTAAAATCAAATTTGTTTCATAGGTATTATTAAGGATTGGTTAACATTTTGTTATTTAAAAAAAAATCAATGATATGTTTCACAAATTAAACACATGCGTCTTCCTGATTAAACAAAAATAATGTTGCCAATTTGTCAACCTTTTTTTCAAATTAGCGGGTGCAAATGTGATATCGATTGGAAACGAGTTGGGCGTTTCGGTTGTTTGTTGAGTTTACCACCCGGCCCCCCCCCCACCCCACTCTGAGAACGGATGGACCCCATGCGTGTTGCCAAAATGTCCTTTTCGTAACAAAAGAAAAAGGTCGAGCCGTATTGACTTTACACACCGGACTTTTGCTGAAAGGGGGGGGGGGGTCGGTTGGAACACGCATATGCGTACCCTAAGTAACACTGAGTGGGGGGGCCGGGGTTTACCATCAACACAAATTGTTTTAAAAATCTTATCAATACCTTATTTCAACTGATTTATAATGTCTTTTATGGTTTGAACCCATTTGATATTTAGTTCTTGTACCTTTTAAATAATATTTTAATGCCGTTTTGCGTTTTGTTTTTGTTTTGTCTATCGTTTGTTTCATATACATATACACATTTCTCTCTTTTTTGTAATGGGAGTTTGTCATTGATAGCCCTGTGGCCTTAATTTACAAATCCCAAGATATTTGAATTTGGTTGTGTTTGATTATACTTGTTTGTTTTTTTCTCTTTCACTGTATATTTTATTGCCATTGTGATTGTTCTTTTTATTCAAATACGAAAATACAATGAATTGAAATGAATTGAATTGAATTAAAAAAGCCAATTTCAGTCTAATAGTACTATGACCAAATCCAGAGTAAAAGGTACAAACATGTATAAGACATGTGCATGCCTGAGAGAGTACCGTTATAACTTGCGAGAGCTACCGGTACTTATCCACCTTTGTAAGCAGTATAGAACTTGAAAGCTAAACATTTTCTGGTTTTGCTATATTGTCACTGAGAAAATGATTGTGGTTAGCCATAACCTTACCTTGCCATACACTGGCTTGCCATTGACAGATTGCTTGCTTTCAACAGTATCTCTCTCATCATCAAAACAGTCATATATCAGGCCATCATTGACGCGATCATTGTCGTCTTCGATCGCCGTCTCGTTGGAGATGGCTGGTTGTACATTCAGGTTTATCCGTGGTCGATCTGGTACTGGTACTGGTAATTGTTGTATTGGATATGGCCTTCGTTGTGCTAGTTGTAAGACTTGTTCTGATGTATTCAATACCTTGTCCACGAACGATATACGTACAGGTTCTGCACTTGTGACTATAAAGATGAAATGATAAACATATACTTCATTTATCTACTGAAAATTATACTTACATATGTAATGAGTATGATATATAAGCAATCGAAATTGACACAAAATAATTTTTAAGTGCATAGTAATTCAAGAAGGCGTAAATCCAACCTGTATAAAAATAATAAGGGAGTTTACAGATAGCACATGGTACAAATGACCCCAAATATCCACAGATCTTGTACGGATGGAGAAATTCCACTTTGAGCATCTTAGAATAAAAACTGCCAAAGTCCTAGATGTGCTTCATGAATACCTTTTGTTTGTCCTCTTGAAAAGAATACTTCCACCTGCGTATCATAGAAATATGTACCGTTGGTGCATAAATGAATAATGTTACATAACTTTCATGAGCGCATATCCAGTATTCATCTCTGTGGGTTTTACCATTTTGGTACAAATGACCTTTATCTGCCCATGCGCAGATTGTATCTATGAACTGGCTTATACATTGTAAATATAAGGAGATGTGAATTGGTCTAGCGGTACATTCGCTTGGTCAGCTCTCTGTCTTCGCCTACAAACTGGCTCAGGCGACCCCGGTTCGAAACTTAATCACGTCTTTCGGATGGTGACGTCAAAGATCGCTCCCCAGATGTAAATCATCATATCTCATTGAAACACGTCTGTAAAAATCCGATTTTTCTTTGTGATCTTTTTTCGATTCCATTCAACATGAATATTGTCTTGAATATTATTATTAAAAAAATGATTATACGAGAACGGATATATGTAAATGAAATTTCATCACAGATATGCTTTAGTCAATTAATACATAACAAAATATCATTTGATATTGATAATAATAAAATTCAATAATACGAACAATATGCAAACATTATATTGTACAAAGACTAATTGCACATATACATAGGAACAGGAGAGAATACTAAATAATATTGAAAGAAAGGGGAATGAAAGGGAGAGTAAAGGGACAATTGGTGATTAGAAAAGCGATTGATTTAGTTAGATTATTACACATATTCGTAAAAGTAAGTGTCAGATTACACAGAGCGTTACACACATTGTGGATCCACAGTGACTGATTTTATGAGAGTATTATGCACAAAGGCATAATAAGCTCGTATATTTGTCAGTATATTATCTATCATTGTGCGGGTCTGCGGAAGTATGTTTGGCGTAGGTTTATAAATATTTCAATGATGTTGTCGAATAAATGAAGGATTTAGTTTCTATTCAGCTCAAATGCTTTAGCCAACCACTTTTAAATTCAAGTGCAATTATTGTACAAACTCTCTTTAAATCAATTTACAAGCCATAATCAAATACATTTGTACACCCAAAACAAATATACTTGGTACGTGGTATTTATTTTGTTTAATCCACATGGCAGCTCTCTCTCTTTCTCTCTCTGTTGTTGTCCCTCCGCTTTTCGAAGATCAGCGAGTTTATCGCATTCGAAGTAGTAGGCTGCTGATAATATGTTATAAAATCCTTAGTTGGAGAGTATGGAGTGCATGCGATGGGCATGAACTTTGTAAAGATAGTGAAGAATAATTGACAGTGGAGGGAAGGGATGGATCATATGGCACACGGGCTGAATAGCATGGCAGTTACAAAGTAAAATTATATAAACAAAATTCCTTATAAATCTATACGTTCTATACATATATCATAGTCACACAGCAATATGAAGGAGGGAAACAGAGAAAGAGGAAGAGAGAGAGAAAGAGAGAGAGAGAAAGAGAGAGAAAGAGAGAGAGAGAGAGAGAGTGCAAGAGAAGGGGAAGTGGAGACAGAAAGGAGAGATAAAGAAACAACGGTATACAGAAGTGCGACAGTCTACACGAAGAAATGATGATATATTACGTAATAAGTGAGTGTATTGATCAAGTAAATAATCCCCTGTTGTGTCACTTGATACATTCTAATTTACAGAAAGGGATGTCGTAAGCGGTGGTAAACGGAAGGGAAAATATAGGGGAAATGAGGGAAGGGGACAGAATGGAGCGTACAATGTATGTAAGCTTGTTGTTTTATGTTATTTCACAACCTCCTCCCTCCACAAATCGCAGTTACCATGGAAGAATCCTGGATCGATGAACAGGTGAACATCATGTATTAAAGTAAAGTAAGTAAGTAAAGCTTGCATAATCATCCTCAGGTTCGTAGCAGCCTAAACTAAATGTCATTGTTTTGTGTGTTACATCGTTGGTTAATATAGTCACGATTTGTAGAATTTGTGTAAAAAAAATTGTAATTAATTAAAAGAAAATCATTTCTTACCTTGGCCGTCTCTTTCACCTTCGGCTTCGCTTCGAGTTTCCTGCTCATTCCAATAATTGAGTGCCATTGGTCCAATTGCAAAGTACACAGCTGAACAGAAAGCTAGCAGCAAAATGAGGGCTCGAAATTTACGCATTCCCGCCGCCATGACTACCAAGCGCCACAAGAACTTTCACTTTGATATCATGAAGAATATGTCCACTATTTCTACGGCTCGTGGTATGAGTCTAATGTATTCTTCTTCTTCTTCTTCCAGTATACTACAGACCGTCGTTGGCGTATTATCGTACCTTGTGCTTGTCAAGTGCCGAGTGTACAGTGCAAGTAAAAAGGCTCTACATGAATTCTATTTGCAGCTAAAAACAGTCTGAAGCTCAACGGAGCTTAATGTGTTGCACTTTCTGCTTGAAAAGTTCCAAAGAGGTGCAATCGACGACAGCAGATGTTAAGGAGTTCCACAGTCGGATATTAACTGGGTAGAATGTGGTTTGGAATAGCAGAGTTCGTTATATAATATCCTCTGTACAGAATATATATATATATATATATATTTCAAGTCGCACCACTAAGACCTGGAAGACCTGGTCAGACCGAGTGTTATGCTAAATGGGGCATTCGCTATAGGTATATCCCTCACAAAGCCAAAGACATGATCACAAAGGTCTTTAATAGGAGTCTTAGGAGAAATGGGTGTGGTATTTGAACAGTTGTAAGTATGTGTGTTTAATACAGTCATTGCTTTCTTTGTTTCTTTCTCACTCTCTTTCACTGAGTCTATATACTTTCTCTCTGTCGCTCCCCTGATTCCTCTTTTCTTCCTCCCTCACCCTCTACCCTCTTAGTTTTTAAATATATGGTCTATATAATTATCTCTTTGTGTGTCTCTACGTGCCTGTCCTGGTCTGACCCCGTCTGACACCCTAACTCATCTCTCTCTCAATATCTATCTCTCTCTCCCTCTCTATCTCTCACACACACTCACCACACACGCGCGCACATTTTTTCTCTTCTTTCTTTCTTTCTTTCTCTCTCTATTTCCTATCTCCCTTTCTATCCCCCTGTCACATCTAACCCCTCTCCTTTTCTCATTCATCGTTCATCTTATTCTTGTCTTTTTTTTCTTTCATTTACCTTTCAATTTTCTTTTCAATAATATCTGTGCTGCATATTGTTTGGCGAATCAATCTTTGAATTAGTTGGACGATTTTCATGTCTATAGATTCAATGTGTTGTAGTCTTTATAGCTGCTATTTTAAATGTTTATTTTTCGTTTATAAACCATATCAATTCAATCTTTCTCTCCCTCTCTCTCTCTCTCTCTCTCTCTGTATGTCTATCTGTCTTTTCCTCTCCCTCTCTCCCCCTCTCTCTCTCTCTCTCCCCTCTACTCTTTTATTGTTGATTTTGTGTGTGAATCCCTATTAATTGAAAAAAGACGCACTTCTAACGAACACATCTTCTTCAAAAGTCCTTCTTAAATAATCAAAACGGCATTTATCAAGAGGAGTTTGTTGACAGTAAAAGCCTATCCCATTTATGTTCACATTTCTTTTTCCCATATCTGTTGCTAGTAGCTACGCCAGGGCATTGTTAGCTAAAGCCTGCATGATCTACCAATACTGTCTAGGATTACTTGGTTTCGCAAGGTAATTCAACACAAAATATAAAGCCGGTCACGTTAAGAATATAGTTGTTGCTCATGCTTTCAGCTTCGAAATGTTACCCAAAAATGTTACGAGTTTTCTGGAATCGTTATCGGCTTTTTGTTGTAGAAAATTCTAGGGTCTATGCTAAGTCCACATATCCACGTGCATCTGACTAATTTACTTTATTTTATAATTTCTCAATTTTGTCTTCATTTTCCGAAAGAGCATAACAAATAATGTCCAAATGTCGAAAATCAATTGAATATGTTAAGTATTGGCTGAGATATGACCATCTGATTAAATAGACGCCCCATAGGAGCTCAGTGTAATATGCGCTGGCTCCTAACCACTAGGAGCCAGCGCATATAACACTGAGTTCCCATAGGACATATTTTTATTCAGATGGTCATATCTCAGCCAATACTTAAAATATTCAACTGGTTTTCGACATTTGGACATTATTTTTTATGCTCTTTCGGAAAATGAAGAAAAAATTGAGAAATTCTAAAAATAGATTTTTATGACGTCACAGCTTGTGTACTCTATGCTCACTCGTTTATCATAATGTAAAGTAAGAATAACGTATGCTCTGGACACAAGTGGCTACGGTGATATGCCTTAACAGACATTGCATTTATTGCATTGATAATGAAAAACTCCAAAGGAGCTGTCATTCGTAGATTTATCCTTTTATAATCAAATGTTTCAACACATCATATTCTGAGTGAGAATAATACATGAAAACAACACATTGTCCACGGAGAGACAGAAGGGGCATTAGCTCAGATGATGTAACACAGAGTTAACGCATTTCTGGCTTTCAACAAACGACATTTTAAACAAGTAATCATTCCAGATGGATTCGTTGTCATGATAAATACCTTTCCCCACTTTTCATACTTATACTTATCTTTTACACATTTTTTTCTTGTTGAAATTCTGCCGCAATTATTTCCGAATCATTTTATTCTAACATGAATATAATATATTAAAGTTGCAGTTTTTCAAAAAAATTTCAACTACCATTACTAATCTTTCACGTTGCCAGCTGAAACTGATCCTGGATTCACTGTAATTAACCAATCTGAGATAAAACTTTTCTTTTTACAATAGATTTTAAAAATTCACGAGATTCACGTGGTTCCACATTTCTCACTTTGACGTTTTGAAGTATGAAGATAATAATAATAATAATAATAACTAGAAATTGAATTCGTCATGGTGACGAATTAGGTGGTCTGTTTTCAATTTTATGATCATTGAAAAGTCAAAAAAGAAAAAAAAAAAAAAAAAATTGTTGGAGACGCCCGGACTCGAACCAGGGACCTCGAGGTCGGAAGTCAAGCGCGTTACCGATATACCAAAACATTTCCCATAGAGAATACACGTAAACGGAAAATGAAATTCTCAAATCCCACTTTGCAAGTGAAATATGAGCATGATCCCGTCATCTAATCGAGAAATAAATGGCACACTTGTGATAGCTTATTGTCTCAGCTACAACATACTCAAAGCTCAGCGTAAACAAAGATAAAACGACAGAGATATTGCTCGCGACAGACGAGAATGTAGAATCCAGTTTTGAGAAAAAGTCATGTCCCATAGAGAATACACGCACAATGTGAAAAATTGACATGCCTCCTTTAATCGCGAAAATACGCCATGATGCCCTTGTCAAAATGAAATATCGTGGTGACTGCATTTGTAGACAATATTCTCAGGTAGAACATATCAAAATTTGGAAGAAAATTAATCAATATTTACAAAGATACAATCAATTTTCCAAAAATATGATGACGTCATAATATGCAAATTGAAATTTTGAGTTCGGAGGCCATTATGATGACGTCATGAGTCAATTGAGGGTCAAATGAGACATGGAATCATATCTCCAACTCATGCTTTTTCTAACCATGATATAAAAGTTGGGGTCAATGGACTATCTGAAGAGCTATTATGATTTTTAAAATGGCATGTTTTTGATCAAATTTGCATTATATTGCCCATAGCAGCACGCGCGGATTTTGAACTTTGACGCGCGCTCACGGCCTTATGAAAGGTCAAGGGTGACTGAAAAAAAATGTAAATTGTCATTTACGGTAAGAGGAATCTAAATCATGTAAAAATTTTGAATTTGACCTTTTCCGCGCGCTATGAGCGCGCGCAACGCGCGCGGGGACACTTACGGACGGAAAATTTTGAAATGCTTAAAATGACCTGATTCGTACTCTCCTTTAATAGTTAAGTGATTTTGAGCATTTGTAAATTTTGACGCACGCGTACGTGCGCGTCGTGACCTTTATGTGACCTTTGATGACATGACCTGTTGACCCTTGACCTGAAGTATATGTGATATGAATATGAATGACCTTTGCTTATGCATCACGAAGATATGATGGATAACGGGATTTCACAAAATGGCGCCTGGATGACGTCACGATGACCTGATGACCTTGAAAATGTTCCTGTCACGTATCATGACAATGACCTATGACTGTGTCAAAATTGAAAGAAATTAACACAACCGATCTTGAGTTAATCGATAAACAAAAAACGGGAAGAAATAAAAATAAAGAATAATAAATAAACTAGAAATTTAATTCGTCATGGGGACGAATTAGGTGGTCTGTTTTCAATTTTATGAACATTGAAAAGTCAAAAAAGAAAAAAAAAGTGAAGAAAAAAAATTGTTGGAAACTCCCGGACTCGAACCAGGGACCTCGAGGTCGGAAGTCAAGTGCGTTACCGATATGCCAAAACATTTCCCATAGAGATTACACGTAAACGGAAAATAGAATTCACAAATCCCACTTTGTAAGTGAAATATGAGCATGATCCTGGCATCTGATCGAAAAATAAAGGGCACACTTGTGATAGCTTATTGTCTCAGCTACAACATACTCAATGCTCAGCATAAACAAAGATAAAACGACTGAGATATTGGTCGCGAAAGACACGAATGTAGAATCCAGTTTTGAGAAAAAGTCATGTCCCATAGAGAATACACGCAAAATGTGGAAAATTGACATGCCTGCTTTAATCGCAAAAATACGCCATGATGCCCTTGTCAAAATGAAATATCGTTGTGACTGCATTTGTAGACAATATTCTCAGGTAGAACATATCAAAATTTGGAAGAAAATTAATCAATATTTACAGAGATACAATCAATTTTACAAAAATATGCTGACGTCATAATATGCAAATTGAAATTTTGAGTTCGGAGGCCATTATGATGACGTCATGAGTTAATTGAGGGTCAAATGAGACATGAAATCATATCTCCAACTCATGCTTTTTCTAACCATGATATAAAAGTTGGGGTCAATGGACTATCTGAAGAGCTATTATGATTTTTAAAATGGCATGTTTTTGATCAAATTTGCATTATATTGCCCATAGCAGCACGCGCGGATTTTGAACTTTGACGCGCGCTCACGGCCTTATGAAAGGTCAAGGGTGACTAAAAATAATGTAAATTGTCATTTACGGTAAGAGGAATCTAAATAATGTAAAAATTTTGAATTTGACCTTTTCCGCGCGCTATGAGCGCGCGCAACGCGCGCGGGAACACTTACGGACGGAAAATTTTGAAATGCTTAAAATGACCTGATTCGTACTCTCCTTTAATAGTTAAGATATTTTGAGCGATTGTAAATTTTGACGCACGCGTACGTGCGCGTCGTGACCTTTATGTGACCTTTGATGAGATGACCTGTTGACCCTTGACCTGAAGTATATGTGATATGAATATGAATGACCTTTGCTTATGCATCACGAAGATATGATGGATAACGTGATTTCACAAAATGGCGTCTGGATGACGTCACGATGACCTGATGACCTTGAAAATGTTCCTGTCACGTCTCATGACTATGACCTATGACTGTGTCAAAAGTGAAAGAAATTAACACAACCGATCTTGAGTTAATCGATAAACAAAAAACGGGAAGAAATAAAAATAAATAATAATAATAATAAACTAGAAATTTAATTCGTCATGGGGACGAATTAGGTGGTCTGTCTTAGTCTTATGATAGATTATAATATTTACTATATTGAGAAAGGGAGAAGTTATATAGACATGTAAACAATGATGATCATCATGATGATCATGATGATGATGATCTTGATAGTAATGGTGATGACGATGATGATGATGATCATCATGATGATGTTGATGAGTATCATCAACAGACTACGATGACAGACTGAAAAAAATGAGAGAACATTTAGATAGTATTTAGTCTCAGCTTTAACATACTCAAAAATCAACAAAAATCAAGCCGAAATAACGGCGATATTGCTCGCAAAAGACAACAATGTAGAATCCAGATTTGAGAAAAAGTCATCTCCCATAGGGATTACACGCCAAAAGTAATGTATCTAGTGATAATAGGGTAATAATAAAGTAAATATGGTTGTTTATTACATTATTTGCGATTGTACGTGTTTAAATATTCAAAGGAGATGGTAGAGTGAAAGGTCAAAAAGAAAAAAAAAGTGAATAAAAAAAATTGTTGGAGACGCCCGGACTCGAACCAGGGACCTCGAGGTCGGAAGTCAAGTGCGTTACCGATATACCAAAACATTTCCTATAGAGATTACACGTAAACGGAAAATGGAATTATCAAATCCAACTTTGTAAGTGAAATATGAGCATGATCCCGGCATCTGATCGAAAAATAAAGGGCACACTTGTGATAGCTCATTGTCTCAGCTACAACATACTCAAAGCTCAGCGTAAACAAAGATAAAACGACGGAGATATTGCTCGCGAAAGACGAAAATGTAGAATCCAGTTTGAGAAAAAGTCATGTCCCATAGAGAATACACGCAAAATGTGAAAAATTGACATGCCTCCTTTAATCGCAAAAATACGCCATGATGCCATTGTCAAAATGAAATATCGTGGTAACTGCATTTGTAGACAATATTCTCAGGTAGAACATATCAAAATTTGAAAGAAAATTGATCAATATTTACAGAGATACAATCAATTTTACAAAAATATGCTGACGTCATAATATGCAAATTGAAATTTTGAGTTCGGAGGCCATTATGATGACGTCATGAGTTAATTGAGGGTCAAATGAGACATGAAATCATATTTCCAACTCATGCTTTTTTTAACCATGATATAAAAGTTGGGGTGAATGGACTATCTGAAGAGCTATTTTGATTTTTAAAATGGCATGTTTTTGATCAAATTTGCATTATATTGCCCATAGCAGCACGCGCGGATTTTGATCTTTGACGCGCGCTCACGGCCTTATGAAAAGTCAAGAGTGACTGAAATTAATGTAAATTGTCATTTACAGTAAGAGGAAGCTAAATCATGTAAAAAAATTGAATTTGACCTTTAACGCGCATTGTGAACGCGCGCACCGCGCGCGGGGACAATTACGGACGGAAAATTTCGAAATGCTTAAAATGACCTGATTCGTACTCTCCTTTAATAGTTAAGTGATTTTGAGCATTTTAAAATTTTGACGCACGCGTACGCGCGCGTCATGACCTTTATGTGACCTTTGATGACATGATCTGTTGACCCTTGACCTGAAATATATGTGATATGAATATGAATGATCTTTGCTGATCCATCATGAAGATATGATGGATAACGTGATTTCACAAAATGGCGCCTGGATGACGTCACGATAAATTGATGACCTTGAAAATGTTCCTGTCACGTCTCATGACAATGACTTATGACTGTGTAAAAATTAAAAGAAATTAACACAACCGATCTTGAGTTAACCGATAAACAAAAAACGGGAAGAAATAAAAATAAATAATAATAATAATAAATAAATAAATAAAGAAAGAAAATTCTGACGAAAACAATAGGTGATCTGTCGAAAACGACAGACCACCTAATAATAATAAACTAGAAATTGAATTCGTCATGGCGACGAATTAGGTGGTCTGTTTTCAATTTTATGATCATTGAAAAGTCAAAAAAAAAAAAAAAAAAAAAAAAAATTGTTGGAGACGCCCGGACTCGAACCAGGGACCTCGAGGTCGGAAGTCAAGCGCGTTTAATACCGATATACCAAAACATTTCCCATAGAGAATACACGTAAACGGAAAATGAAATTCTCAAATCCCACTTTGCAAGTGAAATATGAGCATGATCCCGTCATCTAATCGAGAAATAAATGGCACATTTGTGATAGCTTATTGTCTCGGCTACAACATACTCAAAGCTCAGCGTAAACAAAGATAAAACGACAGAGATATTGCTCGCGACAGACGAGAATGTAGAATCCAGTTTTGAGAAAAAGTCATGTCCCATAGAGAATACACGCAAAATGTGAAAAATTGACATGCCTCCTTTAATCGCGAAAATACGCCATGATGCCCTTGTCAAAATGAAATATCGTGGCAACTGCATTTGTAGACAATATTCTCAGGTAGAACATATCAAAATTTGGAAGAAAATTAATCAATATTTACAAAGATACAATCAATTTTCCAAAAATATGATGACGTCATAATATGCAAATTGAAATTTTGAGTTCGGAGGCCATTATGATGACGTCATGAGTTAATTGAGGGTCAAATGAGACATGAAATCATATTTCCAACTCATGCTTTTTTTAACCATGATATAAAAGTTGGGGTGAATGGACTATCTGAAGAGCTATTTTGATTTTTAAAATGGCATGTTTTTGATCAAATTTGCATTATATTGCCCATAGCAGCACGCGCGGATTTTGATCTTTGACGCGCGCTCACGGCCTTATGAAAAGTCAAGAGTGACTGAAATTAATGTAAATTGTCATTTACAGTAAGAGGAAGCTAAATCATGTAAAAAAATTGAATTTGACCTTTAACGCGCATTGTGAACGCGCGCACCGCGCGCGGGGACAATTACGGACGGAAAATTTCGAAATGCTTAAAATGACCTGATTCGTACTCTCCTTTAATAGTTAAGTGATTTTGAGCATTTTAAAATTTTGACGCACGCGTACGCGCGCGTCATGACCTTTATGTGACCTTTGATGACATGATCTGTTGACCCTTGACCTGAAATATATGTGATATGAATATGAATGATCTTTGCTGATCCATCATGAAGATATGATGGATAACGTGATTTCACAAAATGGCGCCTGGATGACGTCACGATAAATTGATGACCTTGAAAATGTTCCTGTCACGTCTCATGACAATGACTTATGACTGTGTAAAAATTAAAAGAAATTAACACAACCGATCTTGAGTTAACCGATAAACAAAAAACGGGAAGAAATAAAAATAAATAATAATAATAATAAATAAATAAATAAAGAAAGAAAATTCTGACGAAAACAATAGGTGATCTGTCGAAAACGACAGACCACCTAACTAGAAATTTAATTCGTCATGGGGACGAATTAGGTGGTCTGTCTTCAAGTCTTATGAGAGATTATAATATTTACTATATTGAGAAAGGGAGAAGTTATATAGACATGTAAACAATGATGATCATCATGATGATCATGATGATGATGATCTTGATAGTAATGGTGATGACGATGATGATGATGATGTTGATGATTATCATCAACAGACCACGATGACATCAGACTGAACAAAATTAGAGAAGATTTAGATAGCGTATAGTCTCAGCTACAACATACTCAAAAATCGACAAAAACCAAGCCGAAATAACGGCGATATTGCTCGCAAAAGACAAGAATGTAGAATCCAGATTTGAGAAAAAGTCATCTCCCAAAAGGATTACACTTCAAAAGTAATGGATCTAGTGATAATAGGGTAATAATAAAGTAAATATGGTTGTTTATTACATTATTTGCGATTCTACGTGTTTTAATATTCAAAGGAGATGGTACAGTGAAAGGTCAAAAAGAAAAAAAAGTGAAGAAAAAAAATTGTTGGAGACGCCCGGACTCGAACCAGGGACCTCGAGGTCGGAAGTCAAGTGCGTTACCGATATACCAAAACATTTCCCATAGAGATTACACGTAAACGGAAAATGGAATTATCAAATCCCACTTTGTAAGTGAAATATGAGCATGATCCCGGCATCTGATCGAAAAATAAAGGGCACACTTATGATAGCTTATTTTCTCAGCTACAACATACTCAAAGCTCAGCGTAAACAAAGATAAAACGACGGAGATATTGCTCGCGAAAGACGAGAATGTAGAAACCAGATTGAGAAAAAGTCATGTCCCATAGAGAATACACGCAAAATGTGAAAAATTGACATGCCTCCTTTAATCGCAAAAAACGCCATGATACCTTTGTCAAAATGAAATTTTGTGGTGACTGTATTTGTAGAGAATATTCTCAGGTAGAACATATCAAAATTTGAAAGAAAATTGATCAATATTTACAGAGATACAATCAATTTTCCAAAAATATGCTGACGTCATAATATGCAAATTAAAATTATGAGTTCGGAGGCCATTATGATGACGTCATGAGTTAATTGAGGGTCAAATGAGACATGAAATCATATCTCCAACTCATGCTTTTTCTAACCATGATATAAAAGTTGGGGTGAATGGACTATCTGAAGAGCTATTTTGATTTTTAAAATGGCATGTTTTTGATCAAATTTGCATTATATTGCCCATAGCAGCACGCGCGGATTTTGATCTTTGACGCGCGCTCACGGCCTTATGAAAGGTCAAGGGTGACTAAAATTAATGTAAATTGTCATTAACGGTAAGAGGAATCTAAATCATGTAAAAAATTTGAATTTGACCTTTTCCACGCGCTTTGAGCGCGCGCAACGCGCGCGGGGACACTTACGGACGGAAAATTTTGAAATGCTTAAAATGACCTGATTCGTACTCTCCTTTAATAGTTAGGTGATTTTGACCATTCTAAAATTTTGACGCACGCGTACGCGCGCGTCATGACCTTTATGTGACCTTTGATGACATGACCTGTTGACCCTTGACCTTAAGTATATGTGATATGAATATGAATGACCTTTGCTTATGCATCATAAAGATATGATGGATAACGTGATTTCACGAAATGGCGCCTGGATGACGTCACGATAACCTGATGACCTTGAAAATGTTCCTGTCACGTCTCATGACAATGACCTATTACTGTCTTAAAATTGAAAGAAATTAACACAACCGATCTTGAGTTAACCGATAAACAAAAAACGGGAAGAAATAAATAAAAATAAAGAATAAACTAGAAATTTAATTCGTCATGGGGACGAATTAGGTGGTCTGTCTTCAAGTCTTATGATAGATTATAATATTTACTATATTGAGAAAGGGAGAAGTTATATAGACATGTAAACAATGATGATCATCATGATGATCATGATGATGATGATCTTGATAGTAATGGTGATGACGATGATGATGATCATGATGATCATGATGATGATGATGATTATCATCAACAGACTACGATGACAGACTGAAAAAAATGAGAGAAAATTTAGATAGTATATAGTCTCAGCTACAACATACTCAAAAATCAACAAAAATCAAGCCGAAATAACGGCGATATTGCTCGCAAAAGACAAGAATGTAGAATCCAGATTTGAGAAAAAGTCATCTTCCATAAGGATTACACGCAAAAAGTAATGGATCTAGTGATAATAGGGTAATAATAAAGTAAATATGGTTGTTTATTACATTATTTGCGATTGTAAGTGTTTTAATATTCAAAGGAGATGGTAGAGTGAAAGGTCAAAAAGAAAAAAAAGTGAAGAAAAAAAATTGTTAGAGACGCCCGGGCTCGAACCAGGGACCTCGAGGTCGGAAGTCAAGTGCGTTACCGATATACCAAAACATTTTCCATAGAGATTACACGTAAACGGAAAATGGAATCCTCAAATCCCACATTCCAAGTGAAATATGAGCATGATCCCGGCATCTGATCGAAAAATAAAGGGCACACTTACGATAGCTTATAGTCTCAGCTACAACATACTCAAAGCTCAGCGTAAACAAAGATAAAACGACGGAGATATTGCTCGCGAAAGACGAGAATGTAGAATCCAGTTTTGAGAAAAAGTCATGTCCCATAGAGAATACACGCAAAATGTGAAAAATTGACATGCCTCCTTTAATCGGAAAAATACGCCATGATGTCATTGTCAAAATGAAATTGTGGTAACTGCATTTGTAGAGAATATTTTCAGGTAGAACATATCAAAATTTGAAAGAAAATTAATCAATATTTACAGAGATACAATCAATTTTACAAAAATATGCTGACGTCATAATATGCAAATTGAAATTTTGAGTTCGGAGGCCATTATGATGACGTCATGAGTTAATTGAGGGTCAAATGACACATGAAATCATATTTCCAACTCATGCTTTTTCCAACCATGATATAAAAGTTGGGGTCAATTGACTATCTGAAGAGCTATTTTGTTTTTTAAAATGGGATGTTTTTGATCAAATTTGCATTATATTGCCCATAGCAGCACGCGCGGATTTTGAACTTTGACGCACATTCACGGCCTTATGAAAGGTCAAGAGTGACTGAAATTAATGTAAATTGTCATTTACGGTAAGAGGAATCTAAATCACGTACAAAATTTGAATTTGACCTTTTCCACGCGCTGTGAGCGCGCGCAACGCGCGCGGGGACACTTACGGACGGAAAATTTTGAAATGCTTAAAATGACCTGATTCGTACTCTCCTTTAATAGTTAGGTGATTTTGACCATTCTAAAATTTTGACGCACGCGTACGCGCGCGTCATGACCTTTATGTGACCTTTGATGACATGAACTGTTGACCCTTGACCTGAAGTATATGTGATATGAATATGAATGACCTTTGCTTATGCATCATGAAGATATGATGGATAACGTGATTTCACAAAATGGCGCCTGGATGACGTCACGATGACCTGATGACCTTGAAAATGTTCCTGTCACGTCTCATGACAATGACCTATGACTGTGTCAAAATTGAAAGAAATTAACACAACCGATCTTGAGTTAACCGATAAACAAAAAACGGGAAGAAATAAAAATAAATAATAATAATAATAAACTAGAAATTTAATTCGTCATGGGGACGAATTAGGTGGTCTGTCTTCAAGTCTTATGAGAGATTATAATATTTACTACATTGAGAAAGGGAGAAGTTATATAGACATGTAAACAAAGATGATCATCATGATGATCATGATGATGATGATCTTGAGAGTAATTGTGATGACGATGATGATGATCATGATGATCATGATGATGTTGATGATTATCATCAACAGACCACGATGACATCAGACTGAACAAAATTAGAGAACATTTAGATAGCGTATAGTCTCAGCTACAACATACTCAAAAATCAACAAAAACCAAGCAGAAATAACAGCGTTATTGCTCGCAAAAGACAAGAATGTAGAATCCAGATTTGAGAAAAAGTCATCTCCCATAATTACACGCCAAAAGTAATGGATCTAGTGATAATAGGGTAATAATAAAGTAAATATGGTTGTTTATTACATTATTTGCAATTGTACGTGTTTTAATATTCAAAGGAGATGGTAGAGTGAAAGGTCAAAAAGAAAAAAAAGTGAAGAAAAAAATTGTTGGAGACGCCCGGACTCGAACCAGGGACCTCGAGGTCGGAAGTCAAGTGCGTTACCGATATACCAAAACATTTCCCATAGAGAATACACGTAAACGGAAAATGGAATTATCAAATCCCACTTTGTATGTGAGATATGAGCATGATCCCGGCATCTGATCGAGAAATAAATGGCACACTTGTGATAGCTTATTGTCTCAGCTACAACACACTCAAAGCTCAGCGTAAACAAAGATAAAACGACGGAGATATGGCTCGCGAAAGACGAGAATGTAGAATCCAGTTTTGAGAAAAAGTCATGTCCCATAGAGAATACACGCAAAATGTGAAAAATTGACATGCCTCCTTTAATCGCGAAAATACGCCATGATGCCCTTGTCAAAATGAAATATCGTGGTGACTGCATTTGTAGACAATATTCTCAGGTAGAACATATCAAAATTTGGAAGAAAATTAATCAATATTTACAAAGATACGATCAATTTTCCAAAAATATTATGACGTCATAATATGCAAATTGAAATTTTGAGTTCGGAGGCCATTATGATGACGTCATGAGTCAATTGAGGGTCAAATGAGACATGGAATCATATCTCCAACTCATGCTTTTTCTAACCATGATATAAAAGTTGGGGTCAATGGACTATCTGAAGAGCTATTATGATTTTTAAAATGGCATGTTTTTGATCAAATTTGCATTATATTGCCCATAGCAGCACGCGCGGATTTTGAACTTTGACGCGCGCTCACGGCCTTATGAAAGGTCAAGGGTAACTGAAAAAAATGTAAATTGTCATTTACGGTAAGAGGAATCTAAATCATGTAAAAATTTTGAATTTGACCTTTTCCGCGCGCTATGAGCGCGCGCAACGCGCGCGGGGACACTTACGGACGGAAAATTTTGAAATGCTTAAAATGACCTGATTCGTACTCTCCTTTAATAGTTAAGTGATTTTGAGCATTTGTAAATTTTGACGCACGCGTACGTGCGCGTCGTGACCTTTATGTGACCTTTGATGACATGACCTGTTGACCCTTGACCTGAAGTATATGTGATATGAATATGAATGACCTTTGCTTATGCATCACGAAGATATGATGGATAACGTGATTTCACAAAATGGCGCCTGGATGACGTCACGATGACCTGATGACCTTGAAAATGTTCCTGTCACGTATCGTGACAATGACCTATGACTGTGTCAAAATTGAAAGAAATTAACACAACCGATCTTGAGTTAATCGATAAACAAAAAACGGGAAGAAATAAAAATAAAGAATAATAAATAAATAAATAAATAAATAAAGAAAGAAAATTCTGACGAAAACAATAGGTGGTCTGTTGACAACAGACCACCTAACTAGAAATTTAATTCGTCATGGGGACGAATTAGGTGGTCTGTTTTCAATTTTATGATCATTGAAAAGTCAAAAAAGAAAAAAAAAAAGAAAAGAAAAAAATTGTTGGAGACTCCCGGACTCGAACCAGGGACCTCGAGGTCGGAAGTCAAGTGCGTTACCGATATGCCAAAACATTTCCCATAGAGATTACACGTAAACGGAAAATAGAATTCACAAATCCCACTTTATAAGTGAAATATGAGCATGATCCCGGCATCTGATCGAAAAATAAAGGGCACACTCGTGATAGCTCATTCTCTCAGCTACATCATACTCAAAGCTCAGCATAAACAAAGATAAAACGATGGAGATATTGCTCGCGAAAGACGAGAATGTAGAATCCAGTTTTGAGAAAAAGTCATGTCTCATAGAGAATACACGCAAAATGTGAAAAATTGACATGCCTGCTTTAATCGCAAAAAATACGCCATGATGCCCTTGTCAAAATGAAATATCGTGGAGACTGCATTTGTAGACAATATTCTCAGGTAGAACATATCAAAATTTGAAAGAAAATGAATTAATATTTACAGAGATACAATCAATTTTATAAAAATATGTTGACGTCATAATATGCAAATTGAAATTTTGAGTTCGGAGGCCATTATGATGGCGTCATGAGTTAATTGAGGGTCAAATGACACATGAAATCATATCTCCAACTCACGTTTTTTCCAACCATGATATAAAAGTTGGGGTCAATTGACTATCTGAAGAGCTATTTTGATTTTTAAAATGGGATGTTTTTGATCAAATTTGCATTATAGTGCCCATAGCAGCACGCGCGGATTTTGAACTTTGACGCGCGCTCACGGCCTTATGAAAGGTCAAGAGTGACTGAAATTAATGTAAATTGTCATTT
Organism: Strongylocentrotus purpuratus; assembly: GCF_000002235.5. NCBI lineage: Eukaryota > Metazoa > Echinodermata > Echinoidea > Camarodonta > Strongylocentrotidae > Strongylocentrotus > Strongylocentrotus purpuratus. The sequence continues at coordinate 27,298,311 of NW_022145605.1, read as the reverse complement.
ACGGTAAGAGGAATATAAATCATGTAAAACAAATGAATTTGACCTTTTCCGCGCGTTGTGAGCGCGCGCAACGCGCGCGGGGACACTTACGGACGGAAAATGTTGAAATGCTTAAAATGACCTGATTCGTACTCTCCTTTGATAGTTAAGTGATTTTGAGCATTTTAATATTTTGACGCACGCGTACGCGCGCGTCGTGACCTTTATGTGACCTTTGATGACATGACCTGTTGACCCTTGACCTGAAGTATATGTGATATGAATATGAATGACCTTTGCTTATGCATCACGAAGATATGATGGATAACGTGATTTCACAAAATGGCGCCTGGATGACGTCACGATAACCTGATGACCTTGAAAATGTTCCTGTCACGTCTCATGACAATGACCTATGACTGTGTCAAAATTGAAAGAAATTAAAACAACCGATCTTGAGTTAACCGATAAACAAAAAACGGGAAGAAATAAAAATAAATAATAATAATAATAAATAAATAAATAAAGAAAGAAAATTCTGACGAAAACAATAGGTGATCTGTCGAAAACGACAGACCACCTAATAAATAAATAAAGAAAGAAAATTCTGACGAAAACAATAGGTGATCTGTTTTCAACAGACCACCTAATAATAATAACTAGAAATTTAATTCGTCATGGGGACGAATTAGGTGGTCTGTTTTCAATTTTATGAACATTGAAAAGTCAAAAAAAAAAAAAAAGTGAAGAAAAAAAATTGTTGGAAACTCCCGGACTCGAACCAGGGACCTCGAGGTCGGAAGTCAAGTGCGTTACCGATATGCCAAAACATTTCCCATAGAGATTACACGTAAACGGAAAATAGAATTCACAAATCCCACTTTGTAAGTGAAATATGAGCATGATCCTGGCATCTGATCGAAAAATAAAGGGCACACTTGTGATAGCTTATTGTCTCAGCTACAACATACTCAATGCTCAGCATAAACAAAGATAAAACGACTGAGATATTGGTCGCGAAAGACACGAATGTAGAATCCAGTTTTGAGAAAAAGTCATGTCCCATAGAGAATACACGCAAAATGTGGAAAATTGACATGCCTGCTTTAATCGCAAAAATACGCCATGATGCCCTTGTCAAAATGAAATATCGTTGTGACTGCATTTGTAGACAATATTCTCAGGTAGAACATATCAAAATTTGGAAGAAAATTAATCAATATTTACAGAGATACAATCAATTTTACAAAAATATGCTGACGTCATAATATGCAAATTGAAATTTTGAGTTCGGAGGCCATTATGATGACGTCATGAGTTAATTGAGGGTCAAATGAGACATGAAATCATATCTCCAACTCATGCTTTTTCTAACCATGATATAAAAGTTGGGGTCAATGGACTATCTGAAGAGCTATTATGATTTTTAAAATGGCATGTTTTTGATCAAATTTGCATTATATTGCCCATAGCAGCACGCGCGGATTTTGAACTTTGACGCGCGCTCACGGCCTTATGAAAGGTCAAGGGTGACTAAAAATAATGTAAATTGTCATTTACGGTAAGAGGAATCTAAATAATGTAAAAATTTTGAATTTGACCTTTTCCGCGCGCTATGAGCGCGCGCAACGCGCGCGGGAACACTTACGGACGGAAAATTTTGAAATGCTTAAAATGACCTGATTCGTACTCTCCTTTAATAGTTAAGATATTTTGAGCGATTGTAAATTTTGACGCACGCGTACGTGCGCGTCGTGACCTTTATGTGACCTTTGATGAGATGACCTGTTGACCCTTGACCTGAAGTATATGTGATATGAATATGAATGACCTTTGCTTATGCATCACGAAGATATGATGGATAACGTGATTTCACAAAATGGCGTCTGGATGACGTCACGATGACCTGATGACCTTGAAAATGTTCCTGTCACGTCTCATGACTATGACCTATGACTGTGTCAAAAGTGAAAGAAATTAACACAACCGATCTTGAGTTAATCGATAAACAAAAAACGGGAAGAAATAAAAATAAATAATAATAATAATAAACTAGAAATTTAATTCGTCATGGGGACGAATTAGGTGGTCTGTTTTCAATTTTATGATCATTGAAAAGTCAAAAAAGAAAAAAAAAAAGAAAAGAAAAAAATTGTTGGAGACTCCCGGACTCGAACCAGGGACCTCGAGGTCGGAAGTCAAGTGCGTTACCGATATGCCAAAACATTTCCCATAGAGATTACACGTAAACGGAAAATAGAATTCACAAATCCCACTTTATAAGTGAAATATGAGCATGATCCCGGCATCTGATCGAAAAATAAGGGCACACTCGTGATAGCTCATTCTCTCAGCTACATCATACTCAAAGCTCAGCATAAACAAAGATAAAACGATGGAGATATTGCTCGCGAAAGACGAGAATGTAGAATCCAGTTTTGAGAAAAAGTCATGTCTCATAGAGAATACACGCAAAATGTGAAAAATTGACATGCCTGCTTTAATCGCAAAAAATACGCCATGATGCCCTTGTCAAAATGAAATATCGTGGTGACTGCATTTGTAGACAATATTCTCAGGTAGAACATATCAAAATTTGAAAGAAAATGAATTAATATTTACAGAGATACAATCAATTTTATAAAAATATGTTGACGTCATAATATGCAAATTGAAATTTTGAGTTCGGAGGCCATTATGATGGCGTCATGAGTTAATTGAGGGTCAAATGACACATGAAATCATATCTCCAACTCATGTTTTTTCCAACCATGATATAAAAGTTGGGGTCAATTGACTATCTGAAGAGCTATTTAGATTTTTAAAATGGGATGTTTTTGATCAAATTTGCATTATAGTGCCCATAGCAGCACGCGCGGATTTTGAACTTTGACGCGCGCTCACGGCCTTATGAAAGGTCAAGAGTGACTGAAATTAATGTAAATTGTCATTTACGGTAAGAGGAATATAAATCATGTAAAACAAATGAATTTGACCTTTTCCGCGCGTTGTGAGCGCGCGCAACGCGCGCGGGGACACTTACGGACGGAAAATGTTGAAATGCTTAAAATGACCTGATTCGTACTCTCCTTTGATAGTTAAGTGATTTTGAGCATTTTAATATTTTGACGCACGCGTACGCGCGCGTCGTGAACTTTATGTGACCTTTGATGACATGACCTGTTGACCCTTGACCTGAAGTATATGTGATATGAATATGAATGACCTTTGCTTATGCATCACGAAGATATGATGGATAACGTGATTTCACAAAATGGCGCCTGGATGACGTCACGATAACCTGATGACCTTGAAAATGTTCCTGTCACGTCTCATGACAATGACCTATGACTGTGTCAAAATTGAAAGAAATTAAAACAACCGATCTTGAGTTAACCGATAAACAAAAAACGGGAAGAAATAAAAATAAATAATAACTAGAAATTTAATTCGTCATGGGGACGAATTAGGTGGTCTGTTTTCAATTTTATGATCATTGAAAAGTCAAAAAAGAAAAAAAAAAAGAAAAGAAAAAAATTGTTGGAGACTCCCGGACTCGAACCAGGGACCTCGAGGTCGGAAGTCAAGTGCGTTACCGATATGCCAAAACATTTCCCATAGAGATTACACGTAAACGGAAAATAGAATTCACAAATCCCACTTTATAAGTGAAATATGAGCATGATCCCGGCATCTGATCGAAAAATAAAGGGCACACTTGTGATAGCTCATTCTCTCAGCTACATCATACTCAAAGCTCAGCATAAACAAAGATAAAACGATGGAGATATTGCTCGCGAAAGACGAGAATGTAGAATCCAGTTTTGAGAAAAAGTCATGTCTCATAGAGAATACACGCAAAATGTGAAAAATTGACATGCCTGCTTTAATCGCAAAAAATACGCCATGATGCCCTTGTCAAAATGAAATATCGTGGAGACTGCATTTGTAGACAATATTCTCAGGTAGAACATATCAAAATTTGAAAGAAAATGAATTAATATTTACAGAGATACAATCAATTTTATAAAAATATGTTGACGTCATAATATGCAAATTGAAATTTTGAGTTCGGAGGCCATTATGATGGCGTCATGAGTTAATTGAGGGTCAAATGACACATGAAATCATATCTCCAACTCATGTTTTTTCCAACCATGATATAAAAGTTGGGGTCAATTGACTATCTGAAGAGCTATTTTGATTTTTAAAATGGGATGTTTTTGATCAAATTTGCATTATAGTGCCCATAGCAGCACGCGCGGATTTTGAACTTTGACGCGCGCTCACGGCCTTATGAAAGGTCAAGAGTGACTGAAATTAATGTAAATTGTCATTTACGGTAAGAGGAATATAAATCATGTAAAACAAATGAATTTGACCTTTTCCGCGCGTTGTGAGCGCGCGCAACGCGCGCGGGGACACTTACGGACGGAAAATGTTGAAATGCTTAAAATGACCTGATTCGTACTCTCCTTTGATAGTTAAGTGATTTTGAGCATTTTAATATTTTGACGCACGCGTACGCGCGCGTCGTGACCTTTATGTGACCTTTGATGACATGACCTGTTGACCCTTGACCTGAAGTATATGTGATATGAATATGAATGACCTTTGCTTATGCATCACGAAGATATGATGGATAACGTGATTTCACAAAATGGCGCCTGGATGACGTCACGATAACCTGATGACCTTGAAAATGTTCCTGTCACGTCTCATGACAATGACCTATGACTGTGTCAAAATTGAAAGAAATTAAAACAACCGATCTTGAGTTAACCGATAAACAAAAAACGGGAAGAAATAAAAATAAATAATAATAATAATAAACTAGAAATTTAATTCGTCATGGGGACGAATTAGGTGGTCTGTTTTCAATTTTATGATCATTGAAAAGTCAAAAAAGAAAAAAAAAAGAAAAGAAAAAAATTATTGGAGACTCCCGGACTCGAACCAGGGACCTCGAGGTCGGAAGTCAAGTGCGTTACCGATATGCCAAAACATTTCCCATAGAGATTACACGTAAACGGAAAATAGAATTCACAAATCCCACTTTATAAGTGAAATATGAGCATGATCCCGGCATCTGATCGAAAAATAAAGGGCACACTCGTGATAGCTCATTCTCTCAGCTACATCATACTCAAAGCTCAGCATAAACAAAGATAAAACGATGGAGATATTGCTCGCGAAAGACGAGAATGTAGAATCCAGTTTTGAGAAAAAGTCATGTCTCATAGAGAATACACGCAAAATGTGAAAAATTGACATGCCTGCTTTAATCGCAAAAAATACGCCATGATGCCCTTGTCAAAATGAAATATCGTGGAGACTGCATTTGTAGACAATATTCTCAGGTAGAACATATCAAAATTTGAAAGAAAATGAATTAATATTTACAGAGATACAATCAATTTTATAAAAATATGTTGACGTCATAATATGCAAATTGAAATTTTGAGTTCGGAGGCCATTATGATGGCGTCATGAGTTAATTGAGGGTCAAATGACACATGAAATCATATCTCCAACTCATGTTTTTTCCAACCATGATATAAAAGTTGGGGTCAATTGACTATCTGAAGAGCTATTTTGATTTTTAAAATGGGATGTTTTTGATCAAATTTGCATTATAGTGCCCATAGCAGCACGCGCGGATTTTGAACTTTGACGCGCGCTCACGGCCTTATGAAAGGTCAAGAGTGACTGAAATTAATGTAAATTGTCATTTACGGTAAGAGGAATATAAATCATGTAAAACAAATGAATTTGACCTTTTCCGCGCGTTGTGAGCGCGCGCAACGCGCGCGGGGACACTTACGGACGGAAAATGTTGAAATGCTTAAAATGACCTGATTCGTACTCTCCTTTGATAGTTAAGTGATTTTGAGCATTTTAATATTTTGACGCACGCGTACGCGCGCGTCGTGACCTTTATGTGACCTTTGATGACATGACCTGTTGACCCTTGACCTGAAGTATATGTGATATGAATATGAATGACCTTTGCTTATGCATCACGAAGATATGATGGATAACGTGATTTCACAAAATGGCGCCTGGATGACGTCACGATAACCTGATGACCTTGAAAATGTTCCTGTCACGTCTCATGACAATGACCTATGACTGTGTCAAAATTGAAAGAAATTAAAACAACCGATCTTGAGTTAACCGATAAACAAAAAACGGGAAGAAATAAAAATAAATAATAATAATAATAATAAATAAATAAAGAAAGAAAATTCTGACGAAAACAATAGGTGATCTGTCGAAAACGACAGACCACCTAATAATAATAAATAAATAAATAAAGAAAGAAAATTCTGACGAAAACAATAGGTGATCTGTCGAAAACGACAGACCACCTAACTAGAAATTGAATTCGTCATGGTGACGAATTAGGTGGTCTGTTTTCAATTTTATGATCATTGAAAAGTCAAAAAAAAAAACCAAAAAAAAAATTGTTGGAGACGCCCGGACTCGAACCAGGGACCTCGAGGTCGGAAATCAAGCGCGTTACCGATATACCAAAACATTTCCCATAGAGAATACACGTAAACGGAAAATGAAATTCTCAAATCCCACTTTGCAAGTGAAATATGAGCATGATCCCGTCATCTAATCGAGAAATAAATGGCACACTGTGATAGCTTATTGTCTCAGCTACAACATACTCAAAGCTCAGCGTAAACAAAGATAAAACGACAGAGATATTGCTCGCGACAGACGAGAATGTAGAATCCAGTTTTGAGAAAAAGTCATGTCCCATAGAGAATACACGCAAAATGTGAAAAATTGACATGCCTCCTTTAATCGCGAAAATACGCCATGATGCCCTTGTCAAAATGAAATATCGTGGTGACTGCATTTGTAGACAATATTCTCAGGTAGAACATATCAAAATTTGGAAGAAAATTAATTAATATTTACAAAGATACAATCAATTTTCCAAAAATATGATGACGTCATAATATGCAAATTGAAATTTTGAGTTCGGAGGCCATTATGATGACGTCATGAGTCAATTGAGGGTCAAATGAGACATGGAATCATATCTCCAACTCATGCTTTTTCTAACCATGATATAAAAGTTGGGGTCAATGGACTATCTGAAGAGCTATTATGATTTTTAAAATGGCATGTTTTTGATCAAATTTGCATTATATTGCCCATAGCAGCACGCGCGGATTTTGAACTTTGACGCGCGCTCACGGCCTTATGAAAGGTCAAGGGTGACTGAAAAAAAATGTAAATTGTCATTTACGGTAAGAGGAATCTAAATCATGTAAAAATTTTGAATTTGACCTTTTCCGCGCGCTATGAGCGCGCGCAACGCGCGCGGGGACACTTACGGACGGAAAATTTTGAAATGCTTAAAATGACCTGATTCGTACTCTCCTTTAATAGTTAAGTGATTTTGAGCATTTGTAAATTTTGACGCACGCGTACGTGCGCGTCGTGACCTTTATGTGACCTTTGATGACATGACCTGTTGACCCTTGACCTGAAGTATATGTGATATGAATATGAATGACCTTTGCTTATGCATCACGAAGATATGATGGATAACGTGATTTCACAAAATGGCGCCTGGATGACGTCACGATGACCTGATGACCTTGAAAATGTTCCTGTCACGTATCATGACAATGACCTATGACTGTGTCAAAATTGAAAGAAATTAACACAACCGATCTTGAGTTAATCGATAAACAAAAAACGGGAAGAAATAAAAATAAAGAATAATAAATAAATAAATAAATAAATAAAGAAAGAAAATTCTGACGAAAACAATAGGTGGTCTGTTGACAACAGACCACCTAATAAATAAATAAAGAAAGAAAATTCTGACGAAAACAATAGGTGATCTGTCGAAAACGACAGACCACCTAATAAATAAATAAATAAAGAAAGAAAATTCTGACGAAAACAATAGGTGGTCTGTTGACAACAGACCACCTAATAATCTTTTAATACTTTATATCCATTAATGGTTATGATAATGTTCTTGATCTTCAAAAGATATTGTTATTCTATATAATCATGATAATTATAAAGTGGTATGTTCAACTCTGACCTATACAAATTACGCGAAGCAGAAAATGACAAACTAAATCGAAGATAACAAATTAATGAAGAAAAAAAATGTTTGCTACTTCACGTCGAAAATAAGATAAACAAACTGTTTGAATTGTGTAATAGGTTCCCTATTATATAACCAAAAGTAAATCTGACCTGTTTCCTTTTTCTACTTTGTTCCAAAAACCTTGCCCACACGCATTTTTATTTCTGGTTAAGATATTTTGTTGCTCCAGTTTATTGACAGTTGAACAATTAAAATATTGAGAGAATAATACAACAAAAATAAAGATATTTCACCGACAGAAGTGTAACATTACTCAGCAATGAATGTACTGCGAGGTATGTAATGCAACTGGAACGCAACATGCTTAATTTAGTTTCAAACAGAAAATGATTATACAGCCATAACTGCATATTGAACGATGTGCAATTGGGTAATCCGGTTAGTACCGAAACTCCAGATAACTTGAAGAAGAACAGGTAACCAATCAACAAAATATAATTATAATACAATCAAACCTGTCTATAAAGACCACCCAAGGGAGACAAGAAAAGTGGTCTTTATAGGCAGGTGGTCTTTTTGTACAGGTTCATTCAGTACATGTTTCAATGAGAAAAGATGTGGTCTTTGTAGACAGGTGGTCGCTAAAGCAGGTTTGACTGTACAAGGAATCAACATCAGCTGAAAGCAGAGGTCATCAATCTAGACAATGAAGCCCAGCTCCCTGAGGATGTAGTCCCCGATGGCGCGGACGCCAGCGTAGATCTCTTCTCCAACCGGTTGGATCTGGTTCTCGGGCAGCAGGAACCCGTACTCGCCCTTGTCACGGAGTTCCACGGTGTAGGAGTACTTGGCCCCGAGTCCACCCTTGAACTTGCTGGTGGGGTCGTAGGGCACGTACCCCCAGTCCTTACTGGACCCGGCCGCCTCGTCTGAAAGAAAGGGCAGTTTTAATTCCACGATCAGATGACACCGATGGGAAAAAAGAGATAAACCTTTGCGAAAGAGCCAATCCCTTTTTGAGGGGGGGGGGGGGGGGGGGGGAGCAGGTGCAGAAACTTTTAAATAACAGATAAACTGTGTTCAACCATTAATAGACCTTCTTTCAACAAATAGTGATTTTTCTAGGGCACTATATCATTTAAGGTTATATTTATTCCCTTTTCATTAAACGATGGTATACAGAGAGAGAGAGAGAGAGAGAGCTAAAAATGTAGACTTATGAATAATATTGAATAGCATCTTCCTGCTAATAATTTCCTTCCTTGATTAAATGGGCACGTTTATACCATAAACTGAACAGCGAACGTTCAACCCATGAATTATTGTCAACAATAATGAGTATCCAACAGAGTTTTCTTGCTGCAGGACGGGTCGGGCACATTAAGGCGATGTCAATTTTATTTTTTAGCGAGTTAGCTAACATATAAAGTGTAGCGAGCAAGCGAATTTTCATCCTTTTCATATAATAACTGAAAACCATCTGCCTTAATCACTAATGATTATTTCACGAGCATGTAGTATATTTCATACTCCATTTTATTTCTAGTTTTTCTCCGACGTGTCCCGACGTAGCGCCGGCAAGATTTACCGTCATTAATCTTCCTATATTCTATTTTGTGTCCGTTTTTCCTTGTCTTCAGCCTTTTCTTGTCTCTTTTCTTGACCTTTTCTTTTCCATGTTTTCTTGTCCTTTTATTTTCTTTTCTTTTCCTTTCTTCCTATCTTTTCTTTTCCTTTCTTCCTATCTTTTTTTCCCCTGCAAAATGGAGCATTTGTCTTCAACGGGGTACTTTGGGGGCGGAGCAAATGTCGGCGGAGCAATTGTCGACGGAGCAAATGTCGGCGGAGCAATTGTCGGCGGAGCAAATGTCGGCGGAGCAATTGTCGGCGGAGCAATTGTCGGCGGAGCAAATGTCGGCGGAGCAATTGTCGGCGGAGCAATTGTCGGCGGAGCAAATGTCGGCGGAGCAAATGTCGCGGAGCAAATGTCGCGGAGCAATAGTCGCTTTTTGCGGAGCATTTGTCGGCGGAGCAATCGTCGGCGGAGCATGTGTCATGGAACCATCTTATCACCTCAGCTCTCAATTAACATAAGAAAAAGAGGACCATGGGAGACAAACGGGCACCGCTTAGGCATTGTTTTCTATATAGAGGGAGCAAGTAGCACAGTTGGGCTTTAAGTATTGATAATAATAATGAAGGCCTATAATACGTCGTATAATGATGTTCTTACCATAACTTGTTTATTTGTAATTCCCAACACATGATTTGCATAACGGGTTTTTTCACCTCTGTATATTTTCTAAATTATTTACTTCACTGCAATCTATGTTTACCATTTTGTAATGATTATAAGGAGAAAACAAATTAGACTTTAAATTGAATGAACATAGAAAGAGAGAGAGAGAGAGAGAGAGAGAGAGAGAGAGTGGGGGTGGGGGAAAAATGATGGAGGAAAACAAATCGATGTTATGGTATGAAATGCCTGCCCTACAGCCTACTCACTGAGAAGCTCAATAGAAGAACCGCTCTGGAACACAGTTCCGTGCACATCAAATATGGCGTCACTAGCAGCATTGCCCATCAACATCTGGAGAGGAAAAGGAGTCATAAAGAATGAAAATATTAAAAACTTGTAGATTTGGGCAAGATTTGTGGTCAATGTGGCAATAGCTCGCAAGACTGGCAGAGTCGAAAGAATCCCCCAAACATGGTGCAATGTCAGGCAACAATGAAGGCGAACCCCTTCCTTTTTTCTAAGCTGATGAATCGCAATTTCAAATTCTTTTTAGTTGGCCTATCCATATAACTGTTCCGAAATTTAGTATTTTTCACATCGCATCGTGTGCCTTTGACTGGAGAGTTGCGATTTCTAACAATTGTTCATAATTTGTATTCTATTTTATACGACCTGGCTCTGGTCGATCCACAGGTGGATCTTTCAATTTCCACATAAAATACAGTTAACTTCTAAATTATTCATACCCCGTGTACATTTTGTGATTTTTGTGTTTTTCGTAAGTCAAGATTCATAGGTGTACTGGTTGAATTAGGGCCTTCGCTGAATACTTTTAGATGTAAGCGTTTATAATAATATGTCACATTTTCAAGCAACATAAATCAGGATAAATCTATTTTCACATACTTACATATCTATAAAATTAAGGGTATGAATAATGTAGTTGTTAACTGTATGTCCAGTTTAATTTGCAATTATTCTACTTTCTCGTTTTCAATGGTTTTGATTTAAGTATTTCTTTTTCTTTATCTCAATTGTAATAATATTTTGAATAAATTTTGCTTAATATTTATTATCATGACATTTGTATTTTGTTGTAAATATTATGTACAGCGCCATGAGCGTCAGAGCCTGGCGGATACCGGTGCTATGTAAATATCCATATTATTATTATTATTATTATTAAATAAATGAAATGAAATTAATGCAATTGGTTAACATCCACCCTTTCCATCTTTGCATTCTTACCATATCATCGTAGTCGGGAGGGTTCGGGGCGTAGGCCGAGTACGACCACGGCGAGAGGAAATACTGTCCGTAGCTGTGCCAGTCCATGAAGACATGGAAGTCCTGTCCGCCGGCCTTCAGACTGCGAAGGTATTCGACCACGCCGTCGATCTCAGTTTCGGAGAGTGCGGATTTTCCGTGGTAGATGTTCGAGCAGGGAAATGGACTGGTACCGTTACCTAGAACGATGCGATGATAAAAGCATATTGATAATAATGACTATGTTCGTGTTCTCTCTCTCTATCGACAGGAGTGGGAATTCAGTCAATCCACTATAGGTAGTGATCCGTTCATTCCGGAGTGGAAATCCCTATCCAAAATAGTTGTATCCGTCCTAAAACATGTCAATTGTGTCATGCGAACATCTAGCTTGGAGTGGATTCCACTTCTAATTTTGGAGTGGGTTCAACTCCACAACGAAATGATCCCTAATATGACTCCCAAAGGAGGGGATTTACAGGGCCCCGTCGTATAAAGAGTTGCTATTAATCGCAACTTATTGCGATTGATATCAATAGCAACTACATGTGTGCACATACGATATATGTGGCTGTAAACTTGCGATTGATTCAGATCAATTGCAATTTTTTTTAATAAGACGGGGGCCCAGTTCTCTTCCATTAAGAGTATAGAATTTCCCCCATTTTAAATCCTTTACAAATTGTTAATCTGTTTATTGGATTCGATTAGGCACACCGTGCATTCTGCATGTATTTGCAGATTTCACTGCACTCATTAACTGCTGCCATTCTGCCAAAATACCTTGCTTAAGATTAGTTAAGGGCCGTGCTATAGGACTCGAACACAAGATCTCTTCATCCCCAGTCAATTCGAATACGATACATATACAACTCCAGCAAAGTCAGAAACACTTTCTTTAAAGGGCCCATGACATCGAAGTGTATTCCTGTTGGTGTGCAGTCCTGCATACATCTCATATTTTGATATGTAAACTTCTGAATTTGTTTCATAGATTTTTAAACATTTTTTGAAATATTTGTTTTTCAAACTTGCTAAGCTCCACCCCAAAAACCTCCAGATCCCATTCCCCTTGTGACATCATCTGTCAGTCATCAATGAGCTAACTTGAGAAAGTGGCATGTAACTTTGCCAAAGTTGACCACCTTTTACAGTACCACAAACAATAGCAACATATAAGTTGCTATGTCAGATATGTCAGACTAAACTAATATTCTAGAATAGACAATGGTATGTAATTTCTCGCAGATTAGCACACCTTCATAATGAAATTGCATGCTTCCATACATTATGTACAATACATCATCATTGCCTTTGTCTTCCTAGTGATGCTAATAGATGATGAGACACGAATCTTAATTTTAGCAGGTGCATGGAATACAAATGCAGTACATAATTGGGGAAGAGGTAGGGGTTGTTTGTCTTATTTTGAAATCTCCTCCCCTCATTCTTTCTCATTTTGCCTCCGTTTTCCTTTCATTGTCTTTTAATCACCATGTGATGGAGGGGGGGGGGCGTGTTCCCCCTTTATTAAACCACCGGTTAGCAAAAGACCTAACTCACCTGACCATCCGAAAGGGAAGTTACGGTTCGGATCGGTTCCTAAACACCCGCTGTTAGTTTCCTCGAAATTATCCGATCGGGTCTTCCGCCAAAGTCGATCCTACACATAGAGAACAAACTTGCACTGTGACGTCACAAACTCACAATATCTTTCTCGCTGTAGAAACTTAATCTTCCGTGGTATCAAGAAGATGATGGAAAACGTTTACATTTTAAACTGATGGAACTCAACAGTTTTTTTCAATCTCTTTAGAATTGTACATTACTTTAACTTTTTCAGAGCTGTCTAGTAAAAGAACAAAGGATTGACTTATAAAGCTGGATATAAAATTTTTAAACGAAGAAGAAAACAAACAAATAAGTATCTTGATTGCTGAAGCGCCAAATGTGAACCCTTCTATTTTGGAGAAAGTATCTTAATTCTGTGAAAATGACAAACGAATATTTAAGTTAGCAGATGAAAATCGGAGATTGCTTTCAAATTACATGATTTTTAAAAATATATCAATAATCTTTACATTATTATTTTAGTCAAGCTCATACTCGGACTTTGGTTAATATGCTTTCATTATCGCCAGTGATGTCAGAGGTATGGAATGTCACTTTTATTACGTTTCATTCAACATCATGCATCGTGCATGTTACTTCTTAATCTGTCTACGCAACATGTCTCTTATATTTAAGTTTAAAAACAAAAAACTGATGGTATCTATATAAAAGCTAATGTTCAGTTCTCAATTCCAAATGAAAAACACAACGACAGGACGATATCAACCCTTATTATAGTGTAATATGAACCACGTGATAAACACTACCAAATTTGTTTTTAGTGGTAACCAAACCCTTCTATTAGATAGACTTACATTGGTCCAAGTATAAGTGTAGCCATCGACATTGAGAGATGGGACGATGTACCAGTCCATGTTGTCAAACATATTCACGGCAAGTTCGTCGCCGTCCTCATAATCTTGAAGAAGCTTCATTGAAGGAAAAAAAACCGCGAACGTCATAATTATTTTATATATCTTCAAAAATAGATAACTACCTCACTTTGTAATTAACAAGGATAATTTACATGTATAATCTTGATTTTTTTTTTTTTTTTAGATGACCACTTAAGATATTGAGATTAATGAGTTGGACATGAGTTGTCGTTTGCTTTATACATGGCATAGCCCAAAGGGGTGAATCCAGGATCTTAGTCTTAAAATGGGGAACACATTATTAAGACGAGCAAACCTAAACAAAAAAACAAATCAGGGAAAAAATCACATTCTCAGCTGTATTTTAATGTCGAATTTTGTGTGCACGATACACAATTAGGGGACACTTTTTCTTCATTTGTGTATTTATTGTATAGATGTGGGGGGATGGGGTGGTAAAAAGGTTTCGGCTGCCCCCCCCCCCTCCTACACACACATACACACACATCGGCCACTGATTCCGTGACACATTTCCACAGAGATGCTGACATTCATGACTTTAAGAATTGATATTTAAATTTTCTTTCCATCGTTTCACGAAGCGGTTACAAGTACAAGTTCGAGGACGTATCTTCAAAACGCGTGTTAATTTTAATACGTATGTTTCAATGAGTTATCGACGAACTTGTTCTTATGACCATTCATGAAACGATGCCCTGGGCCCCGTCTAATAAAGAGTCGATATTAATTGCAACTTATTTGCGATTGATATCGATCGCAACTATGTACATAAGACATAAGAGACTGCAAACTTGATTCGGATCGGTCAATCGTAACTCTTTATAAGACAGCCAGGCCAGGACTTTTTTTGTAAAGAAACGGGTTAAGTCTTAGTGTTTATCAAAGCAAGAAATAAAAATAAAATTACCTTTCCTGTGAACCACATGACGGTGGCTGGACTGATCCATTCTCTTGCGTGTATACCGCCCTCAAACCATACTGCAGGGGGAGGGGTGACGCTCGCATCGCTATTTCTTCCTCTGATCTATAACAAGATTCAAATATATATTTTATTAGGCTTCATGCTTCTGATTCGTGGATTATTTCTTCGACTTCTATTTGGCGTTTATTAACCTGTGCTCCAATAGAGTTCTAAGCTTTTTGAAAGTGATTACATGAGCTGCGGCCAAACTACCATGAAGTTTTACGAGATTTTATTCCAACCTACTCCAATTCACTCTTCACTCCCGGGAAGAGTAGCATATGTCTTATAAAGATTTCAAACATCCCCTCTCTCTCTCTCTCTCTCTGCCTCTCTCTCTCTCTGTCTCTGTCTCTGTCTCTCTCTCTCTCTCTCGCTCTCCCCCTCTCTCTCTCTCTCTCTTTTGCTCTCTCAACCCCTATCTGTCTCTCCCGTCTCCCCCTCTCTCTCTCTCTCATTATCTTATTTTTAGTAAATTTGTAAAGTGATCTCTATAAATTGCTTACACGGAATCCATTGATTGGTCTTCCTTCGTATGAGGTTGTGAGCAGAAAGGGAGACGCGATGTCACTGTACTCACTCACAATGTCTGACACCCATTGTTGAATCTGCAGGGGGGAAGTAAAAATTGGTTATAAAGTCATTTATTTGGGCATAAAGGGAACGAGATGATCAATATGTTTTTTTTAAATAGATATTAGACCTTGTTATTACCATTACAGATATTGTGTTCTTCATTAATTTACGTCGCAGGCCCGGGGGTTGGTTTTTGCAGTTGCCAGTAGCTTACCCTCCCCATTGATGTTTGATAATGATAAAACTATACACCCACACAATGAAATTTTCCTTTTTTTAAAGACTGTTTTAAAGCTGGTTCTGCAAATAGTATACTATGCAGAAATATTCACGGACTTAGGTAAATACGACCAGTTACTGACACGAACGCTTCTAACGTGGGTGTTAGCCAGCCCCCCCCCCCCACCCCCTTCACCCCACCATCTTCAAAATGGATGGACGCCCCTCTTTCATTGTAAAATTTCGCTGAATTCATATCCTTACCTCATCATACGTATGGTATCGTGTGTAGTCGAAATCGGATAGGGCTGTTGTACCGACTGGCTCGTTTACTTGTCTCTTTTGAATCTCTGTCATCTGGCCATTCACTAGGGCTCCCACG
The DNA here is from genome assembly GCF_000002235.5 of Strongylocentrotus purpuratus. NCBI lineage: Eukaryota > Metazoa > Echinodermata > Echinoidea > Camarodonta > Strongylocentrotidae > Strongylocentrotus > Strongylocentrotus purpuratus. The sequence goes on along the minus strand of NW_022145605.1, from coordinate 27,282,090 downwards.
TCGGGGATGGTGATTGTGACGTCTAGATCGAGTGACGTCAGTATGTCGTGGACGTTGTTCCGAAGGCTCGATGGTACCATGATGTCGACGGGACGACCGATCGAAGACGGCGTCGCCTCCCTCCAGAAGTCGAGCTGAAAGAGATTGAATAATTATTATCAGCATGCCGCTTAAGAACCTGTAGAGGTTTCCAGGTATCGGGGTCTCGTAGATAAGTCAGCAGACTGTGGGTCACATGCATGGTTTCGTGATTCGAGTCCCACCACGGAACTAATATCCTTTTGAAAGATATTAATCTTTTTTTCTTTTTTCTTTTTTTTTGTTTTTTTGTTGAAAGATATTAATTTGCTTTTGCCCTCTCTGCCCTGTAGTGAATAGGCATCTGGTAGGATGTTATTCCTGTAATGCTTTTAGCGCCTTATAGGGCAGCTGTGCTAAACCAGGGTAACAATACTACTTCGTTTCTTGGGGATGGATACAGTTATGTGCGATAAAATTTGGAGTGGACTATTAGGCTATTATTATTATTTATTATTATAAATAGAACTATTTCATTATTATCATCCTCAAAGGCTATAAGTAAACCTTCAAAAACAATTCGCTATGATTCTTTGATTTTAGATTCTAACATATTCTTTCCTGGGGATCTAGTAAATAGTAGTAACAAGTTATTCAATTAACCTGCTATTAATAAATGAATAACAATACTTAGAATCCAGTCTGCATACATGACTTGTTGCTTTATCAGGCAAGCCTCGGGCAAGCTTTCAAGTGGTCAAGAACTATGCATAAAATTTGAACCAATCTTAGTAAACCGGTCTCCTGCTTCGAGACAATTTCTTTCACACTGCGATTGCAAGACCAGAACTTAAATTCATCTTTACATGTTTCATTGATTAGATTTTCTCTGCATTCAAATTGATAGTATGAAATATTTAGTGCATTGCTGAGATGCATTTCTGACATAATGTTATAACAAAGATAAATATATGTTATATGTAGTTAAGTAATGAAATACATGTACATCTATAACGCACAACAGGGAAATTCACAACCCAATATTATTCATAACCTTCACGTTGAACTTTCCTGATAAGGTGTTGATATAGCAATCATAGACGTATTCAATAATTAATTAATTAATAACAATCATCAGTAAAGATACTTAATCTGATTATGACAAGAAGCCATGAGAACACAATCAGCTGTTCGAACCGGAAGAGAGAGAGATCTGTGACAAAAGTACGCCCCAAACTTTGACAGTCACAACGACCTATCATAAACTCAGAAATACATGTTTAATGATGAGAGTTCTTTTAGTTTTGAAAATATCTAGAAATAAAACAGCTACATTTCAATATAAAAGTAGACATTCTTTAAATCGAATTTCAATCCATTACAAGTGGGCCTCTGCCACTGAGCCATTGTATCTCCTGATGTTAGAGTATTATTCCCACTGCAATAACGGCGCTTTACCATTCAAGGGTTTTTTCTTTCAGATAACTACTCCTGGGTCAAAGATGGTATCTTTTGTTAGTGAGTGTCGGTGCTCGAACCAAACTGGACCTTCGCATCGTCAGTCAAGTATTTCTACCATTTAACCACAAGTACCTCTACTTTTATTACAGAGTAACATTAAAAGGCTAAATTTGCTGAAAAGATGACCCCAGAATGGTTACGAAGCTGAAAATGGTTAATATCAGCATTATTAATTAATGTAATTGTGACATTATCAGAATAAGACTGATGGATGGGACGATACAAACAGCTGTGGCGATTCTGAATGGAACGCGTGCAATATTTTAAACCGTGTGAAAAATGATTGACCGTGTGCAAAAATGGGCCGTGTGCAAAGTGACAGTGGGTGGAGTCAATGCTAATAAGCCGTTTTGGAATGAGGAATAACTAGAATTTATTTCGAAAAAGGGATGTTTGCTTCCCGGGCAAAATCCCGTATGAGTATCAAAAATAGAGATATCGTATACTATAAGATGATGAAGCATATCCTAATCAAATGATTGGTCGAGAGCGTACACGTGACCAGGCATTTGTTTTGCCTAACACGTTATTTTACTAATGACCAGTCATTAGTTAAATCATGTTATAAAACATCATTTTATAAAAAAAAACGAATATAACATCATCTTATAAAATAAATAATATACATGTGTTTAATATGTATATTTACCCTTTCTTTTTAGTTTAAAAAGCTTCTTTATACCACAAACTAAAAGCAAAGTATGCAGGAAAATTCATGGTGTACTTTTCTATTTCAAAGTGATTCCTAATTATATAGTTATATACACAATATTATTGTGTGTGCGTTGTCCAATACAGTCCAAATCCTTGTCATGTTAGAAGTAAAGAAAGGTAGGAATACAATGAAAACGACTTTTTCACTTTATGATTACGTCAAATAAATAAATTATCTAGGTGATGCAGTAAAAAAAAGATGCGTATTGTTCTTGCAGTGACTGAAATCCGTCTAGGTACTTAGGCCTTGGTTTTCCAAAAGTGAAATATGTAGGAGGGGGTTAGAATGACCCACCCCCTCACATTCACCATTTATTTAATATTCATTACTATTATCTATTCCATAATTATCTATTCCCTGATTATCTAGTTTTATAGATAATAGTTTAATAACATACGGTGCTAGAGACGCTTTTACCACTTTATTCTTTGCCGTTGATCGTGAAGGAACAGACGCGAAGATGATGCGTTTTCTGGTATTCACTGCTCTCTTAGCTACTGCGCTAGCCGTCAATTACGATGGGTTAGTACAAGTGTATTATGGACTTCTTGTATTTTAGATTGGTAAACTCGTATCGATTTGCTTTCAAACAATTTATCGAATTATTATCTTATTTTGAAATGTTATTGGTAATACATAATTGTGAATATTCCAGTCGTGGCTGTCTTTCGTGTAAACATGTATTTGTATGAACCAATGTTTGTGCTATATAATAAAAAAAAACATTTTTGAATTTGAAAGAATTATGCTCGAGACACACAAAGAGGGAGAGGGTTAGATAGAGAGAGAGAGAGAGAGAGAGAGATGATATAATTTTACAACTTGACAATTTTGAACTGAACGTGTATCAAAACACTGATTCTCCCCTCAAAAAAGGAGCAATAACTTTAAAAGAAAAATTGAATTACCCTCTTATTATTCAGGTACAAGGTATTCCGTGTCACCCCTAAAGATCGCCTGCAGCTGGAGAAGCTAGTCGTTCTCAAGAGCGTACTGGGAAACTATGTAAGTAACGGCTTAAACATAAAGTTTGGTATCATGCTTTGACGTATCTAGTGATTACAACAAAAAAATAGGGGCAAACAAAGAAATTGCGCCCCCCCCCCATACCTGAACTTGTCAACTAAAATGATATATACAAACCAGATTTCCTCGCTTCATCACACGTTATGATTAAGTTCAATGTACTAAACCCGAGATTGGTAACCAAAGTTTGATAACGATAAAATGAAGCGTAAGAGCAAAGCGATCAAGAGTTATAAGTTGGTTTACTAGGAAACGCAATTTCTTGTGCTTTTACCATATTTTTTTTCTTTAATGTAGCTCAGCAACTGATCGTTAATTTCGTTAAATTATTGACAAGAATAGTAAAAGAAAACTCTATGTGACTTATTTCATCTTCATGGCACTGACTTAACGAATATGGTTTAGCTGGGTTATTAGAAGTGTATACTTTTTGTTCGAATGTTGTATAATTATACACCTTTAGAGATTTTGGGGTGCAATATTTCTAGATTCTAATGAAATATATGCAAGGAAGCAAAGCCACCGAGTTTGTGAGTTTGGGTTTTTCGCATTTCGAACCCTTCTAGCTCACTCTTCCTTTTTGTGGACTTTACATTGGATTGGGGCGCAAAAAGTAAGAGTAGGAGTATAATCTTTGATGACCTTGAATGATAATTTTTCAATTGTAGGTCAATTTCTGGAAGGAGCCTGCTGACGTCGACCGCCCAGTCGACATGCTAGTCAGCCCCGAGTACCAAGATCTCGTTCTCGGCCTCGTCAACGGTCGTGATCTAGACGTCGAAGTCACTGTCGATGACCTCCAAACGGACATCGATGAGGAGAGGGCTGGGACTACAGCCACGTTCTCATACACTCAATTCAACACCCTTGACCTGGTTAGAATATTTGACTTTTTAAAATTCTTCCTCCATGATTATCAGTGACCCATATTTCTTAAAATTAATATCGGCTAGCCAAAAAAAATTAAGGACGTCATCACGTTCAAGCTCTAGTTTTACTGTTCAACTCAGCCTTTACATCTCCATTCGATCACCTGTACAAAAAGTCAAGGCATGGTGGCGGTCTCCTGCATTTTTCAATTTCAAAATAATTGATCAACTATGTGTTATTTTAATATAATTATTGATTTAAATTATGTATTTTGACTTTTGTTAATAACACATAATTTAGTACCTAGTGTGTAAATTACTTATTTATTATATCGACAAATGCAGAAAAAAAAATTCAAACGGGCAAACAAAACCAAAGATACAAAACAAAATATTTTGTATGTGTTAAATTACTTAGATAACAATACATAATCACTGAATAGTGGTATAAATAAGACTCTCACAATCAATCTAATCGATTGCTTCGGTCGCTCGCATGTTTCCTATCATAATTATTTCTAACCATATATGCAGTAATTTGCGATTAGAAAAACTCATTCTTATATAAATAACCTTCATACCTCTTTCAAACCGCCTAACCGACTCAAAATCGACTCAACTGCCCGACTCTTGTTCGGTGAATTGTCGCTCATGGCAGCGTTTCATGAAACCGTCAAAATTGCAAGATCACCGACATCCCATTGTTGTACTTAACACGGGTTCAATGGGATGGCGGTTCGCTTGTACTTGTGACGGTTTCGTGAAAACGATGCCAGGTTTCGGTGTTGTCGGTTTGACTGGGATAATTACTGCTAACAGAGTACTAATGTTCTCCTTTGACCTTTGTATCTCCCACACCCCCTTCTCTCTCCCCGTTTTCTTCCCCAATATCTCTCCTTCTCTCCCCATTTTTCTCTCTCTCTCTTTCTATCTCTCCCCTCCTCTCTCTCTCTCTCTCTCTCTCTCCTCTCTCTCTCTCACTCTATCTCCGTCCCCTCTATCACACTCTGCAACCCCTCTCTCTCGCTCTCTCATCAGATTGAAGGGTGGATGAATGACTTGGCAGCCCAGTATTCAAGTATTGTGTCAGTCGTCACAGTCGGTAGCTCTTACGAAGGACGCGACATCAAGGCCTTAAAGGTATGCATCAGCAACACTTGCGATATCAACAATAACAATGACAACAATGACAACAATAACACCAACACCAATGACAATAACAATAACATTATCAATATCAACAACTGATAACTATCATAATAAAAAAATAACAACAACTATACTAATACAATATCAATAACAATTACACTCAAAAAATACGATCGCCAAGCTTTCAAGAAATCAATTTTTATGTCGGGACAAAGTTGGCTCCTACGCGCAACCCTTCACTGGGAGGGTCAATGACATTCCCGACATTTCGTTTTCGGGAAGAGAAAACCCCCGGCCCCCTCCCTTTTTGACAATCTTGATTCCGCCCCTGTGTATATGATGAGAAGACAAAAAACACCTTTTGCTAGGCCCGTTACACAGCCCAAACTCCATTTTGAAAAATCGTCGATATTTTGGACTGCCATTTACAAGTTACTGAAGAAGAAAAACGTCGGTGTATGCTCGCTCATTCCAATTTTTTTTTGTTCGTGAGTAGAGCGCATGCGCGACTTGTCTCTGCTCAGTTGCGTGTGATCGCACGGAAGCGAGGAAAGTCACATGACCAAAAACCGGAATCGTACACCGATGTCTCGAGAGCGGAATTTACACTGCAAAAGTCGGTGAAATTTTGGTCATATGCATGATTTAATTTCTTTCATATTTCCGTTTTAAAACAAGAATTTAGTCAATTTGACAAATTAAAAAGAATTGATTGATTAATGTTTGATTTGTTATTGATTGTATCGTGTTTTTCATTGACAGATCGGAACGAATCAGTTTAGTAACTCGAAGAGGTCAGTATGGTACGAAGGTGGAATCCACGCTCGTGAATGGATCTCCCCTGCTACAGTGATCTACATGACCAAACTGGTACGTTCATATGCCTTGATAATTATGATCATAGACATCTTTGGAATGATTTACGTCTTAAAGCCCCACTGCACTACGTATAGCTACTTGCGCCCTCTAGATAGCCAACATTGGCTAATCGGTGACCGTTGGTCCCCATGATCCCCTTTTTCGTATGTTAATTGAGAGCTGATTTGATGAGATAACCACCTATCAGTGACCTTGCAGGGAGGTCTAATCCCTCCTGGCTAAGCTAGTACAGACGGGCTTTAAAGGCAGTATTTTACCGACATATCTACCACTGCTGTAATATATTTTCAATCGCACATTTTTTTGGCGAGGGTGTACATTGAGCGATTTCCGGTTCCTGTACCTAATCAACATCGCGCGGGCATCATGCAGTTAGTGATGCATTGTGGGACATGGATGTCGACACATCGGGACATCGAGAGCAGCAGATGGTAGTATGCGTAAACCTGAAATAGTGTCTTTAGAGAAGGCCATACCTTTAACTTTTCTATTTGTTGGTATGATGGTTTGGTTTAACCTGACTGCCAAGAAAGCACCGAGGGGATCAACGGCTTAAGTCACGAAGGGGCACAAGCGCATCGACCTGGTTTCGAACCTGGGATCTTCCGGTTATGAGACCACTGCTCTAACTTTAAATTATTAGGCCTTGCATATTGTATATTTCACATTATTTTTTTTCTTTAGAAAGAACTATTTCCAACAAATATTGAGATTCTTTCTTAATAATATTGCAAAAACAAAAAAAAATATTTCAAAGAAGATGGACACTGCTGTTGAAATTGCCGCAGGTTGATTTTTCGAAAATCTTTGCGAGGACGACTGTGTATCATCTGTTTCATAAGAAAAGTTATGTACTTATATTTGTTTATCAAGAAGGAAGATTTGATATATAGGAATAAATCTGTTTTCTAGTCTGCAAGGCAGCCTCTAATTCGACACATTATTTTGCCACGCCTCCTAAAACCTTGAGCAGAACCTAGTTCTGTCAGTCTCTGGCTGTCCAGAGCAATTAAAGTAGGTAGAGCCTATGCAGTATGTAATCAGCGTTTTCTCGCACATCAGACTCCGTGTCACGCACTGACTGACGAGGGTTCGAGGTTCAAAGTTCAAAGTTCAAATTTTTATTTCCATTTTCAACAAGAAAAATACAAATTATATATAATATATAAATTTCAAAAAAGAAAAATACAAATTATATATAATAAATAAATTTCACCCAAAAAAAACAAATTATATATAATAAATAAATTTCAAAAAAGAAAATACAAATTATATATAATAAATAAATTTCAAAAAAGAAAAATACAAATTATATGAAATAAATGAATTTCAAGCATCACTTTAGAAAGTTTGTGCCTGCAAACTACTGATTTGTTTCCGCTGTATTTCGTTTGTGACGTAGCTCCTTGATGGATACGATTCGAATGACCAAGACGCCACTACGATGATAGAGGAGCTGCACACGTATATCTTGCCTGTCTATAACGTCGACGGATACGAGTTTACTTGGACCTCTGTGAGTACAATTCTTTGACTTTCTTATGATGATAATGATAATGAGAATTATAGCAACAACAACAACAATAATACTGGTGATGATAATGATAATGATAATGATATACTAAGAATTATGGTGAAAATAATAATAATGCTAATGACAATAATAATAACGATTATTATTATTATTATTATTATTATCATTACTGCTACAACTACTACTACTACTACTAATACTAATACTACTACTACTACTACTACTACTACTACTACTACTACTACCAATACTAATACTACTACTACTACTAATAATAATAATACTACTACTACTACTACTACTACAACTACTACTACTACTACTACTACTACTATATTCCACTGCCTGGACTGTTTCCATTTCGCTCACCCAAGCAGCTGAGAAAACGACACGCATCTAACGCTAACATTGAGACAGTCCTTGCCATTCATTCGACGTGTGTATTTTTTTTTTTTTTTGGGGGGGGGGGGGGTGCGCGATCAGTGTGGGATGCGTGTAAGCATGGACCTATTACAGATGGACATTCAACGTGATTCTTTCTTTGATCCAATGATAGTCGCCGCCTTCTGATTATGTGCATCTTAATGAGAACATTCAGCTGTTTTAACAATAATCACTGTGTAAGCCTTTTCGGTCATTGACAAAGGAGCAGTTTCCCTCTATTGGGTTTTGTTTGGATGGTGTGCTCTGTAAGAGTGTGTCTTAAATGAAAGCATCCCCAATAGGGAGCAGCAAAGTTGAAAAGCAGACGATTTTGGTGATATGAAAGGTATTATTACTGAATCGCACACTTTCGCACGCACCCATGACCTTATAAAACAGTTAGAAGGCCATGATCTTTATAAGCCCTGTGCTTGGTAACTCTGGAATATTATGAGGAAATAGGGGGAAACGGGATTTTAAATCACAACCCCAAAATCCAAAAATAACCTCTATCTGGTAATATCAACATGTTTTTCAAAATAAAATACATGTACAGTACACGGAACAACAATTTCCGATTATAAGCCAGAACTGCACATCGATTTTCCATGATTTAGGCGAGTTATTATCTTCTGCGCATGTAGATTAACATGTGTAAAATCACTATCTTGATTCTGTCCCGGCTTTTTGGCGGTGACCATCATGAGATCAAAGTGAAGAAACATATAGGGAATGTTATTGAGACGACATTGACGGAGACAATCACAATAAATTCGTTAAGAAAACGATGAATGTCCATCCGTAAAAGGTCCATGGTGTAAGGGAGGAGGACATAGATGATTGAAAAATACAAAACGTATCAAAACGGACGGAATCTGAACTACTTCTACTACTACTACTTTTTAAATCTTTATGCCCAAAAGGTTTTGATTAATGTAGGTGATCGTTCACCACCTGACAAAATAATAATGATAAGAAAACCTTATAATTACAAGAAATTAACTTTCCGTGGTGTTTGCTCCTTGAAACTGGGACCGATAATGTGTGCGCACATAATAAGCATATTAAATGAATATACAGGTATATATATATATCTACAAATTATTTCGAGCTTTCAGTGAAACAGGGTTTATGTGATTATTTTTTGTTGCTCTCTACTTAGGATCGTATGTGGCGTAAGACCCGCAGCCCGAATTCAGCTTCCACTTGCGTCGGAACTGACCCTAACCGAAACTGGGACTACGAATGGGGTAAATATAAAGTGTTTCTTATATTTAAAAAAGCATAACGCACAAAAAACCCAAATTAGGATCGGTTCTAGAATAATAATCAATGGGGAGCACTTTATGTGCGTGTGTGTGTGTGAGAGAGGCAGGCGCGTACGCAGGGGGTGGGGGTGGGGGTTGAACCCCCCTTAAATTTGTTTATGTGTTTGTTTTAGACGAAACCCCCCCCCTTTTGTTTTTTTTTGTTTTTAATAATAATTTTAAAAAATGGGTAACCCCAAAAACTGACCTTACCCCCCCCCCCCCCAAAAAAAAAAAAAAAAAAAAAAAAAAAAAAAAACGATACGAAATATCGATCGGCTTTATATAGCGCATTTCCAGATGATACAAGATATCGCCATCAGTAGAACTGGATATGCAGGTGAAATAAACGAATGAATAAGTGAATGAATATCTATATAAATGAATAAATTAATTGATTAATTAGACAAATCAATAAATCAATTAATTGATAAGTTTAATCAATTCAATCAATCAATTAATTGATAAATTGAATAAAATAAATAAATAGATATATAAAAGAATAATGAATAATGAATAAAAACAGTTTAAATTGAAAACGGTATAAGTTATTATCATCTACTTTTCCTCAGTCGCAAAAGTTTCGAAGTGTTCTGAGTCCTACCCTGGAACCCATCCCTGGTCCGAGATCGAAGTCGAGTCTGTGACGGATTACATCACTAATCTCAACAGCGTCGAGGCCTTCATTGACTTCCACGCCTACGGGGAGATGTGGATGACTCCTTGGGGTTATACCGAATCTTTACCAACAGACTATACCGTCCAGGTACTCCTTATTATTTTGTATTTGTATTTATTAACATTTATTTCCTTCTCAACGGTACAATATGTAACACAATGTATTTATAAATATGTAACAATGATTTTAACCTAGAGCATACAGTAAATAAATCAGATAACAGAAGGGGGCGAAAGTCCAAAAAGCATAGCTTGAGTTGGGAACGAAAGTAATAAGTTAACACAGTTACTGAGAGAACATTATAAATGTTATTATGAAAATCACATAATGTATAACAGAACGCTGATAGGAAAGAAAATATAGTAAATGGAAGAAAAACTGAGAAGAGAATTAAGGTATAGGAAGGCATGTTCACTTATAAAGAGAAAGTTAACTCAATTGTGTATTCCGAGCCCTCCTTGGCTTTCTTGAATACTAATTGAATTATGAATAAAGATATACATTAATAAAGCGCAGACATACTCTGCAAATATATTCTACTGCGTTGCGAGAGCTCCCTAAGTGCTTAAATCTATAACATAAAGTTAAATGAAAAGATGTGCTTTTAGTTTTTATATACACGATTGTGATTTCCTAATATATAATAGTAAGTTATTTCACCATTTGGGACATGAGCATGCAAATGCTCGATGTCCGAATGTTATTTTTTTTTTATGTGACGAGGATTGCCATATTAATAGAGTATCTTGGGAGCTGCGCATGTTGTGAGACTGGAGTTTTAAAAGTGCTACAATAGGGCTTGACCGATTAGCGCTTAATAGACGATTAACATAATCTTTTATAAGATGATGAAGCGGATCCTAATCTAATGATTTGTTGAGAGCTTACATGTGACCAGGCATTTATCTTTCCTAACACGTAATTTTACTAATGACGGATCATTAGCAATGCTAATGCTAATGACCGGTCATTAGTAAAATCATATTAAGAAACATCATTTTATAAAACATTTTATAAAAATAAAGCCAATCCGAAGCAAAGATTTTTCTAGCTTATAATAGAAATTGTCATTTGTCACTGATGACAAGTTTGGTGACATGGGGCCCAGATCTCCCCCCCCCCCAAAAAAAAGAGGTGATCCATGAGAATTTAGAATAACCTTCAGTATAGAGGTGTCGTGGTCTAGTAGATACGTCACCGGGATGTGGATCACATGGTCCGCGGTTCGAGTCCCACTGCGGCACTAATGTCCTTTTGCAAGACATTTATCTACATCCGTCACATTCGACCCATGTAAGGTACATGGTTCCTCGGTATACAGATTAGGGTGTCATGGTGTTATATAAGTTTAGATTTACATAATGACAATTGAAATCGACATCGTCATTGGGCGTATATTCATAGCTTGATGCTAGGGCTAGACGAATATTGATAAAGTATCTGTTAGTATCATCCTTGCGAAAACCCGGATTTTTTAATTCATGTATGGACGTCGTATCTCGTGTTTATTTTCAGAAATCTGTATCAGACAGTGCCGTATCCGCCATGGGTAATAGATCGTACAAGACTGGCTCTATCGCCAACGTTATCTGTGAGTAAATTATTTTGTTACTGCTCCTACTACAGATACTACTGCTACTTCTACTCTACTACTAATACTACAACTAATAATAATACTAATACTAGTACTACTAATGATAATAATACTACTAATAATAATAATAAAAAGATGAAGAAGAAGAAGAAGAAACAGAAGAAGAAGAAGAAGAAGAAGACAAAGAAGACAATGAAGACGAAGAAGACGAAGAAGAAGAAGAAGAAGAAGAAGGAGAAGGAGAAGAAGAAGAAGAAGAAGAAGAAGAAGAAGAAGAAGAAGAAGAAGAAGAAGCAAAATAATAATGATTATAATTTAGGTAATAATAATTTAGGTAATAATACTAATAATAATAATGATAAGATAATGAAAATGATGATGACAATAAAAAAAAAATAACTAAGAAATGATGATCATCATAACAATAGTAAAAAAATAATTCAAAACAATTCTTTCTCTGTCTTTGATTACATAGACCAAGCATACGGCTCGAGTGTCGATTGGACGTATGGTGCGTTAGGTATCGTCCACTCCTACGCCGTGGAGCTCCGTGGAACCTCCTTCGTTATCAGCCCAACCCAAATCGATGACTCGGGTATAGAGACGTACGAAGCTCTGAAATACGTCTCACTATACGCCATCCAAAATCCATCTAGAAAATAGTTCTAGCTCGGATTTCGTCAGCCTAGTGAAATTATTGTTGCCTGGGTCATTTTTTGAGACCAAATTGATATTTTCCCGCCTATGTTAGGTCTTTTTTTAATCATACCTTATTATCTTCATTTCATGATTTCTTTTGTCTGAAACGTAGAACAAAAGTGAAAAGGGGAGATTTTTATGACGTCCATCTCTCATTTCTCTCCTATTATCGCCGACTCTCATTCTATCTTTACAAATTTTCTCTTTTAGAGATCACTAAATATCTTGTCTCTCACATTGTCACTAGGTAGTAATTATATCAGATTATGTTTAAAATGCCGACCCCTGAACTGTTAGGTAAGCATTGGTGGTAACTGTACAAGACTTGAATTGATTCTTGCAAGAGAAAATGGATTTTGAATTTCAATAAAATCAAATTATAGGCAACATAGAAAGTCTTTTGGGTTGTGTTATTTTTCATTATTTATTTGTATTTTTTTCCTTAAAATTATTAGTATTATCATGATATATATATATATATATATATATATATATATATATATATATATATACATAAGTACAGCTACGTCTCACGTTCCTAAACCATTTTCTTCACGCCTATATAATTATTATGTTTACATCGGTTGCATTTAATGGGGTCTCTCTGTCTACTTGTTGTTTGCATTTTGTGTAAAAGTGCTTTTTGATGCTTGTTTGGTTATTATCCTGATGTCACAAATCCTCTGGATGGATTTCTTTTAATTTGTTTGTTTTTTGTTTTTTGAGGGATCATAGCCCCCTGTGAAATAAAGTACCTTCAATGATTAATTGTAGTAATCTTACACACGTGATTCATTTTCTCTCCCGTTCCCCCCCCCCCCCCCCCCCTCTCTCTCTCTCTCTCTCCCTCTAGTAACTCCGCTCTCTCTAGTCACTCCACACTCTGTCTTCTGTGTTTCTCTGTCTCTTCCATAATTTACTTTTTTTTAATTAAGTGCCCGATAAATATTTAAACAACTATACCTGATTTATTGACGGCTGAAGTTATACGAGATGGTTTTGATCACGGAGCTACTTAAGTAATGAAACAATAGCGTCATTTGCAATATTTCAATGACAGTCCAAAATACATCATATTTTTAAATCTGAAAATTCTTTCCAAATACGATATCAATACAAAATGAAAGAAAATGAAAGAATTGAAAGTAAGTTTAGGTGGCGTATCCGGTGTCTTCGACGAGGTTGGTTTTCGCCACCCCCCCCCCCCTAAAAAAATAAAAACAAAAACACCAACAACAACAACACAAGTTACACAACAACAACACACAACCGATCCCTGCAGTGAGTCTGCAGGGATTAGAGAAATGTACTCAAAAGAGTGAGGTCTATACAGTAATATGGCCCATAAAATGCTTCAGATTGCAGGACATTGTTCTAGAGGAACGTGCCCCTCAATTTTTTAACAAAAAATTGTTGGAATTCAGTTACTTACTAAATCGAATCCATCAAAGTTTGCCCCGAGTCTGATGAGTCTTTTGATTTGATGAGCGTTGGACGGCACCACGCGCCAAACTTGATATCTGGAATGAAAGAACGAAAGAATGAGAAAGAGAGAGTGGAGAGGGAGAGATAGATAGATAGAGAAAGAGAGAGACAGAGAGGGGGAGAGGGAGAGAGAGAGAGTGCGAAAGAGAGAGAGAGAGAGAGAGAGAGAGAGAGAGAGGAGGGTGTATTTTATATGAATACAACTACATTGTAGCTTACCCATGCACACTTTTGATACTGTACCGACTATACTGAACACGCTCATCAAGACTTTGAAAAAATCTAACATAAGGCAATTTCAGTATACCTCCTCCATCACATATTGACATGACTTGTACAGACGTTACATTATAATTACTACATAAGGCGACATTATTTCTATGAGAAATGCAATAGGGTATTGAAATATCCATTACCTCACGGGTACAATTTCGCAAGAGATTGACGTTGCTGGACCGAGTATCAACTGAATTTTAGGAGCTGGCGAGGCGGTTGAGAACATTATTATATACTTTATTAGGTAGTGAAATGTATAGATTTTTTACCGTAATATATCAGATAAGATACAGAAACTACTAACAGGCCACCCCACTGCCTGAATATTAGGTGGGGTGCCCGAATATGAGACGACATTTGCTTTAATAAAGAGGCGCGATAGCTCAGTTGGTAGAGCAGTGGTCTCGTAATCCGGCGACCCGGGTTCGAAACCAAGCTTGGTAAGGCATTGATCCTCTTTACCCGGTCCCTCGGAGAGGACCTAAAGCTGTCAGTCCTCTGGTTGCTTACTAACAAGCATTTATGGGTTTTTTTAGCAGTCGGGTAAAAATAACCACCACTACTACTATACTGGTAATTTCAAAATTCTCTGGGATGGCCTCCCCCTCCCGCCCCCTTCCCCACGCATCGTACGCCTATGTATGTATTCAACGATTCTTTAAGGAAACTGAAGTCTGGAAAGTGTTAATCTTAATTTAGTTGACAACTTACCCATCATATTTCCGTCCCGGACCGAGAACGGCATGTATGGATCCAGAAAATACCGACAAAATCCCAAACATAAGCGTAATTCCTTTCAGCCAAGTCATCGTGCAATATTTCTGGCGATTTTGCAAACCAAAAATATTACTTGATTCTTCTAGATATCAGAATCCCCCAGGATGTAGTTCTGAATGTTATCACAGTAGTCTGCAACGTGGATGTGGTATTTTGTAAAGGGGCTACTTAGGGATGCCAGGGAAATGCCTGTAATGCGCTGAATAATTATACTCAGCCAATTAATCATAATAATCTGGTAAAGGAACCAATGGCCATCAATTAGATATTTGGATTATATCGTGTGGGAATAGTAACATTCGGTCAAAGCGCTTACTTAAAGGGTTTAAGATGATAAAGCATCGGTCTGTTTACAGAATATATTACTGATTATAATTCAAAACTCAGATACTTGTACTCATGAGTGGGAAATAGACCGGCTGTATTCGAGTACTTGAAGTATTTTTATGACAGAAGTTCATCAAAGAGCATTGTACACGTAAAATTACGATAAGCCTGGTACTCAACGGGTGCCATTAGTAAATGATTATTTTGTAATTAGTTCCATGTCGTGTGAACCAATAGTTGTATAGCTAATTTGGTTTCACCTTATCGCTGTATACTGTTATTATGAAACATAATTGTTATTCCGTAGGAATAGATCAAGACTAGTATATAATTATGAATGTAGATGCGATTTGAATCTTTTAAAACCCATCGGAACAGACGATTCAAGAACCATTAATATTGAAGGGGGAGGGGTTCCTATGATCAGGAAAGTTATGCATTGAGCTTTTCGTTTAAAATTGTAAAAGACAAAAAGGGGAATTATTCGGTCAAAAATATTGATAATTGAATTTTCAGACAAGGGGGGGGGGGGTCGAATATTTTCAGACCCCAATTGGTTATAATTATACAGACTTCCAAAAATTCCATCAGCTCTGTTAGAGATTTTAGAACCCAGGCGCAAGAAGTACCCTTCTCAAAGCAAGTATGATTTCTTACAGAGTAAGAGGAAATTGATGTAAAGGAAGTAATAGAGATTTGTATGTTCTGACTTTTGTTCGATTTTGGGGCACTCGCGTCCGACTTCGGATGCGAGGCCCTGCTAGAGAAACTTGAAAGATAACTACGTGAAGTTCATCCCCGTTTCTTCAACAAATCTATCATACATCTCATAACAGTTAGAGATATCATCAAAATGCATATTGGCAAAAATGTTGCAGCCTAGCCTGTTGGGATTTTCCGATCTTTTGTTTCAATTTCACTGGATATATTGTAAGAAGGAAATAATCAGCAGAAAGGAAGAATAATTATATCAGGGATTAAACATTTCAAAGAGAAACGGTATTGAAATATGTAAAGTCGTAAAATCTACTTTGAACATGAGGAAGTTTGCATGACATCATTTCAGTCTTTGTTATGCAAATAGTTCTCTTTAAACGTGAGACATTTCAATCACAATGTGTCAGCCTATGTTATGCAAACATTTGTCTTTGAATGACTTGCACGACTTGCAAACGATGGAAATAATCAGAAATAATCTTTTCAGATTGGACAGCCTTAAAACCCGACAACAACAATTACTACTACAAGACCCCCCCCCCCTCTCTCTCTCTCTCTCTCTCTCTCTCTCTCTCTGTGTGTCTCTTTCTATCTCTCTATCTCTCTCTCTTCCTCCGTCTCTTTCCTTCTCTCTCTCTTTCTATATCTTTCTCCTTAGCTCTATGTATTTTTATCTTCCTCTCTATCTCCCTACCCCTCTCTCCCCTATCCTCTTTTCTTTTCCCCTTATCTTCCTCTTTTTCTTGGTCGTCTTTTTTTTCCTCCCTTCTCTCTCTCTCTCTATTTCTTTCTAATTCTCTACATCTCACTTAACCTGCTCTTTTTGACCATTTCCCCCATCTCTCTTCCCCCAACCCTCTCTCCCCCTTTTCTTTCCCTTCTCACTCTCCCATCCCTATTCCCCTCTCTCTTCAACCCATCTTTTTTCCCTCCTCCTCCTCCTCCTCCTCCTACAACAAAACACAAGATTGTTCTAAGAAAAACACCAAATATTTTGCAAAGCATTACTTCATGGTTTAATGATTAACTAAACCGAAATATCGAGATTAACAGTGGCTTATTCTCAAATTGAAAAGCGGGGTGGGGTCCTAAAGAGACGGGATGTGACTTTTATCCGGGCTTTGCAAAAAATACCAGATAAAAACTTTAATGAATTTTGTTTGTTTGTTTACTTTCTGTTGTTTTGTTTTGGGGGCCTTCAATATTGGGACGCTGCCCCCATACTACCGTATATTCCAACTCATAACAGTAATTGTATCCGAATGAATTTGATTACGTTGAAGGATCAAATTTACGAGAATCTCTGCATTTTAAATAGATTCTATTAAGGGCCCCTAGCAATCAATAAAAACAAACTTAGATAAATTCTTTCATATATTTCGATATATTTTTTTGACATTGGAGTGGGCCTAGATGTCACTTAACGTGTATTAAACAGTAACACCAAGCTCGCGCAGGACATGGGTCCCTATAGCGCGCACTGCAGCGTGGTTCTCTTCGTAGGTGGGCTGAATCTGGTTCTCGGGTAGCAGGAACCCGTACTCGCCCGTGTCACGAAGCTCCACGGTGTAAGAATACTTGGCGCCCAGTCCGCCTTGGGTGTCGTCTCCGAATCGGGAGAAGGCGGCATAACCCCAGTCACTGGTCACACCCGAGCAGGCATCTGGAAGGAAAGAAGAAATACTGTTCTCTGAAACTGGATGATCTCCTTATTGGTTCCACGACAACTTCTTCTGCGAAATTGCTCCACGGTCGATATACATGTACAAATTACAACTGTTGCCTATAAAGTTGTAATAATTTTTCTTTCCCAGCTCTTTTCATGAAATGATTGTAATGATTTTTTTTCTTGATATACATCTTCTCAGAACGTTATTGATCAATATCTGTGACTCTATAGATAAATGAAGCTCTTAGAAGATATCAACAAGAAAATCATATCGTCACAATTATTTCGTGAAAAGAGGTAAAGAAAAGTTATTCCAACTTTCTGGGCAACCGGGTATATACACTAATCGAATTCATAACTTCAGCCCTGGACCAAACTCTGTAAAACCGACATGAGACCGACTCCTAACCGACTTATTGTTGGCCTTAGTGTATATAATATATGATGTATATTTTAACCTTTTTTAATAAGGAGGGGATGGGGTGGTCTGTTGTAGGTCAGATGTTGGTATTGTTGATATGACGAGGGTATAAACCCTAACCATAAACCTAACCTAAAAACCAAATTTGAACTCTAACCCTATACCCTACACCTCTGACACAATAAAGTCCGGATAAACTGGTGGCGGAGCATAATGTTGGAGCGCCGAAAAACTATGGCTTTCTTAGAAAATAATGATCTAGCACACTATCATAGAAATAACCAGCATCGGAGAGTTATGGATAATAACAGGAGGTTAGCAAAACAAAAAGGAGACCTATATTGAAGGCTCCCGTTTTTTTAGGATTTTTACAGGCGTTTCCAGCTTCCAAAATTCTCCTTAATAAGCTGGCAAAACAAGAGTCGAGAAAAGAGATTTTATCAGTCAGGAGAGGAATTAGGTAAGGAAGAGAAGGATGAATATGATGAAAGAATAATATTGATAATTACAAGAAGAAGGTGAAGAGGAGAAGGTGGAGGGGGAGGAGAAGGAGGAGAAGAAAGGGGAAGGAGGAGGGGAGGAAGAGGAAAAGAAGTGTAAGGAGGAGGAGGGAAGGAGGAGGAGGAGAAGGAGTAGGAAAAGGAGGAGGGTAAGGAGGGAGGAGGAGAAAGTGAGGAAGAAGGAGTAGGAGAATGAGGAGAAGGGAAGGAGGGCAGGAGGAGACAGATAGAGAGGAGGGAGAGAGAGAGAGAGAGAGAGAGAGAGAGAGAGAACAAATTCTCACATAATATCTCGGCACCGGCCCCGTACTTATACTCGACACCATGCACATCCATCATGGCGGTCTGCATAGCCGACGCCAAAACCATCTATGGTGGAGGAAAACAAAGGAAGGAATTAATAGTCACCCAAGACTAATTAGGGATCAATAACGGTACTACAAACAAAAATTGTAAAACAATAGAACATAATAAGAATACCGTTATGATAGTATGTAAGACGAGGCATCATTTTGCTGATGTACAATTACTGCGTCACTCCGTACGCGAGTGACGTCATTAAACAAGCGTTGAATGCAAAATGAACAGTCCAAACATTATTATTTATTTATTTATTTATTTATTTATTAATTTATTTCATTTACAATAATATTACTAATAATAATGGCTTCTTATATAGCGCACATGTCCGCCACGTCGTGACGCTCCTGGCGCTGCCCGATTATTACCCTGGCTTTAGCAAGGCGGCCATTACGGCGCTCTAGTATTTCAAGTAATTAATTCCTGCCAGGTACCCTTTTACATCACCTGGGTTGAGCGTGGCAAATGTAGATCAATGTATTGCCAAAGAAAATTGGTGCCTTGGCTGGACTCGACCCGCGGACCTTGTGATCGACAGTCCGATGACGTATCCACTCAACCACGACACCTTTATTTATCATGTTTCCAAGTGACTAACCTGGTCATCAAAGTCTTCGGTGCGAGGATTAGAGTCGAGGTACGACCAAGGTGCAATGATGACCTCAGAGTAACTGTGGAAGTCGATGAACACCATGAAGTCTTGCCCATCGGCCTTCTTCCCCCGTAAGAAACTGACGGCGTGTTCGACTTCGATCTCGGAGAGAGCATTTGAGCCGCGGTAGGTTTCGGAGCATTCCCATGCGCTGGCCCCGACACCTGCATAAACACATAAGAACTTTGAGGTTTGATACGTGTATAAGGAATTTGTCTTGAATCTTTTCAGAAGGCATGATTGTCTTCTGAACAACCTCTGCAAGTGGCAAAGCTATTAGGAGGGACTCGTACCGCGAACCATGTGATTCACAGTCCGGTGACCAATCCACTAGACCACGACACCTCTACCTCTTCGAGTTTCGTATTCCCTTTAATAGTTAGGTTTAGGATGTAAGGGACGTTTCCAACGGCATACCTCCCCATTCGTAGGGCCAGTTTCTGTTTGGGTCCGTACCAGTGCAAGGTGAGGCAAGGTTTGATGACCGGGTCTTGCGCCACATTCGATCCTGGAAAACAGCAACGTGATTAAATAAATAAGTAGATAAATAAGTTAATAAATGAATAGATCAATTAATAGATGAATAAATGAATGAATCAATAATAAATGAAAATAAACTAATAAATAATTAAATGAATCGATTGATTTATTCATTAACTAATAGAAGATAAATTAATAACTGGGATTTTTTTTTAAGCATCAGCTGTTTAGAGAAAGTATCTCTATCTGTAATAAATATTGTACGAAATGAAAATTATGATCAATGAAGTATATTCTGTCTCTTCTGTAGTTCGATTAATTAATTTCGTCTCGTCAAAATGTAGAAATTCATTTTGGAAAAGATAATATAGATCTGTTTGTATATTCGTTGACTGTTTAGAGTATATAAAAGTAATCATTATCGTCATTTATAAATTCGTTCAGTGTACAAAAAGGTCTACATGTGCATAACAATATAGCAAGATATGATTCTTTAAGACTTATGGAAAGTAACATTTATTGATGCGATCTGCATTTACAAGGATCGCCTTTTGGAATCAATATTTCGCCTGCTATACTAGTACGAGCAGAATGGAGTTTTTGACATGATTGTATACCGATAACCAAGTGTGGCTATATCCGTCAACGTTCAGAGATGGGACGATGTACCAGTCTAGGTTGTCGAACATTTTGACAGCTAGGTCGTCACCGTTGTCGTACTCATCCAGAAGCTTTGGAAAAGGAGCAAAAAGGGAGTACCATGAATGGAAGGAAACGGACAGGCAGGCAAACAAACCAAAAGACAGAAAAATGCTTGAAAATTCTAGTTTCTACAATAATGAAAGCTGAAGTATAGAATCAACACTTAAAAATGTAGATTTGTGACACTTTTCAAGCTATAGGAAGAAATAATTATCTTGTAATGTTTGCCCATCCTCTTTCTCTCTCTCTCTCTCTCTCTCTCTCTGTCTCTCCATCCCAGTCTATACCTATGACTCTTTGTCTCTCTTTCTCTCACTCATTCTCCTTTTCTCTTTCACTACCTCTCTCCCTTCTTTTTTTCTCTCTCTCTCCCCTCCAGCTCCTTCTCTTTCTTTCCTCCTTCCCCTTATCTTTGTCCCTTTCTCTTTGTCTCCACAGCTCTCACTTTTCCCTCTTCTTCTCTCCACGCACGTTTCCTTCATTTCTTTTTTTCACTGCCCTCCCCCCCCCCTCCCCCCCCCCCCCCCCTCTCTCTCTCTCTCTCTCTCTCTCTCTCTCTCAATCTCTCGTTCTATCTATACCTTTTGAGTGAATCCCATTACAGTAGCTGGTGAGACCCATTCTCGAGCATGAATACCGCCCTCAAACCAGACAGCTGGTGGGTTTGCAGACTGGCTTCCAGTTCCTCGAATCTTTGAAAGCAACAGGAATTAGTGACAATATACGTAGTATATACAACCAATTTTAGAATATTGTGCTCAAGCGTTCCATAGCAGTCTTACAGTAGAACAAAATAATAATCTTGAAAAAATACAACGTAGAGTATGTAAGATTATTTTAGGGCCTAAGTTACATGTACATTACCTATTCTAATGCATGTCAAGTATGCAATTTACCAACTCTTGAGGAGAGGAGACTAGCACTTTGTAGAAAATTCCCAAAATCCCTTTCAAATCATTTCATTAGTCAAACCTGGTTACCTCAGAAAAAAAAAAAACATGTTGATGGAGACATATTTTTAAGTGACCCCAAAATTGTGGAGCGTGTGTGCAGCGCTTTGTAACTGCAAGGAAAAGGCGCTATATCAAATATCGTTTTGGACTGGATATTGTGCGATTTTTAAATCATCAAAATGATGAAATTTAGTCAATCTTGCTGGAAAATCATTTACAATGACAACACTACACATATAAACAAGTTTAAGGACTGCACACAAAATATGGAACTTTAATTTTTAAGAATCTCTAGTAATATTTGGGTTACAATGGCATTTCAAGAGCAATTCTCTCTATCCGACTTTGCCAGTGTGATGTTATTTTCATATCGAATGAGAACGTGATCAAATATATTCCATTACGACAAGATATCATTCTTAAACAAACTAATGTGTGAAAGATATATTTTACCAACCTTAATTCCTTTAATGGGTCGTCCTTCGTATGAATCTCCAAGCAGGAACGGTGTGACGATATGACTATATTCACTAGCTATGTCATCAACCCATTGCTGAATCTGATTTAAACAAAATTTAAAAAACAGATTTAGGGTTCAGGGAAGAGAGCTAATGTAATAAAATTGCAACATTAAAAAGCGGGTATGTTTTGCACTTGAAAAACCTTTGGTGGCATAGATAGACTGCGAAAGGTGTTAACAAAAATACAAATGTGTGACTATACAATCATGTTATTCTTTGCAGGATAATCAGGCAGAAAAAATAGGCTTCTTCCAATATCATTTGCAACGATTTTGATGCATCATTTCATCGGGATTTTGTTTTCTTCTTCAGGGCGTGAACAAAATTAATGCCATTTAATTAATTACCTCGTTGTAAGGATGATAAACGTTGTAGTCGAAGGTACTCAACGCAGTCCCACTCAGTCGCTCTCTTTCCCGCCTTTCTGATATTTCGGACATCTGATTGGACACAAGTACGCTGACGTCATCTATATTGACATCGAAACCCAGCCCCTTATGCTTCAAGAGCATGCGCAGAGGGGCCTGGAGCTCGGGTCGTACCATTACATCGACAGGGTGATTTCGTATTTTAAGGACAGGGGTCCAGAAATCAAACTGTTAAAGCAATGACAAAAGTAAAAAATCGAAATGAATCAAGGTAGAAATTAGTTAGGATTGTTTACGAATTGGTTGATAATGATATTGGCTATTTGTTTTGTTTAGATTGGTGATATAAATGTTATTGGCTGTTCATCAATTCAATCATCAATATCATTTCGCCAACGGTTTGTAAGCCAAATGTTAATTAAGTGATAATTGATGTATGACAGTTATATAAGTTATATCATTGGACGGTGTTTAGTAACTGGTCTATCAATTAAAGATATTAACGTATTTTACCTTGGAAAACTATGGGAATATATGACAGTATATAACATGTATAGTGTGCTATCGGGATATGCGGTTATTAACGGGTCTTAATATCTTAAGCCCACGTATTTTTACCGCTTATCGAATAATCATTTTGTTCAAATAAAATGAGATAATTAACCAGCTGAAAAAGTTCTCACGATTAAAGCAGCTTTGTAATCCGAAATATAATTCTCGGTTAGATTCGACTTTATACAGTGGGCTAGTAATTGTAATATAGTGTAATTATCAGACAGTGGACTAACTACAGGGGCATGTGTCCCAAATTGGATAATGACAACAAAGGGAAAAGGCGAGAAAAGGAAGAAAAAATAAAAGAAGAAGAGCGAGAAAAGGAGAAAAAATTAAAGGTAGAGGGTAAGATAATGTGAATTTGGCACGATAAAAACCCCTAGTACACACTTGCATTTCAGCAAACATAGTAAAACAGGTGGCGCCTCCCTCCCACTTTGCCTCAAAGCCATATTTTGTCACACTCCGTCCCTCGGATAGGACCCCTTTCCTTACCTCTTCACCTCTAGTCCGTTCAAGGTCACTCAACCATTCAAGATGGTGCTCGGTTGCTGGTCTTATCCGCCATACTTGGTAACTTGAATCGAAACAGTGAACATTGATTAATTGATGGTAATCAGTTAATCAGGTTTTGATCTTCGGCACTCTCGTTCTCCCTTTAATTTTATAATTGTTTCATAAAATTTTCTGTCTCATATTGTACACTTTACAATGTTTTCATTCACCATTAAAAATTCAAAATTTAGTTACTTGTTGGATGGATTAAAGTATCTGGAAACGTGTACCTCGTTTTGAATGTCTCATTCAACTTGTCATGAGACGGAACGAGAGCAGAGACAGAGAAGACAAACGCAGACATAGAGTAAAAGACGGATATAATCATTACGAGTTATTTTAATCATACGTACCCTTCATATTTTGCATCTGCAACACAAGCAACCAATACCAGGAGAAAAAGTATTCCCACAAAATTCATGATTGCGAAGATTCAAAGAATACTCGCCTACGATGTAAAGGCATAACCGTAAAATGAGGATGTATATTTAAAACAATTCAGTAACGGGTCTCTTCTTATCTGATATAATTATTATGACAGAATGATCCATCATGATAATTATAATCTCAGCCAGGGGCGGCGATTTCTTTTCATGACCGGGGGGACGAAATGCGAGGAACGAGGGAAGAGTGACGTAATGAGCAAAAACGTTTTTTGGGGGAGAAAAAAATCCGCATCATCACCGCTCTTACAATATACATACAGGCCCCGCGGAACGTTTTTCAAGGTGGGAGTGGGGGGGGGGGCTAAAGTGTTTGCGATCAGATAGAGCAAAGCAAGTGGGGCGTAAATTGGCGTGGGGTCCAGGGGCGGAGCCCCATGAAGCTCAGAGTTTTTAGGCATTTAATAAGGGTCAGATGAGCATTTTGATACCTTTTTTGTGACACTTGCATGCAGGTCACTAATCGGAGTGGGGTCCAGGGGGCGAAGCCCCCAGAAGCTCAGCGGTTTTAGGCATAAAATTACGATCAGATGAGCATCCAGGGGCCGCCTAAGGGCCCTTGGTGGGGTCAGATGAGCATCCAGTGGCCCGCCGAGGGCCCTGGTGGGGTCCAGGGGGCGGAGCCCCGGAAGCTCAGGTGTTTTAGGCATTTAATTGTGGTCAGCTGAGCAACCAGGGGCCTGCCTTAGGGCACTTGGTGGGGTATAGGGGCAGCAACATTTGTAAATTAGTCACTGGTATCGAATTAGAAATAAACCGCGTTTGAGTTTTATCGGGAGGGGGGGGGGGGGACTGCCCCAAGCCCGAGTGAGTGAGCATAATTAATGAGAGGGGTGAAGGTGACGAAAGTGATTACCCCCTCATAGGTTTTGAAGTTTTGTTGTATTACAGAATTATATTCCTTAGCAAAACTATAGTATGAAAACAAACAATGTACTGTTTTCACACTTCACTTTTCTACAATATTTACTTGTACATTTTGAAGGATATTATGCAAGGGAGCAAAGCTCCCGAGCCAGAAGATTTTCGCATTTAAATTTGTCTAAACGCTGCACTCTTGGGCCCTCCAAAGCCTAATAGTGTGTTACAGTCTTTAGTCAGTATTTGCTGTACATTTATTTTTTTGTACTTTTTCAAATTTTCCGGGGGACGATCCCCCCTACAAAAATCGAGGGGGGAGTTTCCCCCCCCCCCCGTCCCCCCGGGATCGCCGCCCCTGATCTCAGCTATTTAAATGTAGATAAGAGCGTTATCGATATTCATGGCGGCAAGCGTTGCCTAAAGTTTACAGCAAAGGTCACCGACAGAAATACACAGGCGCGTACGCAGGATTTTTTCGAAGAAGGGGGGGGGGGGTTAAAATTTAAAAATCGCGCCAAAAATTTCGCAACGACTCAGCCAGCCGCTGAATAAGCGGGGGGGGGGGGGGGGTTGGTCACCCATTACAACTTTTTTTTTTTGTAATTTAGTTTTTTTTTAATTGAGGGGGGGGGGGTCCTCCAAAACACACACACAAACAAAAATTCAGGGGTTTCGACCCCCACCCCCCCCCCCCCCTGTGTACGCGCCTGGAAATACAGCATGCATTCACGTGTCATATTGTTTTGAATTATGAATAGTTTCTTTAATCGTAACGGCTGTAATTTTTTGGATATAGAGAAAGTGAATTAACAAACAAGAGGTGGAAATGGTTTATGACACTTTGCTCTATGCCTGAGGTCAGCATCTTAAAAACACCTGTAACATCTGTTTAGCATGTCTACAATAATGGTGTCTATATACTGCAAAGATGATCAGGATAATATCGACATGTTCATAACCCATGTTTATCCTCTCTCTCTCTCTTTCTGTCAATCTATATCAGTCTGTCTGTCTGACTGTCTCTCTCTCTCTATGTTACTCTGTCTGTCTGTCCATGGACCTACTACGGTCTGTCCCCCTCTCTCTCTCTCTCTCTCTCTCTCTCTCTCTCGATATCTCTCTCTCATCCTTTTCTACTCTCACTCCCCTCTTCCCATCTCTCTGCCTCTCCCTGATGAATGAGATGAAGACAAAAAATAATGAAATGAAACATTTTTTTTTCCCGAGAATAATGAAGTGTTTATTACGAAAAAAGAAAGAACTTTATGATCTTGGTAAATCACACTACATTCGTTTAATCAGTCTGGCTTGCCCCTCCCCTATGAAAAGTGCCCCTCCATGGTTCGGCTTATCTACGCCAGTAATAACATTCACCTATTATAATCTAATACAAATCAATATGATGTTGATATCCTATTTCAAATGCGTTGTAACTTGAATGGTGGCAAACTCGACATTTTAGTTGTTGTTATTTTTGCTTTTTAATATATTTGTTTTATACATATCTATTAATTTATTTATTCATCCATTTATTAATTCATTTATCTATTTATTCATTCGTAATATTATATTCATTCATCCATCCATCCATCCATCCATTCATCCCTGCATCCATTCATCCATTCATTCATTCATTTGTTCATTGTTTTCAGCTCAATGCGATGAAACCCAGTTCTCTCAAGATATGGTCGCCCATGGCGCGCACGGCAGCGTAGATCTCCTCGTATACCGGCTGAATCTGCCATTCCGGTAGGAGCTGTCCGTACTCGCCCGTGTCTCGGAGTTCAATGGTGTACGAATACTTGCAGCCGAGGCCGCCGTCCGTATCTTCGCCCATCGCGACGAAGTCCGCGTAACCGAAGTCTTTGCTCGACCCTGCCGCCGCGTCTGGAAATTAAAAGAACAACGTAAATACTATTGATAATTGAAAGTCATGTTTGCTGTTGTAATATTGATAACGGCACTTAGAGACTTCGGTGGTAAGCGCTTTATAAGGAACGTTTTATTTTTTTAATTTTTTTTTATCATTTCGTAGCACTTCTGTATTTATGATAAAACAATATTGTTGAAAGAGGAAGTACAATTTCTCTATTAATTATCAAACAACCTGAAGCACTGATATCTTACACATGATTTCTGCACCGGCTCCATAGGTAAACACTGTGCCATGGACACCGTTGATCGCATCTGCGACAGCTTGAGCGAAGGCCATCTGATAATAAAATAGATAGAAATTGGATTAAGAAATAACTCCAACACGATTATCAGGTTATCTACATTAATCCGACCGCTTAAAATATCTTAATGCACATCACAAGATTGACAATGGTGCTATGTTGTTATCTGTTTGTATTATGTGTTTTAGTTGTGGACCGAAGTATACATACTATTCGGAAACAGAGTTGGCTAACTCTATTTCAGTGGGCCAAATTTCGTTGGCCAAACTCTGTTCGTGTTTTGATATATGTGGTTAAGATATTAGGCCTCCGTGTGATTGAAACTATGGAGGAGGGGGGATGGGGGTCATCCAAATAGACCGAAAGACCGTAAAACCGACTGTGCACAAGACTGACAGACGGTAACCCACTAGACCGGCAATGACAGTCTCGTGAACCGTTTAGACACTTATTTTAAGCAGATTCAATGGACCGACGACCCACCATACCAACATGATTCTTTTTCTTCCTATCGTTTCTTGTGTATTTCTTTGGTTTTTTGGTCTCACGGACTTTTTTTCAAACTTTCTAATTTGTTTCCATTTTCTTTATTGGCTTACTGAGAATATCTTTATACACAATGATACATAAAATATTGAAAAGTTACTCATACAGGGAGAGGAGGGAGGGGGGATTTCTCTGCTTCGTCGTCGAGATCATAATGTTACCTGGTCATCGTAGTCCTCGGTGCGCGTACCGACGGACTTGTACGACCATGGTGCGATGATCTTCTGGGAGTAGCTGTGCCAATCGATGAAGACGATGAAGTCCTGGCCCTGTGATTTGCGTTCCCTTAGGAACCTGGTCACAGCGGCCACCTCGGGCTCCGAGAGTGGATTCGGACCGTGGAACTTGTCTGAGCACGGCCAGGGACTGGTACCAGCGCCTGTATATAGAGCGAACATGTCATTTATGTGTATATGCTTACATTGAATATACCAGGATTAAGATATCGTTTTCGGACCCCCCCCCCCCCCCCCACTGCCTTCATCTTCCTGTCTTTTTCCCGCTTTTTACTGACTATTCAATGAATATGAAAACAGCACATGATCAATTAGCATAATGAAAGCTGTAAGAAGGCGTAGAATCCCATACTGTCATCCCGGACAGCAATCCCCTCTCCCCTCGTAGAAAAAAAAAAGAATTTAGCACCCTATTAGTCAACCCCTTACTGACAAGAACCCTTTCTCTCTATCCTTTCTTGTCAGTGAAACGAGATTTAAGAAAATACCAACCTCCCCATTCGAATGCCCAGTTTCTGTTTGGATCCTTTCCTGTACAGGAGGAGCCCTGGTTCGGTGAACGAGTCTTCCTCCACAAACGGTCCTGCATTGGAATAAGAGAACAAAATTTAAGTTCTGACCATGAGGGGTGTTGTCAGAGCAAACTTGCCAACCAGCCAAGAAAAGGTCCGCGATTTGCCGACGAGGTTCGACATATTGTGACGACATTTTTGTTATGGAAGACTCCAGAGGGTGGCACTTCCCCCACCCCTTTATGGAAGCCCTTACTTCAAGAAAAAAACAACTAAAATGACCCTTAAAAATGGGTAGGGGTTTCGTCCAAACCAAATCTGATTCCCCCCCCCCCCCGGATGGAAGCCCTCCCCTTCCCCTTCTCACAGATCATCCTAGATTTATATGCCCTATGATAGAAATCAAACAAAGAATTACGTCTGCAATGAAAATTAGCGCTAAGTCATATTTCCACGAAAACGGTTTTTTATTCCAAATCATAGAATAAGATTTGATGTATCAGCATATCAGAACAAATAAATTATACAATTAAACAATTGATAATAAAAGAAAAAGATTGATATCAATACTTACAGGTCCCCATGTGTATGAATAGCCGTCGACATTGAGAGATGGAACAATGTACCAGTCTATATTGTCAAGCATGTTCGTTGCCAAGGTGTCGCCATTTCTGTAGTCGTTAAGAAGCTATTTTGTTCCAAGATAGATATCGTAAATTAAATTAACATGATAAATAGAATAGGTCAGTTTTTAGATTCTTTCCAACACGATCATGCGGACTTTCGAGAAAAAAAATCAAACTAAATATTCCTATTGACGTATTCATAATATTGTAATATACAAATAGGGTGGTTATAATGCCCTTGAATCTATTTTTCGAAAGCCTTTGCACTCATGTTAGTCTAATAGTCATTTTTGTCTTTACTGTTTAAATTGATATGTTGAGCATTCTTTTATGTAGTGTTCAAACGGTTTCATAGGGTAACATGTGTACTTAAAGTACAAAAGTAGATGAAACACTTATATCCAGAATATTAAAGCTTTAGGTTTGTCTTTTCTTAAATCTTATGAATAAAATCGAGAATCGAGTGAATTAAACTTAATAACTATCGCGTAAAATTCCACCTCAAGGAATTATATAGAATTGACCTCTTTTATTTCAGCCGACTGTAGTAATTTTGTCGGTGATGATTTAAAGATTACTTTTTTTAAGGTGTTTTATTTCCTCAATACCAGTAGAAGTACATATAATTAAAATCATGCAATTTACATCATAATGAATTTACATCATATTCAGAATAATCCAATTACAATTATAGTATACAAAAGTATAATTCTTAATTAACATCAATTGCTAAACAATAATGATATACAGTTAAAAAAATACCCCCCCCCCCAATACAAAATATATATTACACAATGCAATACAAAATTATAATTCTGAATTTACATCAATTGCAAAACAACTCTTTCATGCATTTCCTTATTCGTTTAAAACGACAATAGCAATAACAATAATGATAAACTCCTTAGTCATTTGATGTTCTCTTTTTTTTCTTTCAAAAACGCTTTATCCGTTGAAGTAAACAAATAAATAAATGCTTGTACATGAAATAATATAATCTGTCATTAATAATAAAAATAGTAGGCCTACTACTTCTGAAAATAGAAAAACTCCTCCAGAGAGAGAGAGAGAGAGAGAGAAAGATAAAGAGAAAAAAAGAAGAAAACACACACACACACACAAACACATCAGAAACGAGCACGGAAGAAAGAACAAAATTAAGGACGATATAAAAGTTCTGACTTTGTTTTTGATTGTTGGGCACTCGCGTCCGACTTCGGATACGAGACCCTGCTAGAGAAACTTGAAAGATAACTCCCCCAATTACATCCCGCTTCTTCAACAAATCTATCATGCATTCAAAACCAGTTAGAATAGTGTTTAAATTTGCTAAAACTAGCACAGAGATTGCTAGTTGATTATAGTTCCCTACTTATTATGTATATTTTTAAATTTAAGTATTTAAGGGCTGATTATATTCTATAGAAATAATCACACAGGGGTAAAATCGATATGAATCGGGTCTTAATTTCAATCAATACAGGTCTGCATAACAAGATAAAGAAGCGTTAACAAATCACAGGTCATGTTTAAACATTAGACATTTAAACAATAATGTGTCCAAATAGGCCATTTTTGTAATGTATGCAGATTTATACTCAAATGACTCGATACGAATCATTTCATTCACCTGTTACAAATAATTGCATTTCAATAGTCACAATGCAAATTGCATATATATTACGCGTTGTTAGGTAAGACGTAACTAATGTTTGCAATTTAAATTCTATTGAGTTACATTTATTCGTAACAGGTGCATGAAATAGTTTGTATCGAGGGCTTCGAGGCGCATCACAAAGGCATATATGCATAAATTTGTTACATTACGAAAAATAAAAGTTTTTCAAATGTATGGATGTTCTTTCCCACAGCTGCCCCTTTGACCTACAATTTGCTCTCTCTCTCTCTCTCTCTCTCTCTCTCTCTCTCTCTCTCTCTACCTTTTGAGTGAATCCCATGACAGTAGCTGGTGAGATCCATTCTCGGGCATGAATACCGCCCTCAAACCATACCGCAGTTGGGTTTTCAGATTGGCTTCCAGTTCCTCGGATCTGAGAAAAGAAATGAAATAGAAAAAAATGTATCATAGTCTGTTTTGATTACTTGAGAATTAGCAACGTGAATCGCTAAGTTTTTTTTCATAAAATGCAATTTAATTTGGTAATGGAATACCACGACGAAAAATATAGTGCAAAAATACTGTACATTTTGGTATTTCACAACGCGTGATTTTGGCTGGCTTGCATCTTATAATTGTGTCTCAAAACTATCTGACATCTCTTTAGATTTCTTAAAATTCATCAATATTAAAGCTAAAAGAATAATACAGTTGCGACACCTTTTTTAGAATTAACCTTGAATTTCATACATTTCTGAATTCATTGTTTTATCTATCCATAAATGAAAATTAGAATTTGCTTTGTTCGATGGATAGACTCAGAGTCGTAATATTTGACATGTTGATTATGCAATGCGTTGTTGCAGTACTTCTTTCAAAACTTCTCTACTTTTACTCTCTTTCCTCTTTCTATTTTTTTCCTTTCCTCTTCTATTTTCCTTTTTGTATTCGGATTGTTTTTTATAAGGCGTATCCAACAAAAGCATAATGCTTTTAGGAAGTACGCCGTCTTCCATGTATTAAAACTGTTGCTATGCTAAACTGTCATGTATGTATACATTTATTAATTTGTGGTATGGGAAAGAAAATGGAAGAAAACAAATACTTTCAATTGGATTGAATCAAACTAGATCAATAATGAGTAATGTTTAAACTCACTTTGAATCCATTAATTGCCCGCCCTTCGTAGGAGTGATCCAATAAGAAAGGTGAGATGATGTCAGAATACTCTTCTGCTATGTCAGACACCCACTGCTGAATCTAAAATGAGGTTGATAAAATGGTGTTTGTAAAGGGGGACATTTATGGAAATATCTCTCTCTCTCTCTCTCTCTCTCTCTCTCTCTCTAAGTGCCATATCGTTTGAATTTGGCGATGCTGTTCCACAACCCTCGGCTCCTAGCCTTCTGTATTAGTACCACTGTAACCACTCCCAGTTCTTTCACTCCTCTCTCGTCCAACAATTTCTGCAGACTGTCCATCCAAAGTATCCCCCTTCCTCCCCTACTCCTTCTTCCCACAATTTCCCCTGTCAAAGCAAGATTCTCTAGGTCTTCTTTACGTGTAATGTGACCCATGAACGTCAACTGCCTAATCAACATCTCTCGTATCATTATGAAAATAGCTGATAAGAAAACAAAATGTACCATTAATTCGAGAAATTGATATATGGGCAAATTTGATATGGTTGTGTGTACTTGGCCTATTCAATTTAAAAGGGGGCACGAGGAGGTTTATAAACCGAACCCTCCAATAAATTAATAATGATTATTAATTAATAAAAAAATTAATGTGCCATTCAACAATCGCACAAATCACCTCATCGTATGGATGATACACGTTATAATCAAAGTCCGCCAATGAGCTTATCCGTGGCTCGCGATCCCGCCTCTCATTAATCGCAGACATCTGATTGGCTATGAGTTTACCGACGTCAGAGATGGTGACCTTATATGGCAGTCCCATGTTCTTCATGACGTCAGGGAGCGTACCGTGGAATAGGGGCGGGACCATGATATCGACTGCTTCGCCAGGTATCTTGGAAATACTCGACCAGAAGTCAAGCTAGAGAATGAGAAGAAAAAATCCAGTCATTTGATGGCGATAAATTCTGCCATTGTTTTATGCAAAATAACATCAATTTTTGTAATTTATCACACGCATTTATAGCAATACTCTCGATATTTGGAAACACGTGTGGACCGTTTAATGTACAATTTTTTAAATTCTATTTTCCATTTTTGTTTTATCATTGTTATTTTTGAGGAGCTCATAATCAAGTTTATGGCATGTGCTGGGGAAAAAGAAGGAAAAAAGAGGCAAGGAATGGGGATTTCATGAAATATGAAATAACTTGTTATTAGAAGAAACTTACCGCATCTCCAAGATTCGATTCTATTTCTCTCAGCCATGTTCTGTGTGAATCGTTGGCGGTACCACTCTCCACACTTGCCATCTGCATTTCATGTTAAAAAAATTGTTTTGCTGTAATTCTTTCGCAAGTCTGAAATTGTCCTTCAGTAAAATGAGACGATTTTGGGACATCTTTGTAATGATATCCGTGTCTTTATATGCCCTGAGTCGGCAATGAGATAGAAAAGATTGTTGTGATAAGTATTTACATTTTTTTCTTAACAGATTATCTTCTGGCCACGCAATTCTGGTGTACAACAGAATTTTACATCTCTCATAAGTAACTCCACATGTGCCACATAATCACCTCTCGTTATTTTCAGTTTTAAAGGAGCAGTATAAACTACAGCCTAGTTTGAACCCCCCAACCCCCCCCCCAACCCCCGCTCCCACATCTCTACACGTCTCTATACAGGTTTCGTCTCTGTCCCTTCCATTTTTCTATTAATATCTTCTTCCATGTTCATTTCTCGTACTCCTTGTCTATTTCGTTGTCGCTCTCCACATAAAAAAAAAGAAAGAAATCGAACTCACCCTTCGTATTTAGCGTTAGTGAAGCATACAGAGGCGAGAAAAGTCGCGAGCAGTCTGAGTCCCTTCATGATGATGCAACTTAATCTGATGACTCTAATGATTCTGATGGTGGGTTTTTGTTTTATGACGGTCTTCTTTCGTTAGACCAAGGTCCAAGAGCGAAGGTTCAGGAGTGTGATTGGATGTCGCATTACCAACTACATTCAATTTTGTTTTGCTCGAAAAAGGTAGCCTCGTGGCCGGAACTTTTTATGGCACCCCTCCCGCCCCCCCCCCCCGCCCCCCCCCCCCCTCTCAGTGTTATTTAGGATACGCGTATGCTCGTTCCCTCTCTTTGAAAGCACCCCCTATCTGAGGACTGCCAACATTTCCGACCCCCCTATCGCGGGCTTTTCGCGGGCTTTTCCTGCCTTGGAGACCCCCCTAAATACGGAAAAATGCTCAATGTACCCCCCTAAATTCGGAATAATTTCTCAGGAGTCCAAAGAGATGAGAGAAAAAAAAGAAAAACACCCCCTTTTTAAAGAAATCTCCGGGTGAAAAGTCAAATACACCCCCCTTTTTTTTTTTTTTTTTACAATTCTCGGGCCGGACTTTGTCGCACGAAAAGTACCCCTTTACCGGACATTTTGGTAACACGCATGCGGTCATTCCGACCCCGGAGTGGGGAGGGGGGGGGGGGGGGGCCGGGGGCACCCCTATTTTGCTCACGGTTAAAAGAAATGATAATAACAATAGGTGGCCTATATATCGCACTTATATACAGGCGACAAAATATACTTGATGCGCGTCACTCTTACCCTGCTTTTACCAGTTTCGGTGCTCAGAGCATTCAAAATATTTCTTCCTACCGGTACATATCACATCACTTGGCAAAATGTGAAAATTCATGAGCAGTTTATGCGGTTTTATTGTCGTTGACATTAAAATCTGAGGACTTTTGTTGTATTTTTATATACTTCGGCTAAGTCGTCCGACTGTAAAAAAGAGTCTAACGCGCCCGACCCCCTCCTTTTTAAAACGGTCGTGCGCCGACGCCCCTTTTCCGTTGAGTATAATATATTCCCTTATTGAATAATGTGATAATATTACGTGTTATGGCCTTTCAAAGGTTTTGACTTATATATCTTGAGAACTTACACATACACGCCCAAGTCGATAAGAAGGATTATTTTGTAGCAATAAGCTTATTTGATAAAAAGCCTTTTACACAATATAACTTCGCATAGTGTTTCACAAAGTGACCAGATAATAACAATAATCATCAGTCGGTTGAAAAATTTGAAAGTCAGGGGGGGGGGTCTCGCAAAAACCTTAAACAGACATGGGTTGTAGGCCTACGACGCCAGCTCCATCGACAATTTCTCTGCTGACAACATCCGACAGTAAACAAGTTTTTAGCTTCAAAACTGTACCAAAAACTATATTTAATCAAATGTTAAAATGTGCACTCACTTTTGAAATATTACAGAAATTTCTTTAAAATATAAAATGTACTTGTTTACATGATTCAAGAAATGGAGGCCTTATACCCCCCCCCCCCCGGCCCCCCCCCCCCCCCCCACATCAATAAATAGAAACTTAGTGATCGTCATTGCATTCATCATGCATAGTATGGGCGGCCAAACGGGCCAATATCAACAGTCACAAAAACAAACAAAGATGCATACAAACAAACAAAGAAGCATACAAACAAACAAAGGACAGAGCAAAATAGACAAAGTACCCAGAAGAAAGGACCAATTAACAAAGAATAAATCAAAGGTCAGAGCAAAATAGACAAAGTACAGGTCAGAAGAAACAGAGGGCGTTTTGGTTTACGGTAAGCAAATAGACATCAGGCACGAAAACGAGAAAGGACAAACTCAAAAGGACATCAGCTCAGCTACGAAGTGACCCTCAAAGGACAACAGAGGGCGTTTTGGTTTACGGTAAGCAAATAGACATCAAGCACGAAAACGAGAAAGGACAAACTCAAAAGGACATCAGCTCAGCTACGAAGTGACCCTCAAAGGACAACAGAGGGCGTTTTGGTTTACGGTAAGCAAATAGACATCAAGCACGAAAACGAGAAAGGACAAACTCAAAAGGACATCAGCTCAGCTACGAAGTGACCCTCAAAGGACAACAGAGGGCGTTTTGGTTTACGGTAAGCAAATAGACATCAAGCACGAAAACGAGAAAGGACAAACTCAAAAGGACATCAGCTCAGCTACGAAGTGACCCTCAAAGGACAACAGAGGGCGTTTTGGTTTACGGTAAGCAAATAGACATCAAGCACGAAAACGAGAAAGGACAAACTCAAAAGGACATCAGCTCAGCTACGAAGTGACCCTCAAAGGACAACAGAGGGCGTCCTCGAGGTTTTTTTCTTTTTAATCTAGGGCCTACTCCAATATAATACGCTGTAGGTCAATACAACAAATATGGGCTTTCATCGAAAGGGTGCGGTGCGGTGCGGCGCGGTGTGGTGTGCTCAACACACCCATTCGATAAAAGAGGGGGGGGGCTTTTCTCGAAAGGGTGCGTTGAGAGCGGAGTACCATTTTAACACACCCTTTCGATGAAAGCGGGGGGGAGGGGGGGGGGGGGGCTTTTCTCGAAAGGGTGCGTCGACTAGTCTTTCGCATCAGTCGTTTAAAATGAGGATCTCGGACAGAAGGTAATAGTTGCCAATTTAAGTATATCGAAAATGTATTAAGTGAAATGGAATGGTCTTGATTACAGAGTGGTCTCTTTGATGGGGGAGACAGAGAGAAGGAAAAAAGGGAAAGGGAAGATAAAAGGAAAGAAAGAAGAGGAAGAAGAAGAAGAAAAGAGGGAAACGGGGGCGAAAGGCTCTTGCCTCCCCCCCCCCCCCCCCGCCAAAAAATAAATAAGAGAGAAGGGAAAGGGAAAGGGAAAGAGAATAAAAAAGGAAAGGAAGAAGAATATGAAGAAAAGAGGGGCTCTTGCCTCCTCCTCCTCCCCCCGCCAAAAGATAAGTAAGAGAGAGAAGGGAAAGGGAAAGGGAAAGAGAAGATAAAAGGAAAGAAAGAAGAGGAAAAAGAAGGAAACGGAGGCGAAGGGCT
Source organism: Strongylocentrotus purpuratus (assembly GCF_000002235.5). Classification (NCBI taxonomy): domain Eukaryota; kingdom Metazoa; phylum Echinodermata; class Echinoidea; order Camarodonta; family Strongylocentrotidae; genus Strongylocentrotus; species Strongylocentrotus purpuratus. Next base: position 27,245,323 of record NW_022145605.1, on the reverse strand, counting down.
CTTGCCTCCTAGCCCTTCTTCCCCTCCTCCCCCCCCCCCCCGCCAAAAAAAATAAATAAGAGAGAGAGAGAAGGGAAAGGGAAAGAGAAGATAAAAGGAAAGAAAGAAGAGGAAGAAGAAGAAAAGAGGGTAACGGGGGCAAAGGGCTCTTGCCTCCTTTCTTTCCTATTCTCCCGCTTTTTTGTTTTTCTCTTTCTTTCTTTTCTTTCTTCTCTTTTCTTTCCTTTCTTTTCTTTTTTTCTTTTCTTTTTCTTTTTTTCTTTTCTTTCCCTTTTACTCTCTTTTTCCCCCTCCCCCTTTTCTCTTTTTCCCGACGGCAGCGCAATTTTACCGACAATATCCTGACAGGTGGGGGGGGGGTGTCGCACCCCCACACCCCCTTTGGAGACGCCCCTGCCTTCGCCACTGTTGGCGACCACAAGGCTATCAATACAAATTAAGACATATTAATGAAGATTCTTTTTTAATGTTGCAGAGAGATAAGTATTTTCTCTATGAACTTTTTTAATGGAAAATAAATAATATTAAAAACATGAATACAATAGCGGTATAATGATGAGAGAGATGATTTAAGTCATACTTTTTTTCAATGTGATTGGAGTGGACTTGAGGGTGGGGGGGGGGTCCTCCTAAGATCTCGGCCGTTTCACAGCCGATCGCCGCGAAAATGCATATTTATGGTAATTTATGCAAACAAGGTCAGAGAATTCACATTTTTACCCATAAATCATATATAATTCATATTCGAGCGTTCTTTTTCACTTCATATATTCGTTAGAATAATAATACGACAACAAAGTTGGAAGAGCCAGTTTATCCCTATGTTATCTCTTGTTTTGATTATTTGTATTTATGTATTATATTATTTTGTTATTTCATTTCATTTCTAACCACAATTCAACTATTTTTACCCAAAATCAAACAAATTTACTTGAAACAAGACCAAATAACCAATGTTTTCTCTTTTTTTAAAAGAATAAATGGTATTTCCATATGTTTGGTACATAAATCACAAAAATGAGCGATTTTAGATTTTTTTGACATGCAAAAACAAAAGGTCACGTGACTCCGCAATTATACGTCCGATTTTCAACAAAAAAATGTTTCAAAAGATGCGTAAGACTCGAAAGAAAAAAGTCATGAAAGAAAAACTGCCGCGGTTCCGGAGTAGTCGCGAAATTACTAGAAAGCACTAATCTTTTTTGGGGCCCTCAAAAATTTGAAAAATCGTACCCCCCCCCCCCTTGAACGCCAGGGGGGGGGGGGTATCTCCCAAAAACGGTAAAAATTAACGTGTTTTTTTTACACGTTTTTTTCACAGGGCGGAGCCCTCAGAAGCTCAGGGGTATTAAACATCAAAATTAACGTCGGATGAGCATAATTTTATACCTTATTTGTGACAGTGGCAGGACACAATTTGGTGTTGGGTCCAGGGGGCGGAGCCCCCAGAAGCTCAGGAGTTTTGTCCATTAAATAATTATTATTTTATACCTTATTTGTGACACAGGGGTCACGAATTGGCGTGGGGTCCAGGGGGTGGAGCACCCAGAAGCTCAGGGGTTTTGGGCAATAAATAACGGTCAGATGAGCATATTTTTATATCTATTTGTGACACTGGCAGACAGAGAGAAGGAAAAAAGGGAAAGGGAAGATAAAAGGAAAGAAAGAAGAATAAGAAGAGAAGAGGGAATAAGGTGGGGGGCGAAGGACTCTTGCCCCCCCCCCCCCGCCAAAAAATAAATCAGAGAGAGAGAGAAAGAGAAGGGAAAGGGAAAGATGATAAAAGGAAAGAAAGAAGAAGAAGAAGAAGAAAAGAGGTAAACGGGGGCAAAGGGCTTTTGCCTCTCCCCCCCCCCCCGCCAACAAATAAATAGGAGAGAGAGAGAAGGGAAAGGGAAAAGGAAAGAGAAGATAAAAGGAAAGAAAGAAGCATAAGAAGAAAAGAGGGAAAGGGGGCGAAGGGCTCTTGCCAACAAAATAAATAAGAGAGAGAGAGAAGGGAAAGGGAAAGAGGAGATAAAAGGAAAGAAAGAAGAGGAAGAAGAAGAAGAAAAGAGGGAAACGGGGGCGAAGGGCTCTTGCCCTCCCCCCCCCCCCCCCCGCCAAAAATAAATAAGAGAGAGAAAGAGAGTGAAGGGAAAGGGAAAGAAAATATAAAAGGAAAGAAAGAAGAGGAAAAAGAATAAGAAAAGAGGGAAACAGGGGCGAAGTGCTCTTGCCTCCTCCCCCCCCCCCCCTCCCCGCCAAAAAATAAATAAGAGAGAGAGAGAGAATCTGTTCTGATCCTGGTCCTGATCCTCAAGAGGGATATAAAGATGACCAATAAGAACGTTATCGTTCGAGAGAGAGTGTTTGTTGCTTCTAGAACATTTTAGAATTAAGTCCCATCACATTGCAGTTGTGGGGAGGGACTATGATTATATTACCCCCTTGGATGGCTTCCCATAAGAGTCCGGCTTTGAAGGTTTCGACTGCGTCGCAGGCAAAGATGCTGGGGGGGGGGGGAAAGTAAATTCCAGGCCCTTATGGTTCTTGGAAAGAAGGTGAGTCGATATATATCCGTCTTGCATCTTATGTTGGAGAAGGAGAGGGAAAGAGAAGATAAAAGGAAAGAAAGAAGAGGAAGAGGAAGAAGAATTTGTGTTCTGCCAGTGTCACAAATAGATATAAAAATATGCTCATCTGACCGTTATTTATTGCCCAAAACCCCTGAGCTTCTGGGTGCTCCACCCCCTGGACCCCACGCCAATTCGTGACCCCTGTGTCACAAATAAGGTATAAAATAATAATTATTTAATGGACAAAACTCCTGAGCTTCTGGGGGCTCCGCCCCCTGGACCCAACACCAAATTGTGTCCTGCCACTGTCACAAATAAGGTATAAAATTATGCTCATCCGACGTTAATTTTGATGTTTAATACCCCTGAGCTTCTGAGGGCTCCGCCCTGTGAAAAAAACGTGTAAAAAAAACACGTTAATTTTTACCGTTTTTGGGAGATACCCCCCCCCCTGGCGTTCAAGGGGGGGGGGGGGTACGATTTTTCAAATTTTTGAGGGCCCCAAAAAAGATTAGTGCTTTCTAGTAATTTCGCGACTACTCCGGAACCGCGGCAGTTTTTCTTTCATGACTTTTTTCTTTCGAGTCTTACGCATCTTTTGAAACATTTTTTTGTTGAAAATCGGACGTATAATTGCGGAGTCACGTGACCTTTTGTTTTTGCATGTCAAAAAAATCTAAAATCGCTCATTTTTGTGATTTATGTACCAAACATATGGAAATACCATTTATTCTTTTAAAAAAAGAGAAAACATTGGTTATTTGGTCTTGTTTCAAGTAAATTTGTTTGATTTTGGGTAAAAATAGTTGAATTGTGGTTAGAAATGAAATGAAATAACAAAATAATATAATACATAAATACAAATAATCAAAACAAGAGATAACATAGGGATAAACTGGCTCTTCCAACTTTGTTGTCGTATTATTATTCTAACGAATATATGAAGTGAAAAAGAACGCTCGAATATGAATTATATATGATTTATGGGTAAAAATGTGAATTCTCTGACCTTGTTTGCATAAATTACCATAAATATGCATTTTCGCGGCGATCGGCTGTGAAACGGCCGAGATCTTAGGAGGACCCCCCCCCCACCCTCAAGTCCACTCCAATCACATTGAAAAAAAGTATGACTTAAATCATCTCTCTCATCATTATACCGCTATTGTATTCATGTTTTTAATATTATTTATTTTCCATTAAAAAAGTTCATAGAGAAAATACTTATCTCTCTGCAACATTAAAAAAGAATCTTCATTAATATGTCTTAATTTGTATTGATAGCCTTGTGGTCGCCAACAGTGGCGAAGGCAGGGGCGTCTCCAAAGGGGGTGTGGGGGTGCGACACCCCCCCCCCCCACCTGTCAGGATATTGTCGGTAAAATTGCGCTGCCGTCGGGAAAAAGAGAAAAGGGGGAGGGGGAAAAAGAGAGTAAAAGGGAAAGAAAAGAAAAAAAGAAAAAGAAAAGAAAAAAAGAAAAGAAAGGAAAGAAAAGAGAAGAAAGAAAAGAAAGAAAGAGAAAAACAAAAAAGCGGGAGAATAGGAAAGAAAGGAGGCAAGAGCCCTTTGCCCCCGTTACCCTCTTTTCTTCTTCTTCCTCTTCTTTCTTTCCTTTTATCTTCTCTTTCCCTTTCCCTTCTCTCTCTCTCTTATTTATTTTTTTTGGCGGGGGGGGGGGAGGAGGGGAAGAAGGGCTAGGAGGCAAGAGCCCTTCGCCTCCGTTTCCTTCTTTTTCCTCTTCTTTCTTTCCTTTTATCTTCTCTTTCCCTTTCCCTTTCCCTTCTCTCTCTTACTTATCTTTTGGCGGGGGGAGGAGGAGGAGGCAAGAGCCCCTCTTTTCTTCATATTCTTCTTCCTTTCCTTTTTTATTCTCTTTCCCTTTCCCTTTCCCTTCTCTCTTATTTATTTTTTGGCGGGGGGGGGGGGGGGGGAGGCAAGAGCCTTTCGCCCCCGTTTCCCTCTTTTCTTCTTCTTCTTCCTCTTCTTTCTTTCCTTTTATCTTCCCTTTCCCTTTTTTCCTTCTCTCTGTCTCCCCATCAAAGAGACCACTCTGTAATCAAGACCATTCCATTTCACTTAATACATTTTCGATATACTTAAATTGGCAACTATTACCTTCTGTCCGAGATCCTCATTTTAAACGACTGATGCGAAAGACTAGTCGACGCACCCTTTCGAGAAAAGCCCCCCCCCCCCCCTCCCCCCCGCTTTCATCGAAAGGGTGTGTTAAAATGGTACTCCGCTCTCAACGCACCCTTTCGAGAAAAGCCCCCCCCCTCTTTTATCGAATGGGTGTGTTGAGCACACCACACCGCGCCGCACCGCACCGCACCCTTTCGATGAAAGCCCATATTTGTTGTATTGACCTACAGCGTATTATATTGGAGTAGGCCCTAGATTAAAAAGAAAAAAACCTCGAGGACGCCCTCTGTTGTCCTTTGAGGGTCACTTCGTAGCTGAGCTGATGTCCTTTTGAGTTTGTCCTTTCTCGTTTTCGTGCTTGATGTCTATTTGCTTACCGTAAACCAAAACGCCCTCTGTTGTCCTTTGAGGGTCACTTCGTAGCTGAGCTGATGTCCTTTTGAGTTTGTCCTTTCTCGTTTTCGTGCTTGATGTCTATTTGCTTACCGTAAACCAAAACGCCCTCTGTTGTCCTTTGAGGGTCACTTCGTAGCTGAGCTGATGTCCTTTTGAGTTTGTCCTTTCTCGTTTTCGTGCTTGATGTCTATTTGCTTACCGTAAACCAAAACGCCCTCTGTTGTCCTTTGAGGGTCACTTCGTAGCTGAGCTGATGTCCTTTTGAGTTTGTCCTTTCTCGTTTTCGTGCTTGATGTCTATTTGCTTACCGTAAACCAAAACGCCCTCTGTTGTCCTTTGAGGGTCACTTCGTAGCTGAGCTGATGTCCTTTTGAGTTTGTCCTTTCTCGTTTTCGTGCCTGATGTCTATTTGCTTACCGTAAACCAAAACGCCCTCTGTTTCTTCTGACCTGTACTTTGTCTATTTTGCTCTGACCTTTGATTTATTCTTTGTTAATTGGTCCTTTCTTCTGGGTACTTTGTCTATTTTGCTCTGTCCTTTGTTTGTTTGTATGCTTCTTTGTTTGTTTGTATGCATCTTTGTTTGTTTTTGTGACTGTTGATATTGGCCCGTTTGGCCGCCCATATATTTGCTTACCGTAAACCAAAACGCCCTCTGTTTCTTCTGACCTGTACTTTGTCTATTTTGCTCTGACCTTTGATTTATTCTTTGTTAATTGGTCCTTTCTTCTGGGTACTTTGTCTATTTTGCTCTGTCCTTTGTTTGTTTGTATGCTTCTTTGTTTGTTTGTATGCATCTTTGTTTGTTTTTGTGACTGTTGATATTGGCCCGTTTGGCCGCCCATAGCATAGCGCATGGAAGAAAAAAATGCATCAGCAGCGGACTTCAATATGAATGACCTCAATTGACCTTGTACATACATGTAAATAGTGAATGCATGAACGAATGAATCTCGGCACGTGTGGCGTATGTAATGTTAAAACTAGTTTAGTAGGTAGCCGTTCTTCAGTCAAGTTTTTGATTCTTTCTTCTTGAAATGGAGGGGAAATGGGAGGAGTTACCAGTTCCACTCAGTCGTTGCGTGCAAAAGAGTTTGAGGAAATTGAAATTTGACAGAATGACTCCAGTTCAGGTAAGTGTAGTCCCACTAATTGATTTTCGTGTTTGCTATTGTGAAGTGTTTGTTACATGTTGTTGTGCCACTTGATTGTGCTGTCGAAATGTATGCTTGTTGTGAACTATGACGATTATCATTGTAAATTGACAGCAATATGTACTGTAACTATACTTCTGTATAATCAGAAACGTTTGATAATAGAAAAAAAACAGTATTTTTTTAGTCGGTTGAATATAGAGTCTCGATAATTTCAAATTCAATTAGGGTCTAGACTATTGTGTGGCCAACACCATGTGAAAATTGTATTGAATCTCAACAAACTAACTTCATTTCTTACAAGTTACAAACAGTTCATGTCAGCTTCCATACAAAGCTATTTGAAATGAAGGTGCATGTTCCTTGTGAATTGTGTACATGTTGGAAATCTAACTTGAAACATGAGAGGGCCGAGGGACACAAAAACAAGTGACCAGCAAAATAAAATTAAAAAATAAGGTGATCAGCTTTAGCTATGAGAATTTTATAAGTTTTTACCATCAATTTAAGGTGCTGATTTTGTCTTCTTTTGTTATCAAGTCACATCTAGCATCTTGTCTCATGTACCATACATGTGCATGAATCCTCGTGCACTGCCAATAATAATGTTTGTGTATCTAGACTAGTAATACTAGAGTCTACATTGTAATAGACCCTACGAGCAAAGACAGATTCCGCCCCCAATTTGCCCAAACCAAGTCCGAACCGCTCTTATTGACCTGTAAACAAATACTTTCTTGAGTGGATTGAGATGGAGATCATGGAGGATTGTGATAAAACACCTACATGTATTAAACCTGCCTAAAAATGAAATCAATTCATTAGCGCCTTCATTGAACACTTTTTGACAAATCTATTTCTTTTATTTTTATCAACAGGCAGCAACGATCCCACTTTTTCTGGGGAACAAGGATGTGGCTGCAGAGGCGGTAAGTAGTATTCCCTCTCAATCACGTTACATGAGCTCTGGCGACACGTGCTCCAGCCTCCAGGGTCTATTCCATCAAAATTGTTTTGGTATTCCTAGGAATCACGATGGGATTTAAAGTTAGGTTAAGAGTTAGGGTTAGGTATAATGTTGGTCAAGGTTTGTTGATGTTGAAATGTTGATTTCTTGGCTGCTGGCTTCTTGGGTGCCTTCTTTGGTCAGTGGAAGGAATTAACTTTGTATCAAAATTGATGCTGGAGCATCATCCTTCTCAAGATAATACACCATATTGTATATATGTATTGTCATTTGTAGGTTTTTTATTTGTAATTTTTTGTTTAATATGTAATCGATTGTCATCAGGGCTCAAATTAATTTTTTGTCCACGGGGGCTCTTCCCCCGAAAAAAGAGCCCCCGTGAGCCTTCTCACGGGGGCTCTTTTATTACTGACGGGGGCTCTAAATACAAATATCCATTGAATTGGTACCTATGATACTCCTCAATTATTTGCTATTTCATCATTATCATTTCAATCAGCATTTTCCCTCTTACAAATTTACAAGCTACATAGCTGTTACTGGCCTGTGTATATAATATATACGCATACAACACTGATCTTTATGATATCTTTAACGTGACATATCTTCTTCTCCCCTTGCAAACGAAAAAGAAAACATGGTCATTAAATGGGATTAAGCGACAAATAATGATTGTGATTCAAATTGATGCGAATATTTGTTTGAATAAGCACTATTATTCACCGGAATCATTTTTGTAAAAACAACTTTTACAAATCTCAGCCATGCTTACTGAGTTGAGACGTTCCATTCAATTTAAAATACCCATTACATAATACACTTCTCCTAATCTCAAAGTGATCTTACAGCACAGTGGCAGAATTGGATGGCTGAGATTTGTAAAAGTCGTTTTTACAAAGAAGATTCTGGTAAAAAGCATTGCATATTCAAAAAAATCCTTGCATCAATTTGAATCACAATGATTATTTGTCGCATGGCCCTTTTATTAAATAAACTTGTTTTCTGTTTTGTTTGCAGAGGGAGAAGAAGCTATGTCACGTTAAGAAATCATAAAGATCAGTTGTATTATGCGTATATACATATGATACTAGAACAAATTTTGATTATCAGAATGTCATTTTGGAATACCTCTTTAGCCCGTATTAGTATTAGTATGATCCAATATAAAGCTATTATTCTTTATTTAATTCAGTATAATGCTTTTCCTCAAAAATAGTTTTGCTATTTTTTTAGGATTGAGACGCTAAGATATGGTTTCAAATGTACATTACACGAACCCTGAACCATTGCAAAATGATGGTGGTTCTCTCTCTCTCTCTCTCTCTTTATTTTAATCATGCATTATCAACTACATATAAAGCAGCAACCAAAAACTTAGGGTTATCTGAGATAGGTGAAAGTAAGAGTTAAAAAGAAAGTCATGCTAAAACGGCGCTTCACTTCCCCCCGCCCCCTGAAAAAAATAAAATAGATTAGTAGTCCTCCTCTCCAGAATCCCCCTCCCACCCGCTTTAATATCACATTTTCACTTGGCAGCCCAAGGGGGCCAGGGGGGGGGGGGGGGTGGGAGGAGGGGGTAAAACCCCCTACCCCCCCCCCCCCCCCCCCCCCCCGCCGTAGATCTGCCCATGTTTTCATATCATTCCACGCAGGGGCGGGGATCCGGGCGGGGGGGGGGGGGGGGGACGGGGGGGGGGGGGGGGGTACATGTCCCCCCCCCCCTCAATTTTTTTTAGGGGGGAATCGTCCCCCCTGGAAATTTGAAAAAGTGCAAAACAAATTGTATAGCATATACTGAATAATGACTGCAACACACTTTTAGGCTCTGGAAGGCCCAAGAGTGCAGCGTTTAGACTAATCAAATTGCAAACAAAATCTCGCTCGGTCGCCACGCTCCCTCGCATAACATCCTCGTAAAAAAAAAAATCGCATTTCGTCCCCCCCGGTCATTAACAGAAATCGCCGCCCCTGATTCCACGACATTTTGGTCTTCCTCTTCTCCTCAAAAGGGACTTTTAGATTTGCGTGGACGTGGACGTGGACGTGTTACGTCAATAAGGCACTGGCAATCATATGTGACGTCCTTTTAAGCACTGGCAGTGCCTTAAAAGGAGGTCACACGTTGCAGTCCACGTTCTCATCGTGCAAATCAAAAAGTCCCTAATATTGATTTACTGGTCGAGGTTCATTATTTGCTGACAACGAAAAACTTCTCCAGGCCATGACCATGTTTCTGCCCTTGCCCGATCGCCTCCAGCTCCAGCAGACATGGCGCGGCAGCGTGCACACGCACCGCTACTAACGGCGCAGTAGGCCTATAACCACTGCTGACGGCGGCACTGCACTGCGAGCTGAATCGGTAATAATAGGCCTACTCATAACACGAGAAATCTTGCACGCTAATCTTAGTTCCATTTCATTGGTTTAAGGTCTGAAAATTGAAACTCAATATTGTGTTAAAGTTATAACAGAAAAGATTATCTTTATTTTATAATTCCACCGGGGCGATTTTTAATTTTGCAATCGCCCCCGTGAGCAACCTGACGGGGGCGATTTTGTAGCTCACGGGGGCGAATCGCCCACCGCCCCCGTGTATTTTGAGCGCTGATTGTCATAGTATTCTGTTTGTTATAGCGCTTAGAGACTCGGTTGAAAGCGCTTAATAAGCACTGTTTTATTATTGTTATTATTATTACTATATTGGTTTTCATTTTCCTTTTCATTGATTCTATGCTAGCATAATATTCCTGCAGTATGACTGTGGTGCTTAGATAGCATTTATACCCTTTCCAAAACCATTATGACGAAAATATAAAAATAAAACGGAAATATTTATGGTAGCATGCATGTAGTTAAATGTCACCTACATGATACAGATTTAAGCTTTGATACCGAATATTAACTAATTATTATAGAATAATAAACATAATTGATTGAAAATAGTATTTGGTCTTTTAAAGATCAGAGCTTGATTGAATTGTTGACATATCCAGTATATGTCTTTGGTCAAAGCATCAATTTTTGTAAAGGTGAAGATCAATATTTTATGCAACCTTATAGGTGACTGGCAGTGGAAAGACTTTAGCCTTTGTGATACCTATCATAGAGATACTACAAAGAAGAGAAGAGCCATTGAAGAAAAAGGAGGTTGGTACCTGCCATATTATTTTGTATATTGTTACAAAAGGATGATGTTGAATCAATCAAATATTAATTTGTAATTTTGTGTTACTTATTGAAATCGTCAATATCCTGGAAAATCTCTCAACAAAACTATCAAACAAAGGAGAACATTATGGAAAGTTGTTGTTCAGATCATGCAGCTCTATAAAACTCTGTGTTAATTTTTATACCTGATGTTGCCAAAAATGGCCAAATGTTTAGAGTCATGAAATCTGTTATGTTTAAGTATTCAAATCATAAGTTCATGTAGGTACAAAAAAAAGTAAATTTTCTTGTTATCCTGTTTATAATGCTGATTCACATTTAGAAATGCCATGTTAGTAGGAGCAAATTTTTTGTGTGACAGAGATTAAAAGCAAAATACCTATCATTTAGTCCATATCTTAAAGGTAATACAAAGTTTTGGTATATCGTCATGAATTTGGTTCAAATGAACATATTGGAAGCATATGCGATCCTACAATATTTTGTGATCGTTGTCGCGGTTGAAATGGAGTCTGAAGTGATGAAATTGTAAATAATAAACTCTTTATGTTGTATAGCTCCCTCTCAAGGTCAAGATATTAATTTAGCTATAAAACAATGTTTCTTGACTAAAATCAACCAATTGGCTATTCCTGTTTGGAAATTATATATCACAACTACTTATTCTGTGATTTGCATGGTCGCACCTACCATTGTATGGCCATAGGCGCTATTTGAAATTTATCAAAATTTACCGGGAGCACAGGTAAATGTTTATATTCTCGAAAACAGAAGTGTTTTAGGGGCTAAATTTTCTAGTGCTTATAATACATCTATAGGGGCATCCAAATATATCAATATTGTAAAGAACCACTATCCAGCCAGTTTTCAAAATTTTTCAAAACTTTGTAATACCTTTAATTGCTGCCTTCAACAGTAATAATCAGTATTATAAGTTACATTAATTCTACTTGTTATCACCTATGAAGAGATACTGTACTTTGAGAGAACCATAACAACTTGTTCTTGATTCCATGTAGGTTGGTGCTATAATCATCACACCAACGAGAGAGTTGGCCTACCAGATCAACGAGGTCCTGGAACATTTCACCAGTGGTCTCCTGCCCAACCTGACAAAGCTCCTACTGATAGGGGGCAGCAGTCCTCTCGCTGACCTCGAGAAACTACAAGAGGGGTAAATATCTCTTTGATAACTTACCCAATCAGATGACATATTCTCTGTTGATACTTCTGCCATGGTCGATTTCTTACACTGATTGTATTCCTAACGTCAGCCCTCACTATGAACATGACGGACAAAGAAAGAGGACAAAATATACAGTTCCTCATTCTACCCTCAACAATTGCTGTGGTAGACAAAGGAACATCCCTTCACTGCTATTATGTAAAAATGTGTAGAAAGTTTGTAGAACAGGTGTCACATGCAAATTCACCTGCTCTACACATTTTTACATAATAGCAGTGAAGGGATGTTCCTTTGTCTACCACAGCAATTGTTGAGGGTAGAATGAGGAACTGTATATTTTGTCCTCTTTCTTTGTCCGTCATATTCATAGTGCCTAGATCCAACATTCTACCTAACTTAAATCTAAATAAAACCTAAAATGCAATGTCAGCCTTATCCCTATACTTTTATTTTTTAAGAAAGGGTTAGATGACAATACCTTGGCCTACCCCACTGGTAACCCATGCCGCTTCCATAGAAACTGTTTTGTCGAAAAATCAAGAAAAGGTGAAAATTTAAGAGAGAGAAAACCAGACAAACAAAGACAGAGAGAGAGAAAGAATAGAAAGAAAATGTGGGCAAAGAACAGAGCTGCCAACTAGTACGGATTTTCCGTAATTGGTACGGAAATCAACGGCAATTACGGAAGCACGGAAACCCCTTCAAAAATTACGGATTCCCCGATTTCTGGACATGCCTATGTATTAACACATGCATTATGTATATGCGAGTGTTTTAGCGGTAATGATCGCGATACTTCCCGGGCCTCGGCCCGGTGGTTAACTTTTGAGCGCACGGAAATATCATCCGCGCCTCAGCCACGACCACTGCACACACATGTAGCTACCATCGAAAGATATGCACACCGCCCTGCCTATATGGGCTGCGTGTGCTAGCTTTCAGCATGCAATATATATCGGGGAGACGGCAAACTCGTCCAAGTCCATTTAGCCACCTTGCAAACCAACCCGTACGGTACCATGTCCATGTGTAGTTTTATAGCAGGTCTACAAATTTTTTCCCCTTAGTGATGGGTTCTCATTGTTATGATAATAAAAGTACGACTCGACTAATGATGAAGATGATGATGATGATGATGATGATGATGATGATGATGATAATTGTCATAAGGAAAATGAATGTACTTCCTTGATTAAACTTGAATTTATATTCAACAATTATTGTCATTGTGTTTTATTTCACATTATTTGTTGGATCATGTTTATTCATTTCATTTTATTCATATACCCCTTTTCATTGTTGATAACAAAATATGATACACGAATAAATTTTGAATGAGCTGACACACAAAGTTTTGACCGATACGAAAGCGCATGCATGGTGGATGTGCTGAAACAAGTGGCACGATATTTATCTGGGCGAAATATGCATTGGCCGAGTGTTACACTACCGCATGTGCAGCAGGTCGGCCGTGGTCGCGTCAAACTTCGAGTAACCGACGGAGAAAAATGACTTCAACTTCATCGAAGAAGCGTTCTAAAAAACTGCAAACCTTCTCAGGTGAAATGGTCATGCATTGTTCCGTCGAAAAGGAATACAAACAGTGCCTGTTGTACACATTGCTCATCCGATTTTGGAATTGGTCATGGCGGTTCGAACGATATCCAGGTACATCTGAAGTCGGTGAAGCACCGGACTGCAGCGGCGGAGGCAAGTTCCAATTCCCGCAGTCATGACATCGCCCAGTTTTTCGTCGCAAAGGACAATTCTGTCACGAACGCCGAAGTGAAGTTTACTCAATTTTTGATAGAGCACAACATCGCGTTTTCAGCAGCAGACCACCTTTCACAACTTGTCAAAAATGCCTTCCCTGACAGTAAAATTGCAATTGTAAAAACCTGAAGTGAATATACACACGTAAGTGAAACAGGGTAATGATACATCAATCCTCTAATAACCATTGTTTTTTTTATAGCACTTAAAATGATGTTATAAACAGAATGTTCTTGTTTTTACTTCAAGTCCTGTCATTCAGAGTGATGCTATTACCATGGTACTACTAGTAGTTTGTGTTGTGGTGTTGTGTGCAGCTCTACAATGTACGTGCAAATGCAGTCTTCTTGATGTTGAAAGCGCCGCGCTTGAAATTACTGATTTCCATCCAAAATTACTGATTTTTAGCTTTCAGATTACTGATTTTGGTTTCAGAGGTTGGCAGCTCTGAAAGAAGAATGTGAAGACAAGACGCCCTTCTATATCTTTTTTTTTATTATTTCATTCAAATAGTTCAAGATCAATGTCCCCTCAATGGTTAGGCCAACACCTCACTAGGGGTTAAACACTATGAATATGACAGACAAAGAAAGCGGACAAAATATACATTTCCTCAGGTAGACAAAGGAACATCCCTTCACTGCTATTATGTAAAAAGGTGAATATGCATGTGACACCTGTTCTACACATTTTTACATAATAGCAGTGAAGGGATGTTCCTTTGTCTACCTGAGGAACTGTATATTTTGTCCGCTTTCTTTGTCAGTCATTTCATAGTGAAAGCCATCACTTTATTGGACCTGTGTTATACCAGGGCTTAACCATTGCATTTCTCTTTTGTCCCGTTCCTGTAGAGCCAACATCCTCATCGCCACACCAGGTCGTCTTGAGGACATGTTTGAGAGGCCCACCACAGGGATCAGTCTACCGGCCATGGTCAAGTCTCTGGAAGTCCTTGTCTTGGATGAAGCTGACCGATTGCTGGACATGGGATTCACTAAAAGGTATTCATGCAACTAGATGCTCCCTCAAAAAATTTTCCTTTTCATGGAGAGCAACAACCTTTGAAACTGATACCTGAGGGGTTTTTCCTATTAAATTTATGTTTTAACTATGCAGTGATGATGAGTGATTAGAATTACATTAACCCATTAGCAACTAAAGATTTTGTAAAAATGGCCTATTACTCACTGGAAGATGTTGCAATATTGCTCTCATTTTTACATTTTTTCTGAACAATATGAAACTTGCGCTATTTTTCTATGCAGAATCCTACTGTAGACATCTTAAGGATTTTTATGCACGAATAACATTATAACGGTAGACCCTAGAACGGATACTATAGCGCGTTGAAAACGGACGGAAATGGAGGGGCGGTTTCGGGCGGTTTAGTTGCTATTGGGTTATGTATGATAATCACCAGTGAGCATAGAAATTTTGTCACTATCATTGCCCTGTGGAAAAACTAGAAAGGTATTTGGAATGCATGTACATCTTTTTGCAGTAAATTGCTCGATGGCATTACATAGTTGACATGTATGCAGAAGTTCCCCTCTAACAACTTTCTGCAGTATGATTATGTAAATCATGAATTTGTATGTGAAGGGATCCTGTCAAGTCATGGAGATATATGTCTTGCATATTTAGAAATGAGACATTAATCTACATTTGCCACTTTTGCTACATTTTGCCACCAGGTGTTAAATGGGTACCGGTAGGAATGACTTCCTTCAATGCCATGAGCGCCGAATTCGGCAGCCTAGCAGAGTCGGGTAATACTTGGAGCGCCTTGAGCACCTTGCGTGGTGGATATGTGCGCTATATAAATATCCAATTTTATTATTATTGTTATTAAATGAGGTCCAAGGTCATCTGAGTTCGTAGTTCACTATGTGCGAAGCATGAACTAGTGATCTTCAGATCATTTATTGCTTACTCTCTCTGAATATTTGTATTTCTTATAGCATCAACACAATCTTAGGTTACCTACCCAAACAGAGACGCACCGGGCTGTTTTCTGCAACACAGACGGAGGAAGTCGAAGCTCTAATTAGGGCGGGGCTCAGAAATCCAGTCAGAATCGTTGTCAAAGAAAAGAACAGTTCATCGTCTGTAAGTATATCTCTGTGTATAATTCTATCTTCTTTTCAATATCTTAATTATAATGTATATTTCTGTAGTATTTTGTTGAAACATCATTGCAGACTATGTTTGAAAGGTAAATTCTGTTCTGAATCTAGAGAATATATTAAGACTCCATAAATTTCTGGTTACATTAATATTATCCTACAGTGTAAATAAACTATGAGCAAAGTTATAATGTCAGTCATACTGTCCTCATGATCTTTGATCAACTTTTTTTTGTATGATGATATTAATATGATCTTTCTCATATGTACAAATGTAAATGTAGCATTTTAATTGGAATATTCTGGAATATGATGCATAAATGGAAGAAGAAAAAAATAGTGTTTTTAGACAAATATTAAAGTTTTAAGTGTATAGACAGACAAAAAGTTTCATGATGTACTGGAAATTAATAATATGTTGTGATCAGCAGTTCAAGACACAGGTTTTCTATACATTGTGCACTTAGCATGAATACCGAATAGCGTTATGTAGGTATGACCATATTTTCAATATTTCTGTTTTCTTGGAGAAGTTTGAATTGTTTTGTCTTTTATTTTGTTTCTTGTTTATTTGTCATCTTTTTGTACAGCATGTGAGAAGAACACCTTTAACTCTAACAAACTACTATGTGGTGAGTACATTTCAATTGTATCAACTTTTTTTGCTAATCTTATATTATATGATCAATAGAAATCATATCTTGTTTAAATTTGATTTATAATTACAATTTTTTGTGAGTGTTGTGCAAAGATACAAATGCCGTTATTTTATCCTAAAATATAGGCATTGCTTGAACCTAATTTAAGATGACTTAGATGCTCAAGTTATTTAAATGTAGAACTGTTTCAAATGACATTTTTTAGCGTTACGTTTGTTGTTAGTCTTTTTGTGTATCTGTGTTGCTAATACCTTTTGTCCTTTTTTTTGTCTTTCAA
Organism: Strongylocentrotus purpuratus; assembly: GCF_000002235.5. Classification (NCBI taxonomy): domain Eukaryota; kingdom Metazoa; phylum Echinodermata; class Echinoidea; order Camarodonta; family Strongylocentrotidae; genus Strongylocentrotus; species Strongylocentrotus purpuratus. Next base: position 27,228,913 of record NW_022145605.1, on the reverse strand, counting down.
CTTTGTGTGTGTGTGTGTGTGTGTGTGTATGTCTCTCTTTCTCTCTTTCTCTCTCTCTCTCTCTCTTTCTCTGTCTGTCTGTCTGTCTGTCTCTCTGTCTCTCTCACACTTTCTGTTTCTATATTTCACAGATAAGCCCCAGTGATGAGAAGTTTAGGCTGATGGTTGCGTTTCTCAGGAAATACAGAGTAAGTAAATGCAGCAGTATTTTACAGACACGCTTGAACTAAACTGAGCAAGGACATAGTTCATGACACGATGTATGGGTCAAAAGACATTTAGAAAGGGAGAGAAAATTTAAACAAATTATTTCATAAGATTTTGGGATAGCATTGACCTTCGATAATACATATATCCAGTGTTGCCTATTTGCTTACGAAACAAATAAAGCGTGAAGTAAAAACTGAGTCATCTAATTCATGATCAGCCTCGACCGGTTTCCATTAAAATTTCAGCCGATGACTAATGTTCCTTTGCAAGAAATTTACACTTCATATCATTACAACTAAGTGTTAAGTGCTACATATTTGTTATTAATTTTACTGTATCAAAAAGCATACAATCTCATCCATGCATAAAGAAAGCTACATGTTTTCCTTACTTTTAATTATTTTGTATTGGTTCTGATTACAATCGAATGATATATAGAGGCATTATGTCTTTTGGCAAGACATTAATCTACATTTGCCACACTCCACCCAGATGAGGTAAATGGATACCCCGTAGGAATAAATTCCTTGAATGCTTGAGCGCCTTTCATGGTAGCTCAGCTCAAGCCAGGGTAATAATATGACTGCAGGACCCTCAGGGATTAATACTGATGAGGCTACCCTGGGTAAACAAGACATATATTACTATTATTATTATTATTATTATTATATAAAAGCATATGTTACGAATATGCAAATGAGATGGTGATCAACATGCTAATTCCAAGATGTGGCTCGAGTTGAGAGCAATAAACGGATCAAAGGTAACCAAATCATCTTGATTGTTCTTTATTTATCGAAATAATTCTGAGTTGTGGAAGGGCCAATATGAGTAGATTGCCCCGACCCAACAGATTGGGGGCTTGTCTCAAGAGCTAGATATAGTAACATATGCTGTTTTGTTACTTTTCCGATCCGAAACGCGTATTGTTTGGAGTTTACCTTTTGTCCCATTCATGGGTTTTGGTGTGGTTCTCGCACACATTTAATGTCTGGAATGTCTGTGCTGTAGTCATGGTAGTGTAGCGTCCATAATGGGGTTAAGCCTACACAGTTTGACTTTGTTTTGTACTGCATGATAGCTCGAGTCTTGTCGATGTAGTCTCATTGGTATGAAATTCACTGCACATCTGCTGTGGTTGTCCGGTATTCTGGTCCTGGTTTTGCTTGTTCTTGCATGGCAGTCGTTGAAGGAGTTAGTCGGATTGACTTTTAACTTTGCCTCGGCTTCGTTTCTACTTCTAGGGTAATGGCCTAGATTAGTTGTTTGCATGCAATCTAGTTTGCTACACATCTGATGTAGTGTGGGACTGTGGGTACTGGACTTTCTGGAAATTATTCCATGTTTCACGTGTGTTTGTGTGATATGAAGACTAGATCTAGATCTATACGTGTAAATGTAAGAGTTGATGGAATCTAACAAAAATTGATTTGAGTTGTGGAGGTGGAGTCTCAATATAACCCTCTGCTGCATGGCTACATGTATATCAATTTCACAGAATTGGTGATAGTTTGATGCTTGATCAAGTTGTTTTGCTTAGTCGGTTGGTCAATTTTTGTTGTTTGATCTGTTTGACTATACTCTGTGTTGATTCACATTCAACATTTTTGTTGGTTTTTTTTTTTCAGTCGTCAGGACGATTGGCCTACTTTGTGAGACTTGTGTAACTTACACAGACTAGATCTATACAATGGCTGACTTTGATATTGAAAAGTTTTTGAGTCAGGACTTGACCATTGGCCGGTTACGTCAGCTACGAAAGGTTGATTTAACAGCTGTAGGAACAAAGCTATTGGTAAATCTAACTGGTCACAAAAGCAAGGCAGAAATAGTTGATGCAATTACAGCCCATGCAGGACTGAGCGCTGCGACGGCCGTGGCACAAGCGGATGCGCCTACATTTAATGATAATGGTGGTACTAATAACCAAGATAAAGCTACCACTGACAAGGTTGACCTTGATTTAGCTAAGATTGAGCTAGAGGAGAGAAGAGATAGAATAAAGGCTGCTGAGCATGAGAGAGAAATGGAACGAAAGAGGTTGGAATTTGAAATGATGCGTCATCATGAAATGACTTCTCAGGGCAGTCAGTCTGGTGAGAGAGACAAGAGGTCGATAGAAGCTGGGTTCTCTGCTAGGGTTAAGCTTGTTCCTAGATATGATGAAAGTGAGTTAGACTCATTCTTTCTTATGTTTGAAAGGGTTGCCAAGAGAATGGAGTGGCCGGAAGATGAATGGGCATTGCTCATCCAACAAGTGATTTCTGGTAAAGCTCAGTCGGTTGTGTCTGCACTGAGTTATGAGCAGGCATTTGATTATTGGACAATGAAGGATGCTATTCTTCATTCATTTGAGTTGATTCCAGAAGCCTACCGTCAGAGGTTTCGCAATCTCAGGAGAGAAACTGGAGAGACTTGTGTAGAGTTTGCTTGGAAAAAAGAAGTTTCCTTCGATCAGTGGATCAGATCTTTGAAAATAGATGCCACATATGATTCTCTTAGAGAGATTATGCTCATTGATGAGCTTAAAAGATGTATGTCTCAAGAGGTTAGGACATATGTCAATGATAATGTAGTTAGTGATGTGAGAAAGGCTGCCATGTTGGCAGATGGGTACGAATTGACACATAAAGGGAGTAGTTCACCACTTACTAGGCGTAGGAATCAATCTAGGTCACCTACGACTCAGAGGAAGTCAGGTAACACCGGCACTAATCAGAGTAGTGGTTTTGGAACTGAAGGCAGACTTCTCTGTGCCTACTGTAAGAAAGAGGGCCACCTTAAGACGCAATGTCCAAGACTAAAAGTAAAAGAAAAAAATCTTGAACAAGAAATTACACAGCCTAGTGGCTTTGTGCGCATAGCAGCAGTCGACATGCAAAAACGTGTAATGAATGATCACAATGAAACAAAAAGAAGTGATCAAGTAAGAGATATTGGACATGATGAGGAGATTGATGAAGGATTTCTAGATTTTGTTTCTTATGGCACAGTTAGGTTCAGTGTTGATGATAAGGAGTTGCCTATCACGATTTTAAGGGATAGTGGTTCTATGAAGACTCTGCTTATTGCTGATGCGTCGTCCTTGGACGCAGAGAATTTCACAGGCAAGAAAGTTTTGATTCAAGATGTGAATGATGGCTTCAAACCGGTTCCATTATATAACATCGAGCTTAGCAGTGGATTAGTTTCTGGACCAGTGACTGTTGGCATTGTGCCTAAGTTGCCTATGAGGGGAATTTCAATGTTGCTCGGCAATGATTTAGCCGGAGGTAAGGTGTTCCCATCACCCGTTGTGTGTGACATTCCTGAGGTGAGTTCAGAGACAGAGGAATTGGAAACTGATATTCCTGGTATTTTTCCTTCATGTGTAGTTACTAGAGCCCAGGCTATGAAAAAGAAAGAAGAAGTAGATGACAATGATGGTGACGTCAATTTGGGTGACACCTTTTCCAGAACGTTGGAGGAGGGTCAAAATGACCAGAGTCATGCTAAGACTATCTTCAGTCAGCCTGCCTTGATTGAGGTTCAGAAAGCAGCAGAGGACTTGAAGAAGTTGAATGATGTTGCTCTACCAGCAGGAGAAGCTAAAAAGGTGTCACAGTGCTACTCCACAAAATGTGGTGTGCTGATGTCAAAACCAGTACTGGATGCTCCAAACTTCCAGAAGCCTTATCAGCTTGCCACTGACGCCAGTGATGTAGGAGTTGGTGCTGTCCTCCTACAGATGGAAGACATGGGTTTCCTGAAACCCATGAGCTACTTTTCCAAGAAGCTCAACCCCCACCAGCGAAGACATTCTACTTTAGAGAAGGAGTGCCTTGGTCTCGTCTTGCCAGTCCAGCACTTCGATGTGTACCTTAGCAACTCTTCAGAGGTGACTGTATCCACAGATCATAATCCATTGACGTTTTTTGAGAGCTTCAGAAACGAAAACCAGAGACTGTTTCGTCGGAGCCCGTTTCTCTAGCCTTATGGACTGAAAGTGACTCATTTCAAAGGAAAGGACAATATAATCGCAAACACGCTTTCTAGAGCTTAAGCAAGCCTACTGAACATTTGACAAATTGTGAAGAAATTAGAACTTTAATATTTTGTTTTTATTCGTCATAAGGAAGCTACACGCGATTTATGGCTTTGTACTTTGTACATGTATTTTGATCAGACAATTTAATAATTTTGAACAGTGATATGAATGATCATGTAGGAACATTTCACCTATTTACAGGGAGACGCCAGTATGGACAGGGGACTATATTCTGTGGAAAATGTGCACCACATGTCATTGTTTTACCTGTGCCTGCATGTATACTGATATCATGTCTTTTTTTTGGAGTGTGTTTGTACCTTATTCAGAAAAGTTTTCTTTTGATCAAAAGAGAACAGTTATTATTCATACCCAGCACTGTTAAGTATGCTATGTAAAGTTTGAGGTATTTATCATTTCATAAGAACAACAGCTGTTATCTTATCAATTTTACAGGTGTAAAACAAATTGAAAGCAAAACAAAAGTGTAGCATCACAAATTACATAATGTTGTTATGCAGTTTTCAAAGAGTATTGACTGCCAGTATTGCAAATGTAGGCTATGTGTTTGTGATTTAATTGATAAGTCGTGCTTATTTGTTTATATTTAAACAACTTTCAATTAATAGCTTGCAGCAGTAACTTAACAGATTATGTTTTTCATGTATGTGTACAAGAAATATGTATGTACCCTTATTCTTACATTTAATGTCAGAAATATTTCAAATCTAGCTGTGCACAGTTATGTGGATCATTATAACATATTGCTTCTGTTCACCGACATAATTAATGAGACACTGCATTCCGACATAGTAATGAGGTGTCGTCATAGAAACGCGTCATGTGACTACGTTGTACGCGTTCATTATATGAATATGCAATCATTTGTTATTGTAGTTGTGCGCATTTAGGATATCGGCGCCTTCGCTGAATATTCAGTGTTTCATTTATCGCGCACGCTTATTACGCTCATGTATTCATGTATTCATATATTCATTATGTGTGATGTGTAGAGACGTGTTTCGGCCACCACAGTTTGTGGTTCTTTATAAAATACAGGCATTTTGTGTGATTAATGTCCTGATATTTACTTCCAGGATTCAGGAAGAAAACATACATGTATAATGTTATCTATCGAATTTGTTTTCATTTTCTGCAGTTTGTGTTTTGTTTTTGAACGTTGAAATGAAAGGACTAATCGGTCTGTCTTCGATATTAGAAAAATGATGTTCATGCCAGCTTGTTATACCTTTTGTGTGGTTAATTTCTCGCCTTTAAATCTTACTATTGTTCAGAAGAAAGTTCTAACTACTGATAGAAACTTTCTTTTATGGGGGGAGATATGTTACGAATATGCAAATGAGATGGTGATCAACATGCTAATTCCAAGATGTGGCTCGAGTTGAGAGCAATAAACGGATCAAAGGTAACCAAATCATCTTGATTGTTCTTTATTTATCGAAATAATTCTGAGTTGTGGAAGGGCCAATATGAGTAGATTGCCCCGACCCAACACATACTACTGCTGCTATTTCAGAATCGATAATGTTTTTCCAGGAGAATAACTTTTATCAGGTCTACTGAAATCTACTGTGTTTTTTAATGAAATGTTAACTATTTTTTTTCAAATAACCAGCATTACAAACATAATTTTTACTGATATTCATTTTCAGGACCAGAAACACATGGTGTTCTTCAGCACATGTGCGTGTGTAGAGTACTTCACATCAGTGCTTCAAGCTCTAGTACGAAACACAACTATCCTCTCACTACACGGCAAGATGAAGCAGAAGAGGAACTCTGTATTCAATCAGTTCAGGGAGCTAACAAGGTAAACAAACTTTTACAAATGGTGACCCCTTTCCCCTTCCACATTCTGTATTATAAGCCATTAGCCATTGGGATTAGGGTTAGGATTAGGTTAAGGGTTTGAAACGGGACCTGGTAACCCTCAACTTAAAGACACATAGAGGTCAGCACCGTTCAGGTGTCTACCCAATAGCAGGTGTTGTCAATCACCATGGTTAGTCTTCAGTTTTTATGACCATTAGACCTTATCTAATGCTTTGCTTTTCCCTCAGCCGAAGACTCTTGAGCTCTCCTCTCGAGCTCTCCAAGAGATTAAGGGGTAATTCTTGACTGGCCTACAGGTTCGCTGTGTGCAGATTTGTACTCCCATTAATGGTATTTCCACCAAGTCTGGTGTCAGCGAATTATGGCCTTCTGCACATGGAAACTGGATGGTTGACTCCCTTTAATTTCTAGTTCCTAATGGTTCATAATGCAGAAGTAATTATGTTATCATTTGGGACTTATGCTAGGTAATTAAACATTATGATGTGTAATTATATTCCCTACACTGGTTAATTAATCATTATTACTTGTCTAAACATGTGTTTCGTAAAGGAAAACTTTATATCAGGAAACATGTAGCAAAGTTAATGTTTTGGTATTATTTCATATGATTATGATATTAACTTTGATGTACTGTTGAAAGTACTACAAAATTGCTATCTTAGTTAATTTTCTACCCTGCATCTTTGACCCAATTGGCAATTTCTATTTTTGTAGCCAGCACAAAAATTCACAAAAATTCACATTTACATTTGATACAACCAATCCAAAAAATATTTGTATTCATCATTCAAATTTATGCTTACCCATGAACCATCTTAAAGTGAACTCATATCTGTTTCCATTTATATCATAAATTTACTGCTCATCCTCAAGATATGTCTTTATTATATGTTTTATTTTATGAGAAACAGTAAGTGTCTTAATAATTAATTTCATTTTTGCATGAAATATATATACAGTAATTTTATCTTCATGTTTCTCAGCCTAATTTTCATTTTTTGCTAACACTACAAATGAAATGTTTCTTTCTCCAGTGGAATTCTGGTGTGCACCGATGTGATGGCTAGAGGGGTAGATATCCCAGAAGTTCATTGGGTTCTTCAGTACGATCCTCCTAGCAGTGCAAGGTAAGATCCAATACAACTCTGAGTTTTTCTTTAAATCTCAATTAAAAAAGCTTTTACAAAAGTCACCAACACATTCTAATAATTTAATATGGTACTAATCTAGTGGATTGTTATAAACGATGTATCTTTTAGTTATTTTGTAAGTAACATAATTTTTTTTTTTTAATGTAGAGCAGTTATTTTCAACGTTGAAACTAAAGATCTAATCATTCCTGTTAATTTCTGAAGTGAAATTCTGGCAACCTGAATCTTAAGCCAGAAGTCAACTCGTTGACCATCTAATGTGGTCGAAGTCTTACGTTCGCCCGGACTACTGTACACTCGACACCTCAAGTATTGGAGTGCACATATGGGAATTGCATGGACTTTACATCATAATTTATGCCATAGATTACACCGTGGTTTACATCCTGGTTAACATCAAAGTTTATGCCATGGTTTATGCCATGGTTAACGCCATAGTTTAACTGGTGACAAAAAAGCTTGGAAGACTGGAGCAGCCCGTGTCCAGTACAGACAATTCTGGTGCAAGCTAGAAACACAAGAAACTGCCCATTTTGAAAATGTTCTGCCCAACTGACTCTGTTGGTCTAGCTGAATCCACCAAACCCCTAGCAGGCCTGCCAACTCATACGATTTTTTGGAAGCTAATACGACAGTACGATTTTCCTCAATAAAATACGATTTTCAACCAAATTTGAAAGGTCATTGTCAACACTGCTCCAAAAATCTTGAAATCAACATGTCACACCTGTAGCACAGGATGTGCATGTAATTCACCTGCAGGGAATTTTAAGTGCCATGAAATGAACAAGAAATCTACATGTGGATCTTCATACCACATTCCAACCTGGCAATCAAAGATTGAAATCTACTTCCAAGCAGGATGAAATTGACAAGCGATGAATTTTAGAGGGCTATGAAATGTACACTGGATGGGTAAACAAGGAGGAATCTAGGTCACAGTTTGATCTGTGTACGGTCTTGAGAATAACAAATTAAAATATCGCAGAATAATCAATGCTGAAAGATGTTTTTTACTGGTTGATTTATATTTTTACTGTGGGTTCAAGAATATAAACGCTGTGGTGTCTGATGAATTATAAAGTTGGTATGTAATGAGTATATTTGATATTACAGATGATGATATCAAAGTAAGAAATACAGAATGAGATTTACCAGCATTAAGAGAAGTATATATTTTTAAAGGTTCTGTGCCAGTAGAACAAACATTGAGCCTATCTGTCAACTACTTGAATACAATAAATAAAATGCAAATTTCATAGAGGATTTGTCTTGAGCTTTGTGTTCAACAGATAGCACTGTAATGTATGTGGTGCTTTAGTAAGTGCTTTCGATCTCTAAAATCCTTATATTTTATGACTATTTTGCATACTTAATCATCAAATCCTTTCCATGTACACTGTCCATCTCTTCCTTCTCTGCAGTGCCTTTGTACATAGATGTGGAAGAACAGCTCGTATCGGTAACTTAGGCAATGCTCTGGTGTTCCTCAGGCCTACAGAGGATTCATACATTGAATTTCTGAAGATAAACCAAAAGGTAAATAATAGTTTTGTTTATCATGACATGGGATGGTATATTGCCTGACATTCAAGGCTCAAATACATGGGGGCGAAGGGCGATTCTCCCCCTTGAGCTACATAATCGCCTCCGTCAGATGGCTCACAGGGGCGATTGCAAAACTAAAAAAATGCCCCCGTGGAATTATAACATAAAGATTATCTTTTCCTTTATGCCTTTCACACAATATTGAGTTTCAACTTTCAAATCTGAAACCAATGAAATGGAAATATGAAAGTTAGATTAGCGTGCAGGATTTTTCACTTGAATTTTTCGGTGAATAGAAGCTGCCATATTGTAAACAAATGTACGCTTATTCACTGCAAGATTGCGCTATATCTCCCATTTCCACATCTCTATGAGTATTACCGATACAAACAACGTAAGCTCGCAGTGCAGTGCGGCCGTCAGCGGTGGTTATACTAGCTGCGCCGGTAGTACGTGTGTGCAAGCCACGCCCCATATCTGCTGGAGGTAAGAGGTGATCGCGCAAGGACCGAAACAAGGAGAAGTGCTTAGTTGTGAAAAGCCTGAATCCTCTGAAATCTGGTCATTCCAAAAGACCAGCAAATAATGAACCTCGACCAGTTAATCAACTGAAAGCTAAAATTAGTAAAAGGAAACCTGTTGGGTTTGGACCAGACATTTCTTACAGAGGGAGGAGATCAGACCATTAGCTGCATGTAACATGTTAAGTTGTAAGAGGGATGGGTAAATGCTGACTTTAATAAATAATAATGATGAAATAGCAAAGAATTTAGGAGTGTCACAGGTACCAATTAAATCAAAATTTAAAATGACGTAGCATAGTTCAGATCAAACTTTTCATCTCTGCGACACACAGATCCATATGAGTGGGGTCACCTCGCTAGTCACAATGACCGCTATTCATAACGTGTAACTTCCTATACGTGAAGGACCCCTATTTATAAAACAGAAAGGGGTTTTCTATTCATAAAGGCATAGGGACCGTGTTCATAAGGACCGCTATTCATAATACGAAATGAGGGTCGCTACTCATGATACGTATACATATAATATTTCTTGTTGTATGAATAGGGACCCTCATCAAACTTTGTTGAGCCAAACCACAAAATGTAGAAAGATTGTCATAAAAGGGTCAATTACCCACTTGATGTGTAAGCCTTCTCATTTAACTGCATCACCTATTTATGAATTGATTTCTACAGGTTCACCTAGAGCTGTATGAGGAGATGGATGATCTTGAAGTGGTGGATGTTATTCCTAAGCTTAGAAAGCTAGCAACCAAAGACAGGTGAGAATGAGCAGTTTGTAATATGTGTGTCTCTGCCAGAAGCAGTGTTTAGGATAGAAGTGATGGTTCTATTGAGGGTGGAATGCTGTATTTCATTCATTTATTTATTAGTTTTTTTTTAAACCGGCTAACTCTCTCAGCATTATAACTGTTTTCATGAGAGGCCCTGTACAAAGTGTAGGTTGCAAATACAGAGGAAATTATACAAAGTTTGAATACATACATATCATATCCTGATTTAATTTTTTTTTGTTTTGTTTTTATACACCATGATAATACACCCCGTAAAAAGTTTGATTTTTTACCAGCTTATACAACAATATCAACCATGTCAGGAAAGCTGAAATTCTTGTTTGGTTTGTTATTACAGAAAAGAACAGACTCTGGGATAAAAAAAACATTGGTACTGCATAGAGCTGTTAAAAAATATTACAAATGTAGTGTTCTCCAGTACAGAATTGCAAGTGACTTTTTTTTATGATGTATGATGGTGATGATCTTAGTGGGTGTTACAATTGCCGAGCAGACCAACATCCCTATATGTCAGTCTCGCAGGCCATCAGAAAACTTATCTGAGGGTTTACAAGACTGACATGTCAGTCTGGTGGGACTCTTGACAACTTTTCTGAGTGTCGACAGGACCAGCGTTGTCAGTGTGTAGAGGGATGTTGTGATAATGGTGATGGTAATGGTGATGATGAGGGATATGGTGGGAGTTAGGATGATGGTCACATGATAGTGACATGAATGCAGTCTATGTTTCAAATAGTGGTGGTTATTTTACCTGACTGCTAAGAAAGCATAAATGCTTGTTAGCAAGCAACCAGTGGACCGACGGCTTTAGGTCCTCTCCAAGGGACCTGGTAATGAGGATTAATGCTTTACCAAAGGGCACTAGCGCATCGACTTGGTTTCGAACCCCGGTCGCCGGATTACGAGACCACTGCTCTACCAACTGAGCTATCAAGAATATTGAGTACAGTTAAAAAAAAATTTAAAAGTCTATCAACACTATTTTCTCTATCAAATCTATTTTGTTTTTCTAGTGTTTCTCAAGATCATTTAAAGGTAAAGACCAGTATTGGAAACGCCCCAATTTCAAAAAATGAAATGGAAGCTCTCATTACCAATCATGTGAAAGAATATGTTTTGACTAATACATGATGATAAAAAATTTGCCGGGAAACTACCTACTAATTCATATATTTGGTAAATTTGTTTCTCTCATGGTCTGTGAGAGATATAGGGTAGTCCCATATACATCTTTCTGTGTATAGTGCTTGTAACTTTACGAAGAATGGGCCAAATTTCTTAACATTTTGATGATTCCAGAACCTTGCAGATGCAAGATGCTAGATGATCAACCTTTTCTGATCGATTCCACAACGTTTCTTTCACAATGCAATCGCATGACCATAACTGGTCTTTACCTTTAATCTAATTATTCTATTATTTATGATGTTTCAGAGCTTTATTTGAGAAAGGAACGAGAGCTTTCGTCTCCTTCATCCAGTCATACGCTAAGCATGAATGTAGTCTCATCTTCAGAGTCAAAGGTATTTATATTTCCATTCAATTTGCTCTTGAAGGTCTTTTGTAACATATGAAATGACATGAAACATCATTCCAAAGTCAGATTTGTTAGGTAATGGAGGAAGCAAATATTATGATAATTTTTGTTTTGAATATAGATTTTTGATAAAATTTCAATCAAGTTATCTATAAACATCTGTCAATTTAACTTAGACATTTATAGTATTGATTGTGGCTATTATTTAAGTTTCATAAAATAATGATAATAATAGATCACATTTATAATGCACCTAATACTTTGTTTCTAGACACAGTATATATTATTACCCCAGTCATTAGATTCAGGCTTACCCGCACACAATGTATGCACATTCTTCACTCCCTGGAGAGCATTAGAATAAGTAGAGTCATGATTTATTTATTTTTATTAGGCAGTCTTTAATGATGTAGTACCAACTTAAGTTTTATACTTGAGAGAATACAATACCTAACAAAATGCTTAAAGGGACTTGGTAACATTGTTAAGATGAAAGATATAGTGGTGCTAAGGTAGTGACTTCAATGCTAAATGTACAATTCAAGATAATCTGAAAATTTGAGTGAAAATGAACCATTTTTTATGGTACAAATAGGGAAAAACTGATCTGATCGATTCCTTAATTCTCATAACTATATTATTACAATTTAATTACATTTTAAGTGAAAAGAAATCTCACAAAGCAATAAAATGGGTCTACATTCCATTTCAGACATTAGAGTGTAGACAGATTTTTTATAGGTGTTTTATGTCTTTTTGTCATGGAAAAACGGTTGGGAAAATTCAAAAATGGTTAGGAGAATTTACTGTTAATCACTGTTAGAGGGTGTCATACATCTACCTTTTCAAAGAAAACCATAGATATCCTCGTGGTTTGAGAATTTTTCAGGATTTTTTTGCAAGTCAGAGGGTTAGTACAGTAGAAGGAATATAGTAAGTAACATTATATAAAAAAATTAAGCAATTTTTTTCATCAACCTTCAACAATGTTACCAAGTCACTTTAAGAAGAACAGATGAAGTTGATGTAAAATTATACCCAGACCTCTACCTTTTACCTTTAATCAGAGCTTGACATGGCAGCGCTTGCCAGAAGTTTTGCCCTCTTACGCCTTCCTCGTATGCCAGAGCTGAAAGGAAAGGACTTTCCAGATTTCATACCAACAGAAGTGGACTACAATGCAATACCCTACAAGTGAGTTATTTTATCTCTAATCTTGATTTCTGGTAATGGAATTGTATGCATTATGAGAAAAATTGGTATAAAGCGATCTTTATTTGTTTTGCGGTAGATGGGTCGGTCGGACCAGAAGAAAATTTGCAGGAAATTACATTCATTCAAAAGCACAACTCACATAGGCATGTGTGCATGGTTATATCATATTTTTTAAGGTTCTTTATTCTAAAGGGTCATTAAGCTTAGGGTTTGTACTTCAAATAGTAAAATAGAACCCAGTATCATTTTCATGATAACAAATCTGCAGAAGAATAAACCTTAGGGAAAAATGCAACAAATTTACCTTATTTCATTTTTTGAATTATGAATAGCCTAAATGCTAAATATATTACCCATTGCGGATGTAGTATCGAAAATAATATCGCTAGTGATATTCGTTTGTCTCGCACAAAACGTCGTGATCTTTTAGATCCCTTGTGGATGACCATACATTGCGAGACAAACGAATATCACTAGCAAGATTATTTTCGATATGAATAGCCTTGTTTCGAAAATTAAATCATGAAACCTTCAGCATTCAGAACTTGGGAAAAAACATACCCTTCAGAAAAATACCCCCCCCCCCCACCCTCCTGTATGCATTACCCCCTAATCTATCTTTGCCATTGTTTGAAATATTATTTGATTTTACAATGAAAAAAAGGCATATAACCGTTTGGATTGCTGTAGAAATTTGTATTTATCAATGCATTTTTGTAATGTTTTTCTTTACAGGGATAAGAACCGAGAGAAACAGAGGAAGCAAAGACTAAAGCTGATTGAAGATGGCGTTATCACAGGCCACAAAAAGCAGAGAAGAGTAAGTGCTACGTCCTGCCATTTAAAATGCTTCAACTGTTTTATTAATGAAGTAATTTTCATTTCTAAATTTTATTTGTAGATTTTTTATACCAATGTGATTAACCCAGTTTGTATGAAACAACAGAAAATGCTATTATACATGCCTATGAATTTTTCAGATAAAGTCAAACCTATCTATAAAGGCCACCTTTCTACTGTGGCCACTATTTGCGTTTCCCTAGGGTGGCCTTTATAGACAGGTTTTACTGTTCAGTCAAATCTGCTTATGAATACCTGTTTACAAAGACCACCTGTCTAAAAACAATTACATTTTGTTTCCCCATGAGTTATTACTCTTCAAGATTTGTATTCCAGGAACCTGTGTAGAAAGACCGCCTGAGCACATAGACCCCTTATCTTGCCCTTCACCTTGGGCCTTTGTATACAGGTTTCTCTGTAAGTATGGTATTGCACAATCTGTGTTTTGTCTTTTCTTTGATCCAGGTTAAAACTGTAGCATGGTCCAAGAACAAAGAGCAGAAAGAGAAGAAAAAGGAAAGGAAGCAGAAAAAAGTAGCTGCCAAGAAGAGGAAACAAGAGGTTAGCAAAAATAATCATAATGATAATATTTAGGTTTAATATAACACTTGATACATACTCAGATTCAGGCTTGTCCATACTCAATGTATGCTCATTCTCCACTCCTTGGGGAGCATTTGAGCCAGGCACCATTTTTAGCTCATCCGGCCTGAAGGGCCCGATGAGCTTATGCCATGGCGTGGCGTCCGTTGTCCGTCCTTCCATCCTTCCGTCCACAGTTTTCAAAATGCTTCTTCTTCGTTATTTTTTATCCGATTTTGATTTTGATTGTTTCATATGATAGGGCTAGGAGGGAGATTTAAAACTTCTTCACAGAATCGTGAAATTCATTATCTATGCTAATTTATGCAAATTTATTCGAAATCACAAAAAATTCCTCCTCTTCTTCATTTCTCAACCGATTTTGATTTGGTTTGCTTTATCTGGTAGAGCTAACTTTGGTACGCTGAAAGTCTACACAGAATTTTGAAATTATTCTCCATTAACTCATAGCCTGCCATGAGGCTGCATGCACGCTACCTATTGAGTGCCATGTGCGTGCAAGGGCGCTTTCGTAATAGCAGTTATTGTTCATGTTCGTTGGGCTGTGCTGTGTGTTTGCACTCGCCATTCATAGAACCATCGCGTTAATCAGATTATCTCCAAAACAACCTGGCACAGTGGGGATTAGCCCTGTGGCACGATAAGAGTTAATTAATTGTGGTAATTTATGCAAACTTATTCCAAAAATAACAAAAATTGCTTCTTCTCCCTCATTTCTTGACCGATTTTGATTTGGTTTGCCTTATCTGGTAGAGCTAAATTTGGAACACTAAACTTCTACACAGAATTTTGAGATTTTGCTCCATTGATTAGTTATGGTAATTTATGCAAATTTATTCCAAAAATAATTTAAAAATCACAAAAAATGCTTTTTCTCCTTCATATTTCTGCCGATTTTGATTTGATTTGCTTTATATCATAGAGCTAACTTTGGTACACTATACCTCTACACAGAATTTAGAAATTTTTCTCCATTAATTAATTATGGTAATTTATGCAAATTTATTCCAGAAATAACAAAAATGCTTCTTCTCCTTCATTTCATTTTTAAATTTTTGTTCCTTTAGTTTCTATTTAATCTTGTACAGCTAAATAAAATTATGTCCCTTCCAGGGCATCAAATTTTTAATTTTTGACCAGTTCAAAAGTGTACCACATAAAATTTACGATATTTGTTGTTGCGAGAGGCGGATGAGCGCTACGTCATTGACGTTCTGGTTTACAGATTCTGAGCAAACTGCAGTGACTTTCAAATTACAAGGTGCTTCTATAACACCTGGGTGGAGAGAAGCAATGTAGTTAAAATGCCTCGCTCAATGACATACATGTCAGGGATTCAACCTATGACCTTTTCATATCAAGTCAAGTGTTTAAACCACTCGACACCTCTAGTATCAAGGCTCAGACGCCGTGTTGTATTCTGGAGCTGTGTTTGGATTTGCTTTTAGGAAAGTAAGGTTTCCTTGTGACAATTTATGTAACATCACTTTTTCTTCACAGGAGTTGCTTTTTCAGAGTTATTATGTTAATGGCTCCTGTTTTAAAGATTTAACCTTGTGTCCCTTTCACTTCTTACTAGTTTGATGAGAGTGAGCTGAATGAACTAGCAGACGATGTCAGGCTTCTGAAGAAACTCAAGAAGGGAAAGGTAAGTTTTATTGGAGAAATGGCTGTGGAATAGACCAGTTCACGGTTGGCACATGCCCCAAATGACTCTGAATATCCACAGATCTTCAAAACATGAAGAGGTCCCACTTTGTACATTTTGAAACAATCACTCCTACGGTGATAAGGGTGCCACATAAATAGCCTTTGTTTCCCCCTTTTCAAAGAATACTTCCACCTGTGTATCATGGAGTGCACTGCTTGTGCATAAATGAATAATGATTACATAACTTTCATGAGCACGTACCCAGTATTTTGTCTCCGTGTATGTCACAATTTGGTGTGTAATGACCTTTATCTACTCATTTTCAGACTGCAACCATGAACTGGCTTATTTATACACATTGTAAACATTGCCATAATACATGTATGTACCCTAGACTCTTTACTAATTGTTACCAATCATATGTTATTGTGTACTTGGAAGAGAGGGGGAAACATGAAAGTTGGCAATTTTTTCAAATTTTATAGTTTTGTAATAAAAGGATCAATAAATATTCACAGATATGTAACAACCTTTCATTGTTTTTCTTTTCATCTATTTTTTAGTGTCAATTGAATGGCAGTTTAAAGAGATTCAATTCTACTTCTAAAGTATTAATGTTTTTATCCTTTATGGCCTTTATTTCCATCCCCACAGATCAGCAAAGAAGACTTTGACACCAATTTTGGAGTCGCCAAAGAGGATACATCAGCACCCGAAAAGGAGAGCGTGGCCGAAAAAACATGACAGTCCCATTCATTTGTTTCTGTGTTGGACATTTATTAGAAGGATGCAGATAACACTGGCATATTCCAGAAGGATTGGACAAATGCTTGTAGATGTGGGACTCTACTACTCTTAGTGCTATCGAGGCATCCTATTCTCACCTACATCACTCATCCAGGCTATTCTCTTTGAGTTTATCATCTTTAAAGGCATCGTTTAACAATTTTAAATCGTGTTATCAGTCTCTGCAATATGGTATAATATTGAAGCCCTAAAAAAAATTGTGCTTCAAAATGATCAAGAAGTGCCTCAAAAAAGTAAAAATCTTTGAGTGACCGTTTTTACCATACCCGTTTTCCCCAATAGACTAGTGTTATGAAAACCGTTTGGCAAATGCAAGATTTGGTTTCAATTACCAATCATAAATATCTTGATAATCAGACAGGAACGGCTTGTAAAGGTCATGGGGTTCCTGACTGACCTAAAGGTTTATAATTATCATTGCAGCATGAGCTAAATCCAGGATTTTGTTTCAGAATCCGAGACAAAGTTATCGGATCCCTTTAACATCGTTGAAGAGGGGGGAGAGAATGAGCCATTCCATTTGTATGCCAGAGCATTCATTGTGGAAAAGAGACAGAGTTGAACCTTCCATGAATTATTCAAAAATAAAAGCATCTAGAAAAAAAAAATGTCTATTTGAAAGTATCAACTTGCTCGATATCGACTCGCAAATTAAGAAAAACATGAAATAGTTTTGGAAACCCTCTAACTTTACTGGCTACATTTATGAAATTATGACAATGTGTGAAGAATTGGTTTTGAGATATATATATATATATATACATTTCAGGAACATTTCGTCTACGTTACAAAATAATGTTAGTCTTCCATAAACCAATTTAACAAATTTTGATTTTGAAGGTTGTCATACGAGGATTATTCCATAAATTTTATTATATTATCAATTGAGTACATTTTGGACATCTTAAAGATGTTCTTGCTTGGGTATATAGTTGTTCGTGAAGTAGGCAATTTGGCGATCACTATAACACTGAGCAAACGGGCAATACGCTCCTGTGCGTACGTTCGTGTGCTGCCCTCTATATACCCATGCATGAGCAACTTTAAAGAGGTCACCTCTATTACAATAAAGTATTTTATTTTACAGCAGACTTGAATTGTTTTAGTTCGTATAGCATTAGCGTGTAGGAAGTTTGAAAGGGTATTTTACGGAAAAGGGGGTCTAGAAAAATTGAGGAGAAATGCGAAGGTAGGAGAAAAGGGACAGGGAGAAAGAGAGAGAGAGTAGGACGAAGAAGAGAGAGAGAAGCAGGATGGATGAATGGATGAATGGAGGAGAGAAGGAGGGAGGGGAAGGGAGGAAGAGAGAAGCAGGAGGGATGAATGGAGGGAAAGAGATAAGTAGGCGGGAGAGATTGTTTTAATAGAAGGAGAGGATATTCCAAGGAAAATTCACACACGATGGCTCAAAATCTTTCGGTTTCAGAATTTTATTTCAATTACAATTGCTGTTACTTGAAGTGAATGTTCAAGTCTTTTTATATACAACATCATCATGAAAAGTACATATTTAACAGCATATTGTCAAGAAACCCCTCAATGATCTAAAAAACATCAAATATTTTCAATAATAAACACATGCACTCTTCATATTGTCATACGGATAACGTTCTAATGATGAGCGACACATGATAGCCAAATAACAAAAATATAAATCAAAACTCCGACCAGCTGAATCTGACAAGGCAATTTGTGTTATTTACATGCACATGGTACAGCTACCTGGTACTCTTAAAAATGTTGAACGTACAACCTTATTAAAACCACAACTAAAAACATTCTCTTGTTTAATCCTAAAAAACCCACACCCAATTACTTGCTACTTGCAATGAACCCCTTCCCCCTATGCAATCTCTAAACATTATGTACATGAAAAGAGGAAAGCTGTGAACGAAAAGGAAGCATTTCATCCTGTTTTGCAAACAAAAGGCGGCCATCAGACCAGGCCCCCATTTCACAAAACTTGTTATAAGTGACAAATTACTATTACTGTTATAAGCTACTAAAATCGTGGCATTTGATTGGTTGGGAGCATATTTGTCATAGAAATTCAGCTTTTTTCACTGATGACAAGTTTTATGAAACCGGGCCCAGATTGACAATGGATGAGTTCAGGGAAGTTAAGAATGGTACCTCAAGAAAATGAAATTTATTGGCTTATATATTTCATTTTCCCCTACAAAAAGCATGGCATTTCCTCTCTCCTTTTGTTCTCTATAGTGTACATGTTTGCCAGGAATGTGTAAAATATTTTCAAATATACACCTATGAAACACAATCGCTTATTTAGGGATGAAACATGTTTTTGTATCTACAAAGGACCGAGTCATTCCAACAGTATACATAAATATCCTAGATTCATCTTTTCAAAAGATCGAGTCGATATTCCAAATTACCACAAAAATCAGAGCAGTATCATCAATTGCAAATCCATTTAAAATACACCTGATTACAAGCATTTGGCAACCCTATGGCCAGGATGTAGATAATGGCCTGACTTAGGGAGTAAAAACATAATCAACACTACCCTAAAAAAGCAAAATTTACACTCGATCTACATAAACCATTGATAACAAGTACACTGGAGCGTACTAAAAGATGTTTAACATTTGAGAATATGAGTTCAGCAAAAAGTAGTAAATATGCAGTGATGAATGTGGAAAGGGTGATATGCTATCCAAGGGAAAATTTGATTATTATGCTACTACTGTGCAGGATACAACTAGAGCGTTGTGATGTGGGGTGAGAATTCTGCTTCTTCTGATGCACTTCTAAAGCACTCCCGTTACAAATTTGGTACCAACTTACAATAATTAAACTTAGGTAACGTGCTAAAGTATGTACCTTCTTTACACAAACATCAGTAAACACAGATGGGTGTATGATTAACAGACGTCTGAAAGAAATATGATTGTCTTTGAAGTAGCTTTATAAAAAGTGTGAATTAATAGAACATGAAAACAAATTAACGTTGATAGTGATAACAATTCTACATCATGCAAAAATCATTAAAACATTATGTATTTCATTGGAGGGCTTCAAAATTTATATTCTACCCATGATCATAAATTAAAATTCAGATATTGAGAAAAATAAATTTATGAAGGACTTAAATAAAATATAAAATACTGCATAAACTTAAAATCCATTAAAACTCAATCACATGGAGTTGGAGCAGAAAGCACTATATATGAAGCAAATGTACACTTTATCTTCTTGGGTCAATAGGATAGAGAAAGTTGAAAGCTACCTCTAAAAGTTTAGGAACAAATGACAAATCGATCGTCCCATAGATTAACAAATTTCAGGATAGGAAGAAAGAGGAGTATATGTCAGTAAGACTCAGTATAATACAAATTTTTCAAACAAGATTGCATGTAGTTAGCTTTTTTATTAAAAAAAAACATGATAGCATATAAACTGATGATTCAAGTACCATTTATCCAAATGCAAGCATCTGACTGCATTATTTACAATAACAGTTGCAATGCAAAGTGTGGTTTTTGGGACTAGAGGCTTCCTGAAATAGTAAATGTTCAGTCAAGTAGCAACTAGGAATCAATACTTTACAAAGGAACTATACAGAACACACTGGAGACAGGATTATACTCTCTGCCATACACAGATGAGGTTCTTGTTTGTAACGGAAACGATAAACTTGCAGTCCGAGCTGATTGCGACGTCGTTGACGATGATCCTGTCTTCCGAGTCAGCGAGGTTCATCAGCTCTTCAGCTCCTTTGGATTTCTTCAGGGATTGTCTCAATTCTGCGATCTCGGCCCTTGCCCTGGCATTATCTGCTTTGGCTTGGGCCTTCTCTGCCTTGGCCTTCTCCGCCTCAGCCCTCTTCTTGGCTTTCTCCTCAAGTTTTTTCTCAGCTTTGACTGCCTTAATCTTAGCCGACTTGGATTTTTTGGCTGCTTCTTGCTTGGCAGCCTCCTGGATCTTTGCTTCCCGCCTTGCCCTGGCGGTCTGGGCTGCGGATGAGGTTGCTGCTGCTCTGGGTGACGAATCTCTTTGCTGCTTTTCAGAGTCTTTATCTCCGGAAGATACTCTAGGAGATGCTCCCGGAGATGCAACTTTCTTAGGTCTTCCTCTTCCCCGTGGAGTACCTGGTGTTGCTTCTCGTTCTGCTTTCGCTTGCTTAGCTGCTTCTTCTTTGGCTTGCTTAGCTGCTTCTTCTGTTGCATTGAGGACCTTCTTAGGACGTCCTCTCCCCCTTTTCTGTGGTGTTGTTACCTCCACTTCATCCCCCACCTTCTCTTCTCCTTCCTCCATCTTAGCATCTTTGTCTTCTGATGTTGCCTCTACGATCTCTGCTTCTTCCACCTTCTCTTGTTCGGTCTCAGCTGCTTTTGAACTCTCTGCGACCACCTCCTCCTCCTTGGCCTTTTCCTCCTCCACCTCTACTTCACTGACTGCCATCGGAGCAACCTCTACTACTTCCATGGCAGCTTCTGCCACCTCCTTCTGTCCATCCTCCACGGGTATCTCCATTGGTTTCTCCTCCTCTTTTGGCTCCTCAGCCGATTCCTGCACAGCAGCAACAACTTCCTCTTTACCGTCATCACCCACAACCTGAGAAACCACTTCCTCCAAGACTTGTGCCACTGCACTCTCCGCTGTGGATTGTTCTTGAGCCATCTCTTCAGCTGGTTTGGCTTCAACCTCCTCCTCCTGTTGTTTAATGGCCTCAGGGTCCTCCTCTTGTTGCTTGATGCCTGCTTCTGCTTCCTGTTGCTTGAGGATTGCTTCTGCTTCCTGATCTGATATTTCCTTGATCTTTGTGTCCTCCTCCTCCTCTTCAATCTCTTGCTCGTTGTTTTCAGGCCAAGGAAGAAGCTGCATAGAGTTGGACAAAAATGCAAGGATAATTATAATGACTTATTAAGAACATTCAAATCACATCATTACGATAATGTCAAATTGCATTAACATGAGGGTCCTTGCCATAAAAATGGCTCGAATTTAACAGGAGTGTAGCCTTTACCGTGGCCTGACTCGGGGCCAATCGGGTATAATACGACTACCGACGCGAAACCGAAGTGTGAGGAAAATTTTGGTCTGTTTCGCGAACACTGACCATGTAGAGATTAAGTCGCTGACTACCGTTAATCAAGTCCATTCGTTTACGTGCAGTTGTCCAAATGAAGATATAGATGGCATTAACCAATATTTGCCAAGCTACACTCCCTTTAAATCATGTAAGTTGCCAAAGTTTCTGGTTTTACAGCAGGGTCGATGTTGTGAATTCCTTAGTCTTTAATACCAAACTTTACTCCTGAGCTATCGTCCACAAAGCATGTGTCACAGAAACCTTTTACTTGGGATCATTTGGTTAAGGTTTCATTTAACTCACCTGACTTGGTTTGACTGGCTTCCTATTCTTTGAATGGACTTTCTTGCTGACATCGTAAACCCAGACCTCTCCTTGATCATCACCACTCACCAACACTCCACATCCTGCAAAGATACAACGACAACAGACATGTTACCCTCATAATCATACCATATGTTTATACTCTGTTACACTTTACAATATTATATTCATAACATTTCTTCTTTATTTATCGTCGTTTTCATGTTTTTTACATTATTTACATGTATTCAACTGTACTTACTAAGTCTGTAAATATTTTATATACATTGTTTTTATTGTGCAGGACTATAAGTGTTAGCAGTTGAAAATAAAATTGAAAATAGCAACGCAGGAAAAATGGTTTTGCATACCTGGCCATGTGCCAATGTCGAGGTAGACGCTGTCTGAGTCGCACCATTCTAACGTGTAATGAGGATCAATGGTCACCTCTTTGCTTCCTGGTACCTGGCGCTTACGAGACTTGGACAGACTCCATACGTGAATGGCACCATCACACGCCACTTTGCTTGCTGTGAATGAATACACAAATGACAGAGATTAAAGTAGTCACCCAAAGAAATTTCACGATAATTGATTATTATGGAAGAATTATATATGGATGGAAAGACTTTCTCTTGAAAAACATTTTAAACAAGTCTGAATTTTCTTTTTCATCAATCTTTCAAATTGAAAAATTAATTTTAACAGAAAACCACACAGTACACAAGATTCATGGATGCCTATTCGTTGTTACAAGAAGGCAAATGACAAGGCTTTTGGTTAAGTGTCCAGACACACATTCCCCAATCATGTTTTATTCTCAATTAAACATTAATTCTTCAATCAATATATATTTTCTTCTATGTCTATGAAATTCGAATGGGATTGTGAAATGGGATCATAGCCATATCAGATGCAGAGATGCCAACCCTATAGGATGGCTGTCAGTAATATTTACCATATTTGTCCGTAACAAATGGGGGTCCTTCCGTAACGCAAGACACCGCAGCATAATTTTCGCGCAAAACGTACACAAACACCCAATCACTCTTACTGCATTTCAAACCTACCATTTTTAAGTCCAAAATAAAGATATGCATAAAAACGTTTTTAAAAATCTGTTTCCAGTCAAAGAATCTCCTCCTCGGGTACTCGCTCTTTTTAATGAATCCATGATAATATTCAGGAAGAAAACACCTCGTTCAAGCGTCGAATGGCAAATTCGAATTGACAGTCAAATAGCAGAACTCGTATCCTACACACGCACATGTACACTCACCGGTACCACAGACACACCAGCCCAGGCCGCTAGGCCCGGCGTTCATGAACAACAACACACCGTATACCGCACTTGCAATGCGCCCGCTGAATCACCAAAGTCTTCGCTACTATACTTTGAATGGGTGGCTTAACTGCAGCAGGCGCCGCGCGCACGATCATCTACCACCATGCTCCCCCCAAAAGGCACGACCGCACCTAGCATACCAGTATCAAAACAGTAATAACGGCGGCCGTGTTGTTTCAGAATTAAACAAGATGGCGGCGGACGGACCATGTGCGCGAAAGTGCCTATCCAGTGTAGTCAAATTCAGTGAACTTGTATAGGTAAATGCGTGCGACATGCAGCGCTGTGTACGGAGGCTATGTGATAAGGCGGCATTTGCTAGAATGTACTTTTATTTATAGTTTCCCCGTAACCTTTTGATTGTTTACCGTAACGCCGTAACAAGAGCATTAAAACCGTAACAAATACGGCGAAACCGTAACGGTTGGCATCTCTGCAGATGTATCAGGAGTTGACTAGAATTTGACCTTAAAGGTAAAGATCAGTTATGGTCATGCGATTGCATTGTGAAAGAAATGTGGAATCGATCTAGCATACAAGTATTGGTGTATACTGCTAGGTTCTGGAATCATCAAAATGATAAGAAATTTTGCCCAGTCTTGGTAAAGTTACAAGCACTGTACACAGAAAGATGTATAAGGGACTACGCGTCACCTGCGCGATATCTATCCGTTCCTGATAGATATAATAATTTACACAAATATCTCAATTAGTAGGCGGTTTTTCAGCAAAATTTGTATGAGCACGTATTAGTTAAAACATATTCTTTCACATGATTGGTAATAAGAGCTTCCATTTCATTTTTTTGAGAGGGGGGCATTTCCAAAACGGGTCTTTATCTTTAAAACTATTCTCTCCTAATACTCACCAATAAGATCGTTTTTGAGAAGTGCAAGTCCATCAATCATGTCTCCTTCCTTCTCTCCACTGTCTTCTATTACCTCTTCCTCATCCCCCATCAGCCTTGCCTTACTTGGCAACAGGAACTCTACACTGTGGGTCCTGAAATAGGAGCATCAAGAGATATAGATGCTAGTAAGTGTTTACAGATCTTGTTATTAGACGTGCAGGCGTGGGGTGGATCACAAATTTCTTTAATTGGTGGGAGGGGTTCAAGTTACTTGTTACTCGGTATGAGACTATGAGTATTTCAGAGTTGGCTGATTTTGTTTGGCCAAGTGAAACAACACAATGGAGATAATTTGGCTCATATCATGGCTTGCATAATATTCTATTCTTTTAAAATTTGAAATTTCATGACAATTATAATCGATACTTCTATAGTCATATTCCAATATTACTTCAGTGCTAATACCCGTGCAAAGGATGTGTCTATATGTATATATTTTATAGAGATGTATGCAATACATCAAGAGGTCCACTAAAGCAAAGCTGTAAACAAAAAAACAAAAACCAGAGGCACATCACAAACTAATGAAATCTATATATTCAGGATAATGCATTAATGCTCTTATTGCTCTTCACAAACAAAATCAATAGAGATAACAGATTTTTTATTCTGTATCAAACTAAACCAAAGCTAGGTACTTACTTTTCTGTTTTGGCGATGGGTCCCTTGACATCTAGATCCCACCCATAACATCCATTGTCACAGCCAGCCATCAGGAAGTTAGACTTGGGACAGATCACTAACCCAAGACATCTACCAGGTGCTTCCAATGTGAATAGTTTCCTGGATAGAAGAGTGTACAAAGAAAACTGGTTATGATAAAAACATGATTTTTCTATTGAAGTTGACTTTTTATGCTGGTCATTTCAAATACATATAAAAATACAAACGGTAGAAATAATTTACACAAAATCAAAGAAAATGTAGAGTCCGATACATAGATATATGAATACTAGTCCACTACAATCAAATAAGTTAATGTATACATGTATTTTAAGAAATAATGATAGCAAAAGGTAGTTTCCTAGTAGTGTCATCTTTAACAAGAAAGGAAAAGAAGAAATACAACAGACTACCTAAATGGAAACATCAGCTAAACCATTGAACTTTATCATTGAACTTTTACAGTTTCATGAAGTCATATAAAAAAGGATGAATTATTTCATTTAACCCTATTTAGCCCGGGCTATTTTGAAACTGCATAGACCGGGGGGGGCTTCTAGGCCCCCCCCCCCCCTATGATCTAGGCCGTGAAACGCCCGATCGCCGCGAAAATTTGCATACATGTCAAGTGAAGTGTATAGAATACTATGGTAATTTCAAATTTTTGAAAAATTCACTCATTTGCATATTTATGGTAATTTATGCAAATAAGGTCATAAAATTCACATTTTTGCCCATAAATCAGACATTATTCTTATTTAAGCATTCTTTCTCACTACATATATTTTTAGACCATTTGGATTAATAATACAACACAAAAAATTGAAAAACCAGGGTTATTCCTTATGTTATCTATTGTTTTGATAATTTCTTATGTATTTCTTTGTTTTTTTAACATATGTATTTTATTGTTTTTGTTGTTTTATTTCATTTCCAACTATAATTCAACTATTTTGACCCAAAAATAAACACCTAAACTATAAACAAGACCAAATAACCAATGTTTTATCTCTTTATTTGAAAAATGAGATTTCCATATGTTTTGTACACAAATCACAAAAATGAGCGATTTTCGGGCTGACATGCAAAGACAAAAGGACACGTGACTTCGTAATGGTAGGTCCGATTTTCGAAAAATTTCTTTCAAAAGATGCGCAAGACTCGAAAGAAAAAAGTCACAAAATTTCAGTGCAAGATATTCGTGCGTTAAAAAATTATCGCGAAAAATGTCGAGGGGGGGCTTCTAAACCCCCCCGGCTAAATAGGGTTAAGTCTCAATTTCAGCCTGCAAACTTGAACAGAGATTGGTATTAAAAGCTTAAATTATCATCAATTATCACATTTGTTACATCACTTCACCCAATTGATGCTTTTAACAGATAAGCACACTGAGCTCTTATTCTAACTTACTTGTGTCTGGTTTTGAGGTCCGGTCCATGTGGAACACCAATGTCAATGACAGTGATGTCTTCTGAACCACCTGAAGGGAGAATCATACAAGGGCAGCATGAGATACATGTTGATGAAGGCATTCAGTACAACATAAAATACAAACACTTAACAACATATAATTATTCATCCCTCTTGTAGATTATATGTTTGTTTTTTTCTGTAACTCAATAATGAAAGGTGGACTGGTTGAATACTTTCAGATGTAAGTTTTTATATGTCACATTCTCAAGAAAAATAAATTGAGACAATTAAATTGCTCACATACTTACAAAAATTACAAAACTTGGTATGGGTACGACAAATTTAGTTAACAGTAAATAATTCCTCATCATAGGGGAAAACAACAGATATATAAACAGGAATGAGAATGAATTGAGAAACTGACATATGAAAGCAAGAAGTAGAGAAAAAAGTTGGCAAGGAGTACAAAAAAGTAAGATATTTTTTTTGTGCATGTGGATGAAGACATTTATTTCAAGCACCCATTCGCTTTCAGTTTACCAAATGTGGTATGCATGATTTTATCAAAACATATGTAACGAAGATTCCAAACAAATTGAAAAATATAAATAATAATTAATAATTACAGTGCTTATATAGCGCCTAACACTTACTTTGTCCGAAGTCTCTAAGCGCTCTACAATAATGCAGCATAATTACCCTGGCTTTAGCAGTGCAATGTGTGTTTTCATCCAATGCACTTGAGCACAAAATGAAGAAAACATAAACTGAAAACATGATATCAGAGAAATATTTACAAACTTGTGTTCCAAAGCTACCATATGGCTACTATCAAATCAGAAACTTATGTGAATCAGCAACAATGGCCTCACCACAAGAACAAACAATTAAAAATGGCACAATCCACAGATGTATTTCAATCACATTGCAACATGAAAGTTTAGCAGAGTTTGCAAAAAATGTCATGGACAGACAAAAAATGTCTGGTTTTCCAGGTTAATTTGAGAGAAACCTTGCAGTTTTCAAAATAATTATAGAGTTTAACTTACAGAAGAGCCATGTGGGTCTCTTTGGATGGAAGAGCAAGCAGTTGACTGGTTTTGCTTTGGCTATTTTGATCTCAGCATAGCAGAGTAGCTGGGTGGTGTGGAGTAGCTTGATGGAACCACGCACACCCCCTGCAGCCAGGACTGTGGTGGGTCTGCGGTGCAAGTCGGTGATGACGCTCAGCTTGGTCCAAGCAATGCAGTAGAACTCCTGCGATTTCAGAGAATGGCAGTTAAAGGCTTTGTTTAACAATGTTTCCAGCTTTACAAATATGAGATGCATGGCTCTACGTGTTATCAGTGTCTGTGATATGGTGTAATACTGAAGCCCTAAAAAGATATGCACTTCAAAATGATCATGAAGTGCCTCAAAAAAGTAAAAATCTTTGAGTGACCGGTGTTACCATACTCATTTTCCTCAATAGATTGTAGTGCTATAAAAACTGTTAAGAAAACAAAGTATGAAATTTTGATTTCCAATCATAAATATCTTGATAATCAGATGGGCGATCGGCTTGTATAAGTCATG
The DNA here is from genome assembly GCF_000002235.5 of Strongylocentrotus purpuratus. Classification (NCBI taxonomy): domain Eukaryota; kingdom Metazoa; phylum Echinodermata; class Echinoidea; order Camarodonta; family Strongylocentrotidae; genus Strongylocentrotus; species Strongylocentrotus purpuratus. The sequence goes on along the minus strand of NW_022145605.1, from coordinate 27,200,881 downwards.
CGATTCCATACTGAACTAAAGGTTTATAATTATGATTGCAGCATGAGCTATATCCAGGATTTTGTTTCAGAATCTGAGGCAATGTTACAGAGTCACTTTAAGGCATGGAGACAGGGAAAAAAGCAATGAATTTAATACACATCACATACTATAGAAATCACCTATCTATAAAGACCCTTTCCCCCTGGATTAATGCTTAACGTTGAACCAGAATAAAAGGAACCTGCCTACAAAGACCACTTTCCTATTGTCCACCTTTCATGTACAGATTTGACTATGATAGCGCCATGTTAAGATGCCAAGATGCAGGAGATTGTAAGAACGATTTCTGAGTACATCCTTGCCAATTTCAAAATACTGGCATTTCCTGCAGAAAACAAAGTCTCTAATATCAAGTTTATTTTAATCAAAGCAAAAATTAGATAAAGTGATCAATGAAAGTTAGGAAAAATTCCATATTATATTAGAAAATTATTATATTGCTATGTTTTTGACTAATCAAACACAAACTGACAAATAAGGAAAATAATAATGCATAAGATGCCTACCTCTTTCTCTCTTGTGTGTTGATATTTCTTGAGTACCTTGCCAGAGTTACAGTCAATGACACAAACCTGGTTACTGCCACATGTTGCAACAGTCCATTTACTTGCACCTGTGAAAATAATAAATAACTCCAATATAATAGCTCTCCATATTCATATAACAAATAGCTCTTTATTTTCATTTACGTAACATAATATTTTGTTTAATATTTATTTATACATCATTTATTTATTCATACATATATATTTTTTTAAAACAGTGTTATGACCAAATGACCTTTGAAAACTTACTCTCAAAATCTAATCAGTTCTGACATATTTCAGGCAGGTTTTTTTGTTTTAAATTGAGTTTTCAAGTTATGGTTACAAGTAGAGGGACTGACGGACAGACAGACAGCCGGAAAACCTAATGTCTCCAGAACCATCTTTGGTAGTGGAGGCATAAATAAACTAGATGGAACTTTGACTGCAAAATGATGCCTCTGCCATAGAGCCATTTAAAAAACTTGAACAGAATCAATTTTTAAAATTCAAGTTTGATTGTAATCGATCAACAGGTTCTCAGAATATCGTGATTACACATTATTTTTCATATACATGTATGACCCTTTGATCTTCGACCTCATGACCCTAAAATCTAATCAGTTCATTAGCTCTGCAAGATACATACATGTTTGGAGGTTTTAATTTGCTTTAGTGCAATACTGAAAGGGAAATTATTATTTATTCCTTTATATTTGTATTCTACGCTCATTCAGCTTTTCATCGATATAAAGATGTATTTTCATTTGACAGTGTCTTTACAGCAAGCTTACCTTCTATTTCAGGGTTTGGTTCGAATGCACATTTCCATACGTTGGTCTTACAGTCCGTCGGGTCATTGTCTACAGAATGACATCTCAAGAGATGGACAGGCTCATACGCAATACCACATTCCTGTGTTCAGCAAATACAAAGTAGAAAGGGACATTCACACAACTTAAATTAATTTCAGAGCAGAACTGTCATAACTCCTAATCTGGATACCAACAAAAATATATCAGCTCAATCATCAATGCATGTAATCTCATGGTTTATCTATTTATTTATTATTTCATACTATAATCCATGTACTTTTTTTACTGTGCAAAGAGTTTCTTCATTGTCATGGTGACTAAATCGATATATACAGAGATATAAGTACCAATATTTCGGGATAAATGACATTCATTGATGATTATTATTCTAAAAGGTTAACTTCTATTAAAGCAGGCTGAAATTGCCAAAGGAAGACCCTTTTCTCACCTGGTTAGAACCTTGGCTCTCCATTTCTTCATCCACCTCATCCACCACCTCTTCTGCTTTGATCTCCGGCTTGGGTTCCTCTTCCATACCTTCAACCACCCCAGTGTCTTGCATCTTCTGAGCTTCTATCATCTTCCGCTTGGCCGACGTCTTGGGGACCTTGCCCTTGGGGGAGACACCGGCCTGTACTGCTTTGGCCTTCTTCTGGGCGGGTTCCTGTACACCGCTAGCTTGAGCTGTGAAGAATATTAAAGGCATTGTTAATAGCAATGATCCAGTTTTTCAAATCTGAGATGCATGGCCCTACGTGTTTTGTGATATGGCGTAATATTGAAGCACTACAAAAATGATCATGAAAGGCCTCAAAAGTTTTACCATACTCATTTTCCCCAATAGACTGCAGTGTTATAAAACTATTAGGAAAACAAATTCTGAAATTTCTAATTCCAGTCATAGATATCTTGATAATCAGACAGGTGATTGGCTTGTAAAAGTCATGGGGTTTCTGACTGACCTAAAGGTTTTATAATAATGATAGCAGCATGAGCTAAATCTAGGATTTTGTTTAGAATCCGAGGCAAAGATACCCTATTCCCCCCAAGACAAATGCACTACCACTACATCTCCTATATGCCTCTGCTCTAAATTCAGTATAGTATACTGTACCTACCTTCCATGTAAAGCTCGATAAAACCAATTGTGTGAGAGCGCTATATAAATGAATGTATCATTATTAAATGGATGGAATTAATCGTGACACATCACAATAAAGTCATAGTCTTTCTCTAGTGGCTCTAGAGATTTTGCAATAAAAGGCTGGAATTTCATAAGTTGACCTCTGTGACCTTTGACCTAAATACTCAGCTACGCCATTCGGCTGCATGAAGCAAACAAAGCAAACAATATCGATGACAAACTTACCTTGCAGTTGTCTCTTCTCAACTGATTTAGCAAGTGCGGCTGCATTGCCGTTGCTCATGTGTGCTCTGTGTGCCGAGGCTCCAGCCTCGTTCCTGACCACGATCTGTACCTTGGATATGGGTGTGCCCGGCTCGGCGATCTTACGTAGATGAGCAGTCATCTGCCGTACACACTTCTCGGCTAATACGGTAAGCTGGCGGGGTGGGAGGGGGGAGGAAACAAATCACAAAGCATTTACAAAAAAATGATATCATAATTTATCAAATGTATAATTTTTAGCTGCAAGTCGACAATTGTTTAAAGAACAAACTAATGTCATGTGTCATATATTTGCTTTCTCCCATGCTCTATGTGTGCATATGGGGGGGGGGGCGAAACAAATGGCAAATCAACTACAATAATTTAATCAAAATTTATCAAATGGCTCCTTTCTAGCTGCCAATCAATAGTTGGGATTATAGGATCACATTCTGCCATTTGCTTGCAACCAGTACAATTCATAATGCACATAGGAAGTATGAAGAAGGTGAAATATATGACACAAGACATTTGTTTATCAATGTTCAAACTTAAAGTGCATTTTCTCAGAAATTGTGAACAGCAAATCCTCAATGAACTTAATAAGGTACTGAATCACTCATCACCCCATCAAACAATGTTTGATCTCAGCGCACATCTTAGAGCGCATGTCCATCAAGGAAATCAACATTTCTGTTGACAGTTTCATGTACATTGCAAGAGTGTCAACATTGGGATAATTTCACATCAACTGTTTACAAAGAAAATTGGAGCAGACGATGGTACTAGCGCCACACCGGTTATTGTCCTTACCATGTGATGTGTGAAGTCTGTAAGGGCGTCTGGTCCAAACTGTACTTGAGTCTTGAGAAGTTCAATGAATTGCTGCTCAAGCATCTGAATCTCTGCCTTGCTCATAGGATCTTTCAAAAGAGGAGCACAGCTCTCTGCCCACAAGATATGTACCTGTCAAAAGATAATGGTAGGGGAATTTACTAGAAAACATTTAGATTGATGGTACCCCATCTCCACCCCTTCTATACCAAGCTCTAAACTTATTAAATGCAAGTTGAATTACACATCATAAAAGTGAACCTAATCACATACGATTTTCTTGTTTTGAAATATATTCTACTCAATGTTTGTAACAGCTCAAAATGTTGAAAATATTAGAGATTAGATTTGATGAATTGTTCACAATATTTAGTTATACAAACTCAGTGATTCGCCTCTGCAATATTTATTATAAGATACATGTAATTGTTAAAAAACACTAATAGAAGAAATTAATTTCTACACAAACCCAGCCAGGTGTTCAAAATTTCCAACATCTACACAAAAACATTATCACTAATTTATTCATACATCCACTCATTTATTATAAAAACTTATCAGTGTGTTCATGAAAAAATACTCAGATTTTTCTGATTTTCTGACAGTAGACACACATTTTAAACATCTTCAGTCAACACAGAATCTCTTCTGTAATACATGAACTTTTCTTTATTACACTGCAATCAAGGATATCCCTATAAATCATGGGGACACATCCACAATCAATCAGCTACAAAGATTAGCAAGGTGAACAAGGCACATCCTGCTTTAAAGAGGACAATAAAAAAAAAAAGGCACCTCTTCCATTCCAAAGGACCTGATGATATACACACATTGAATTTATAGGGATTTCAATGTGTTCAATAGAGTGCAGAAGTGTCACTGAATCCAGTGGCCAGGGATTATAAAGTCACAAAGGCCATTTTCCATTTTTTTTTTCTCACACAGAGATCTCACATCTCACATACACACCTTACATCAACAATGGCAAACTTCTATATGAACTCAATGCAAGGATAACAAGAAATCTGAAATCCAGAAGTGCTGGAATACAAAAGATTACCCTTTCTAGGTGTATTCACACGCCCCAAGACCCCCCCCCCCCCTCCCAAAATAAACACACCACATATATCACAACAAACAAACACAAGAACACACATTTTGAGTGCATCAAAACACAAGAAACACAGACTAGAGATCATGGATACGTACCTGTTCTTGGAGGGTTTCTTCCATATTCAGGATTGTTTCTCTGAGATCTACCTCTTTCCCGTTCAACACCTTCAACTTGGGAAGCATGTAGACAGCAATGTATTGGTCAGCAACCTAGAAAAAACAAAACAGAAAACAATTTGTTACATTAAGTTAAAAATTCATGAAACTGCTTACCGGGTATATATTTCTATTCATTCAATAGAAGTGCTTATATCACACACTTCCTGCATCTCAGTATACAGTCAGACCTGCTTTCGCGACCACCTGTATAATATATATATATAAAGACAACTTTTTATGTTCCACTAGAACAGTCTTTATATACAAGTTTCACTGTATCATTAAAGACTTAGTATTAGCCATAACAAATACAGAAATTTCTCCAAAGTTGAACATCAAAATCATTGAAAAGAAAAAATAATGGAAAAACAGAGAATATCCAGATATATTTAGAAATGTAAGAGTACATACTTAAGGAAACTATAAGTATATACAACCATAGAATGGATTTCTCCAGATCACATTTTTAAAAATCTAAACAAATATTTTGTAGTTCCTTTTGTACTTACAGACTTGTTAATTCAATTACTCGTTATTCCTAAGTATCATTTGAGGTGTTCACACTTGTACAAGCGTTGCTTTTTAGTGGACCCCTCTGTTTCCAACATGTATTTCTACATTTGTTGTAAATGTTTTGTTGGAAACATAAATAAATTAAAATTGAAAATTGAATTGAATTGAATTAGTATACTCACCGTGAGTTCATTGTTCTCAATGTGAAGCTCCTCTACATTAGGGAACTGCTCCAGAGTCTGCACAGACTTGAGGAGGTTGGTGTTGCAGTTGAGTTTCTTGAGATGGCGTAATCCGAGTGAGAGAGGGAAACCGGTCAGACGGTTGTTGGTCAAGTTCAGGTCTACCAGGCTGCTCATACGAGAGAACACAGCAGGGTCAAGGGTCGAAATGCGCCTGTTGGACAGGTCAAGGTTCACAATGTCCTGGGAAAGGGGAGTATGAAAATTAGTGTTAGATAAACAAAAATACTACTACTGGAAAGAACTTTAACAAAGTGGACTTTTCAGTCACATGTGAGCATTGAAGAAAAAATTAAAATAAAATTTAAAACAAATTAATTTTGAGGCATGCCATTTTTTATGATTTTAAACCACTACTGAAAGTCATCACAGCTTAATGCAATTCAAATTTCAGGGGGGTGTTTCACAAAGATCCTAAGTCAAACTTAACTCTTAGTTGGACTTAAGAATAATGGAGAGCCATTTGTAGCCTTAAAATAAAATTCAAGTATTTTAGACTTTTCATAAATTCCACCATCAAGAACATGAAATCTCCTTGATAATATAAAATCTGAATGATTTGAATAAACATTTTATGCCTTTTAAAATAACTTTTACGAAATATTTTCAAAGATGCTAAAGGCTTTCCATAATTGTTGAGTTCAACTTGGAGATAAGTTCAACTTACGATCTTTGTGAAACACCCCCCTGGGCATACAAAGTATACAGGTATTTACTCAGCTATTTGTACAGTGATGTTCTAAACTTCTGATCCAAAAGTAGTAGAGAAACATGTAGTTATCATCATTTCTAATGCATTCTTTTTTGCTCATGAAACAGGAGTGGTTTGCAGTTCTAAGAAACAATATTTACCTGTAGAGTTGAGTGGCCACTGCAATTAAGCATCATCTTCTCCACGATGGTACTACTGGAGAAGATCTTGGTAGGGATGGGAATTGGGGCGTTGGGATCTGGACACGGGAACACCCGGCTGGTCCCGGTCATCCGACTCCCTACAACATCATAAATAACAATCACAATCAAGTTACAATTATATCCAAGGAAAATTTACGAGGACAATTTCCAAAATTGATTTTTATAACTGTCTATGTACAATATTGTTTTTATTATGCACATTTGATCATCCATTGATATTGACAACACAAAGATTTAAATCATGACAGTGCTTTGAAGAAAAAAAGGGTAAAATGATTGCACAGCTACGAACTAATTAATGAGCTCAGATATTCCTATTTCTTAACGTACAGAGGCCTAATTTGGGCACATTCCTTTGGAATTCCCAGAAGCAAATTCTTGTTGACCTCTTCTATATATTTTTAAATCTTCACTGAAAGTCTGGACCCTGCTTCAGAAAAAGAATTTGGTGCTAGTTTAGAATCATATCCCCAGACCCATAATTCCGGCATGGAGATACCCTACTAAAAATATTTTTGCATCACCAGTACATCACCAGGAACCCCAAAACCTGCAGAGCGCCAAAGCAAAACGTACGCAAAAATGTGGAAGATCCTTTTTTTTGAGGATGCATTTTGTCTGGCATACGAGGATATCCTCATTCATGCGGAAGATCCTCATTCCCGGACCAGCGCCCCTACTGATATCTGGATTTGATTCCGAACTAGCGCCAACAATTTTTCCACATTGAGTTTATGTGACTGCCCTTTCATATTAAAAAAACCATTGAATTTTTCATTTTCAATTCCAAATTTTATTTTAAAAATAATGAAAATATGTTTAATAATATGTGGGATTCAATTGTCAGATATCACATTCACCTTTTTTTTCCAGGGTCTATAGACCTATGATTATGAATTTAAAATGGCGATGTAAACTGTAAGAATAATATTAACATTCGCCCCATCAAAACTGGCATTCGTCTCAACACGAACAGGCACAGCTGCCCAATTCCCAGTCATTCACTCACTTGATCATACACACTCTCCACTCACATTGCACTGCAGCCCACTCGAGCATCGAGCACTCAGCAGAGATCGAGAGGACGCGGAGTCCCTCCACGACTCACGCACACAAATTAATAAAAATAAATAAGATCAGCGTCAATAAAACCTAAATTACATATCAATCCGGAAGCACTGAGCTAAAACATAGATATCAAAGAAACCATAAACATATTATTTTTTCAATAAGATGTATCTCACCTTTATACGACATCTTGAAAGTAGCGAAATCTGACTCTAATTTTGGGTTGATTTTGTGTCGACGGCGTCTTTTCCTCACAGTGTTGCTCACAAAAGGATGTATGGGTGGCGAACATTGGTGGCGCTATATAAAATTAGATTTTTCTCAAACGTTTTGATAATTACATACATAATCTTTCTTTAATGTAATCTTTTATGTGAAATAAAATGTATACAATTTTATTTTAGAATATGTAAAAAAAAATTAAATATCTTTGAAATATCAAAATCTTATGAAAATATGCTTTTTAAATAATATAATCTTTTTCAAGTTGTCAAAAGGTTTGTAAATATAGACTATGCAACGCTATCTGCTGCCACCATTCGGTTTTACGAGAATAGGTAATAAAAATGAGTGGGAATGATGAGCCTTTTCAAAATTGGTTTTACTATAGCGTGTAATGCAGTGGGAAAATAATAAGCATAATTATGTTGTGATGAATCTTCATAAATTTTGTTTGTTCCTGTGCACAAATGGAAAAAGAAAGTATAGAGATGCATGAAACATATCTCATAATTTTTATTAATAGGCCTTCTCTAATCTTAATTCATTGAAAGTTCTGAAATAATAGCTTTATATCATTTGGTTGAACTTTCGACAGTCATGGAATTTTGGATGCAAAAGAAATCAAAGCAATGTCAATAAGACGAAAAGGAAACATAGATTATTCGGAGATGAACCCATCGGGTGAGCAATTGTCTAGCTAGTCACTCTTACTAGCGTGAAGAAAATCATATGAATCATCATAGATTTACGTCATCAGATTTTTATTTTAGGGACAACCAGCTTCGCGCAACCTTCCAATATGTTGTCGACCTGGCTCGACATGAAAAGGTTCAGTTCATTACCGAATAAACAAGTAGACCCTTCTAAGAACATGTAGTGTCGGAGACACTTTCCCTTCTCTGGACATAATCGACATCAGCAGCCACTGAATCGACGATATCACCCCCCCCCCCCCCCTTGCCCCTGAAAAATATGATTTAAGCGCCCTCTTTTGTCACTTATAATTTATTTTATGTTTCGAGATTACTCCATGAGCACTGAAAGACGGTCCCTGGGAGAAGGTATGAAGACCCTGGAATGAATCCAAACATAAAGGGGCATGCGAGATTTATACTTGTTGATATTTGGTAGAGAACAAATTTCAATTTCAATTATTTTTTGTCTTCGATGTTTATTATGAACTTTTAAAAACAAACAGTATAACAATAGTTCCTATTTTGTCTGAAGAATAAATGAACATCATTACGCCCTCTGTCGCACCACGGTAGAAAGACTGTGAGGTGGACATTGCCAAAAGTGTAACAAAAAACATTATATTTCAATATAATTATAGTAAAGACAAGGATATTCCTAAACTGCTATCTTAACGTTCAAATGCTTTTCATATTAAATTGTAAATACCATATTCATATACCTGACGGGAGCCCAAATGTTGGTAGTTTCGATTTCTCAGGTAGGCTGCAGCAACCGGCATGACGGCATTTTAAGTTGTTAGTTTCTTTCGGGTTTCTTGTCTTTCTATTTGTCTGTCTATCTATAACTATCTATCTATTTATATATCTACCTTTTTTTTCTATTTTTTTGTCCGTCTGTCTTTCCGTCAATCCATCTTCTATTTATTTATTTATTTATTTATCCATCCATTCATCTTCCTCATCGAATCTATCCATCTATCTATCAGTCAATCTTTCGTCTATCCATCTATCTATTTTTTCTCTCTCTCATTCTTTCTCTCTCTGTCTTCTCTCTCTCTCTCTCTCTCTCTCTCTTTCTCTCTCTTACCTGTAACCAGATCTTTCTCCCATAATTTGAATCTTGAAGCTCCCTCTCGATCATGAAGCCCGTATTCAGTGATTTATTTCCGTAATTATACCATGGTACAATATGACATAAAATATAACGAATAAATAATGTAGACATGTATTTTAAAATCTCTTTATTAGTTCCATCACAAAATCAAACAAATATCATGATGTCACATAAAGAATCAATAATTAAAGGCACAATGATACATTCATACAAGCGGTCAATGAACGATATGGAAATTGTTCGGTTTTATAATGAAAGACAAATAACACACAAGTCATGGACATCATTATGCTTCATAAAGGTTAACATTACATAAATACATGCTTCGTTTTGTCATATTATGTATACATTATTTACAATGATACTATCTGTTTCAGCAAAGCAGAACATGAGGAATAAACCAAAACTTACAGGAAAAGAATACTTTATATAGGGGCTTTGTCTTTGTCAGTATGAGAAGTAAATGAGCACACAACGATATACAAGCGCATGATGTTGCATAACAAGAAACTTATCAATTCATGTAATAAAGCCAACTCTGTTATCCTTTTATAATACACTGCACGGGCATATCGCTGTCAAATTGTAATCTTGTTTTTGGTGTAGAATAAATTATATACAACGCAATGATCATTTTTTTTTATAATGCCCCGGAAATACTTCGAATTTTACAACATCACTCCCTGGAGACTTAGTTTCTATAATACAGTTTAAACGTCTAATTATCTATGTACACATTCTTGGCCTTCGTGATTAATGATGGTTATCATTCGTAAACGATTCTGGTGTGGTTTGTACAGGAAGGTCACTGCATTTGTCTTACTTACACCAATTCTTACAGGTGAAATGTCTGTCGTGTGAATTTTAGTCCACTACATACTTTGCCAATGTCCCTCCTCTTCCTTTTTTGTCTCTCCCTTGCTCCCTCCCTCTTTCTCTCTCTCTCTCTCTCTCTCTCTCTCTCTCCCTGTACTTAAGAATGCGGCATATACGGAACCCATAATATCGAGAAAAAAATTATTAAAATGCAACTGACTTAATGTGTGCTAAATAATCAAGCAGATCACTTGCTGACTTCTTCAACTGTCTTTTGCAGTGTGCGAATTACAGTTAGATTTGTCAATTGGAACTTGTAACTTTAATGTCCTGCGGTCCTAAAAAACAAAACGTGAAATGGTAAACAAATCATTCTACACTTCTCTAAAAAACCTTAGTGGACACATTTTGCCGGTCGTGTGAGGCAAGTAATCGTTTTGAATCACAATTCACAGTAATGCATTAACTGCAAGCGCCATGAATCATGTCGTTGTCATGGCACTGTAACTTTGCTTTTCGTTTTCCAAATATCCGCCTAGAAGATCCGAAATTCTCAAGGGTTACGCGAAATGGTGAAATTCTTTAGAAGATGCTAAAATGATATTCAATTTACTAATTAAAAGATCATGTCACGCTTTTTTTACTACTACGAATGTCTTCTCGTGTTCCTAAACTCAATAAACTCCGCACCAGAAAAGACGATTAAAATGCATTGCTATTAGTAGATATTTTTAAAAAGTTTATGATAGGCTATAACATATTGATGCAGAGGAGAGGACATTGGATTTCAATTCTTTTAGCAGTCATATACTTGGGATCAATTCAAATCCATATATAGCGGAATCCACTCCAAAATATAGTAGAATCCACTCCAAAATATAGTGGAATCCACTCCAAAATATAGTGGAATCCACTCCAAAATATAGCGAAATCTACTCCAATGTAGTGGTTCGAATGACTCTTTTTGGAATGGATTCTACTCTCATTTTTTAGTTAGTATTGACTTTCGTTCCAAAATGAAGTGATCTCGAATATGTATCCTAAAAGAGAGGGTTTCCACTTTAAATTGAAGTCATCCCTCGCCAAAAATAGAAGTTTGATAATAAACAAAATGCCGTCATCCCTATAAATACACCCCTAAAAGAGTGGATTTCCATGTCACTCGTGTACACTTAGTGAGTGATAGTCCGTCAGTCAGTGATCATGCGCTGCCCTGTATCTGGTCGTTTGTTAGACGGGAGATGAGAACGGGTTCTTCGTGGACGAGTATGGGATGGGCATCGCTCTTCTCCCAGAAGATGGGGGCCTCGATGAAGACGGCGATCGTTCCGACAACGGCGACTAACAGGAAGACCCAAAGAAGAATACGGTCGATGACTAAGGCCACGAACTTCCAGTCTTCCTCCGACTAAAAGATAGAGAAATCAATGATTGTATGTTAACTTATTTTGATTCTTTGTACGTTTGTAAAATGTGAGCAAATCAAATTTTCCAATATTGGACAATAAATTGAAATTGAATTTAATTTAATTGAATTGAATTGAAACTTAGCTAAAGGGAAGGTTGATCCACTATAATCTGAAGGGAGGGTGGGGGAAGAGATCACAGATCTTGGATGAACCCCGCCGTCCCTCTCTTTGGTCTGACGGTAGGGTAAGGAGAGGAAAATCAGATTATTGCCCCGGAAATCCTACTGACCCTCTTCAGTCTCTAAAGGGGGAAGGGGGGGGGGTTGCATTTAAAAAAAAAAGTTTTCAGGAAAAACAAAATTCCTCTCAATCTTACCTGGTCGACGTCATCTTCATAATTGATGTTGTCTTTGATATACTGAAGGGATGCTAGGAGAGCCTTCCATTCCCTCTCACGAGTTCTCGAGCTCCCTTCGTCTGAATCGTCGGAGTCCGCTCTGAATCGTCGCATCGTGTTGTGCTCGACTTCGCGCCCTTCGATTTCTTCCCGCAGTGATGGCGTGATCGTTCGGAGCTGCATTAGAATAATGATTATAATAAAAATAGCATGCAATGAAATATTCAGTTTCCTGTGCTTGAATAATTTGAATGTTATCAATTGATAGATTGGAACTCTGGTTAAATACTACCAAACTTCGCTGTTTTAAGATCATGCAGCTCGATGGAGAGAGAGAGAATGGGGAAGACGAAACTAGAACGAGAAAAGGGGAGCGAATGTAGAAAGAGAGAGAAAGAGGCGAGAAAGAGAGATAATATTTAATAGAGACAACGAGAGAGAGAGAGAGAGAGAGAGAGAGAGAGTGTGTAAAAGAGAGAGAGAGGGAGAGAGAGAGAGAGAGAGAGGGGGGAGAGGGAAAGGGGTGGTAAATACGAGAAACTATTTATTTGTAGTAGGTCTACGGAAGAAAAAAAGTGAGGGGGAGAGATAGAGAAAGATAGATGATAGGATGTGGGTGCAGAAAAGATTGATAATAATGTAATATTCATGGGTATAGGATGGGGGGGGGGGGGAGGTTAAGCGACGGAGAGTAGAAGAAAAGGAAGAAAAGAAACCGGCTGATAGGGATATTACCTCAAGTTTATTGTAGGGTCTTCCATTATACATCCTGTAGTTGCCATTCTGACTGTAGTTCCCCGATCTTTCTTCCCACACCCCTGACGATGAGGAGGGCGAGTACATGTACGGATTGTTGTACTTCCTGATGGCTTCCTTCTGCAGCTTCTTCTTCATCTTCTTCTCCTTCCTCGCCTTCAGTCCATCGGGTCTCTCCATGCAGAAAGCCCGTGGTAAATAGTTCAAGAACCACGTCTTCATCCATGGTGGCATCTCGTGGGTGGTGATACTGCGGAAGTGGACGTTGATGGTGACGACGGTGGCCAGGATGGACAGGGACACCATGGCCATGGTGAAGAGCATGTACCGACCGATGAGGGGTATGGTCTTTGAAGTTGGCGGGATGAGGTTAGGGATCAAGAGAAGGAACACGATGAGAGCCAGGAGAACGGAGATGGAGAGGGTGATCTTTTCCTGAGCGTCGGAGGGGAGGTAGAAAACCAGCGCGGTCATCAACGAGATCAGCACACAGGGGATCACCAGGGTAATGATATAAAACAACGGATTCCGATGCAGAACTAACGTGTAGGTAACATCGATGTAGATCTCCACGCAGCAGGGGTACTTGAGGGCGGACCTGACGGCGGGTGCGTCGACGATCTCCCACTCGCCGTTCGCTCGGTAGTTCTCTCGCTCGACGTTGGAATTCAACGCGATCAGGTCGACGACGTCACCGGCGTAAGTCCAGGATCCGAATTTCATGATGCAACGCTGCTCGTCGAAGGGGAAGTACTCAATGTCAATGCTGCAGGAGCTGCGGAAAATAGCGGGAGGTTTCCAAGTGACTGAGCCATCGTAGAAAATCGTGGCACTGTTCATCACCTCCACAGCATATGCTCCTTCAGCTCTGCAAGAAGATACAAGAAGTATTAAAATTATTACATGATTTTTCGCTTCTTTAATTCATACTGCTTCATTCTCATTATATAAGGCTGCTTTTTAATTAGAAGGTGCAACATTTTGAGGGTTTTGTAAGTCTGGACACAGAAAACAAAAAACACATAAACTGATGTCTACACATTCTATGGAAGGGCAATGGTGCATCCAGAAACTAGGGGGGGGGGGTTTACACACAGAAAAATACCAAAAGGGGGGTTTAACCCCCCCCCCCCCCCCCCCCCCCCCCCCCTGTGTACGCGCCTGCAGCGAAGATAATTACCTGCACACTGGGGCATAGTGGAAGGACACTACTAATAAAAAATTCTTCTTTCAAGTCGATTTGTCTTTTTTTTCTGGGACTTCAATCGTAGGGGCGTTCGCCGGCTCCGATCTATGTTGGTTACAGTCAGACTTTTGACGATTTTGACGAAGGACGGTTTTCGGAGAGTTATAACATTTTTTTTTATTTTTTTTTTTTTTATTTATTTATTTATTTATTTATTTATTTTATTTTATTTTTTATTTTTTTTTTTTTTTGGGGGGGGGGGTTAAATCGGCAGGGGGCGTTACGGTTGTGTCCGCTGACTTCGCCGAGTTTAGTTAGATACGCCACAGGAGACGATGGGTTGTCTTTGGTTGGACAGAGTAACTTACGTGTTATAGAGAACCAAGTCTGGTGCCCATAATCGTTGGATTGGGAAATGGATATAGGTAATGCCACCATAGTCCTCGGGTTTCCATACGAGTCTGTAATCCGTCCATTGCTGTACGAAAACATGGTAATATAAATAATGGTAACAGCATCATCAACATTATCAACAACAATAACAGTAATGTTAATGTAATAATAATTATAATACTATAATAACGATAATGTTCATACTAATACTACTACTACTACTACTACTACTACTACTACTACTACTACTACTACAACTACTACTACTACTACTACTACAACTACTACTACTACTACTATACTGCTACTATTACTACTACAACTACTACTACTACTACAACAACTACTACTACTACTACTACTATACTACTACTATACTACTACTACTACTACTACTACTACTACTACAACAACTACTACTACTACTACTACTATACTACTACTACTACTACTACTACAACAACTACTACTACTACTACTACTATACTACTACTACTACTACTACTACTACTACTACTACTACTACTACTACAACTACTACTACTACTACTACTACTACTACTACTACAACAACTACTACTACTACTATAATATTACTACTACTACTACTACTACTACTACTACTACTACTACTACTACTACAACTACAACAACAACAACTACTACTACTACTACAACTAATAATACTAATAATACAAATAATAATGATGATGATGATAATATAATAATAAAAATAATAATGATAATAATAATAATAATAACAACAACAACAATTGGTTTATTTTCAACGGAAAATGGGGCCATTTTACTTTATATGTGCTGCAAGGAGATGTATATTAATAAAAGATGGGGGGGGGGTCAAAGAAAGGTACCTATAAACAATTGATAAATTGCCAGGATCACAGCGTAATTCGTCAAAGGAGCTGAATACGGGAAATGTAGTAAATCAATATTTATAGTGTGTTGACATAAAAAGTGTTTATAATACCGCTATTCGGGCCTAATGAAATGGGCTAGAAAGCGACGTGAAATTGTGATCTATTTCCGATGATATACGTCTCGCGAAAATTAAAGATGACGTCGAGTACTGGTGAAATAATTGTAATGTGAAAGAATGGGTCTTTAGTTAATTCTAAATTTCTTGTTTTTTGAATTATGTATTGTAATATTTTGGAATTTTCAACATAACAAAGACTTTACTAATTGTTGCTGAAAGTCACAAATAACTGACATGCAAATACTGATACACTGGGCTACCTCAAGAAGTGGCTCAAGAATATCTAGATCAGTTTTTTTTTCATGGGATATTGCTATTATGACAGGTATGATATTATTCAATATGGTAATAAAGAGAATGAGAAATATCAAAATTATTCCTCACGTTCACAAGAACTCCACCTTCTCTTTAAATCAAATTCTTACTCTTCTTTACATAAAGGTCCAAAATGGCAAAGTAATTATTATATGCATGCGTATAGATTTTAACAAGGACTTTTGATTTACTTACCTGTTTAAGCCAGATACTAGTGACCATGATTTGGTTCTTTTCATCCTGTAAAAATAATGAATAATAAACATAGTAGCAACACAAACATACTAAAAATTCAAATCTTAGGTATGATTACACCCAGTGGCGTACGCATGATTTTTTCAAGGGGGGGGGGGGGTTAAAATCGGGCCCAAAATTTCGCAACGACTCAGCCAGCCGCTGAATAAGCGGGGGGGGGGGGGGGGGGGTTCCAAAAAATACACACATAAAAAAAATACCAAAGGGAGGGTTAACCCCCTAAACACCCCCCCCCCCCCCCCTGCGTACGCGCCTGATTACACCTTACAAATGATAAAATGGAAGATTATATGCAACCAGGGGCGATGATTATATTTCTGTCCTAAAACGTAAAAACCGGTATCTAAAGAATGAATACAAGACTGCCGAAAGTAAGTTCTGAATTTGGTGACTGGAAATCTATGATCTGATGGTTTTAGGCAAATTTCTAGCCAGCAAAAGAGGATACATTACATCTGAATTTGACAACACCGTTCCTCATCCTATACCGAAGCTCCCAAAACTAAATCAAATCTTATGAACAAAAATAAAAATCGATACTCAGACTACGGCATTGCAAGACAAGAGTAACTGTTTTAAAATTTTAAAAAATCCCATAAAAAAAAAGAGATAATACCACCCAAATGATAACATTCGACACCCCATCCACCCCCCCCCCCTTTATTGAGCGACACTCCTGTGTTTGTGATGTCAAACACAGATGACGAAAGTTAACACCCTTCTGGCTTTCATAAGAGGAATACAATCCCATACTCACGATGTCGACAAGTTGTGATAGGGCTAGGCCGATAAATACATCCAGGATATCGGAGTCGTTAGCTACTGGCCGAATCAGAGGGTTGTATTTTGTCATCAGTTTCTCAAACAGTGCTTCGGCAGATTCAGAGCACTGGGTCCCTGTAGATATAAACACAAAATAATGAGAAAGGTGTGAGAATGGTAACTTCGGTTATGATATGAATATATATTTTCCCCACTCAGGCGAATACATTTGTTTTTTTCTATGATATGATCTGAGCAGGGGAGCTATACAAGGCGGTGTAAATGTTTGAATAATGAACTGATTATCACTTCTAACTTAATAGACAAATAAATAAATGGCGCAATTATGAACAAATTATTAGTAAACAAATGAGATGGTGTAGAGAGAGAAAGAAGTAGAAGAAGAAGAAGAAGAAGAAGAAGAAGAAGAAGAAGAAGAAGAAGAAGAAGGAGAAGAGGAAGAAGAAGAAGAAGAAGAAGAAGAAGAAGAAGAAGGACGACGAGGAGGAGGAAACTAAGGAGGGGGGTATGAAGAAGAAGAAGAAGAAGAAGAAGAAGAAGAAGAAGAAGAAGAAGAAGGACGACGAGGAGGAGGAAACTAAGGAGGGGGGATATGAAGAAGAAGAAAAAGAAGAAGAAGAAGAAGAAGGTGATGATGATTATAATAATAATGAAGATAATGATAAAGTTACAGCCCGTGGTATAGACTTATTGACAACTTATCTAGAGTATACGAAACCGACAATGTAGGTCACGTAGGCTGTCGGTCTATGTACAGTGATGTCCCGATGCAAGCTTGTCACAGCTATATCTGACATATTAATGACATCACACACATGATCTGAATCGTACAGTCGTAATCTAGTTTTCTTCATGCTTATCTAACCAGCAAAGTAGTACTCCGTGTAATCCGATCAGTGAGTACTTTGACTCGGTTGCACTTACAGATTAGCCTATGTCTAAGAATAGGATAAGATCCTAAACATAGAGAAGATAATGAGAACGGGGGGGGGGGGGGTGGGGTGGACTGGTCTTACTATTTGTAAAAATCCAGCTATTGATACTCACTATTATCATAATTAAAGGAGAAAAGGGCCTTTAGTAAGCCATTTTGACAAGTAGTCATTTTCATGTCGATACTAGAGACAAAAACAACAGTAGGTTGTGGAAATGAATTTGGATTTGTTACCATTTTCTAAGGGCATACCTATTGAAATATAGTCTACAATGGAAATATATCAACAATTTTTTTTTCAATTTCAGGAATAGACATTTAAAAACATTTTCATGCCGTTTTACAACCGCTTCTACCAATTAACTTATTCCACCAAATATCATCATCTGTCTATTTTTCATTAATCATAAAGTCGGAATGGCACTTGTTAATGATGCGTTGTTGTTTTTCTGGGAAAGTGCTGGTCCGGTGATTATGTGGATAATGTCATTTATCTGCAAATCGAACGCGTGGCCGCATCATGAGGCCGCCATCCTTGTCAAGCATCGCTTATGATTGCGGTCTCCTGCACTTTTTCCACAGATAGTTCGGATAATACTTTAAATTTATAACAATATGTTATAGAAATATATTTATTTTCGTCATTATAATTATGTGAATATGTATATCTAAACAAAATCTTGACATGAAATTATTATTGTTTGTATATGTTGTATTATACCTTATGTTTGTTATTTGTTATTCAGTTATTGAGTTTGGAAAAATGCAGAAATAGAATTTAAATAATTAATCGAATCGTCATTCCATATGAACCATGCTTATCGTTACCAAGGCAACTCCATTAAACTTGCTGTATAAACCATGAATAATTTCATTCACTCGCGATAGCCTTCGTTTCCTCACAACTGTAATTAATTACAGTGAGGAGATGTGGATTACCGTTACATTATGGGTACATGGGGCGCTTACCTAGTCACCCCCAATAATCAACTATCTACCGAACCCTCACAAAACAAAATACAATGTACATTTAAAGGCAGCAGAGTGAATAACATGAGGACATTTTAAAAACATTTCTTCAAAATGATGACAAAGATTAAAGGCCCACTGCACTACTTGTAGCTACTTGCGCCCTCTATATAACAAACAATGCCTAATCGGTGACCATTGGTCCCCCATGATCCTCTTTTTCTTATGTTAACTGAGAGCTGAGTTGATGAGATAGCCACCTGTCCAGTGACCTTGCAGGGCGGTGTAATCCCTCCTGTATCCTATGGCAGATAAGCTTTAAAACAGGTAAAAATTTAAGATATAAATTAATATTATTTATAAGCTTCGCAAGCTCGCCTACTCAATATGCTCTCAAAGGTGGACAATATTGCATACACGGTCAGTACAGTCATATTCGCTGGTTGATTTTATGACCCCTAATATGGTTACGTCATCATAATTGTTTAGCTACACTACCAATTATGATAAACAGTCGGGAATATTATTGTCTTTTAGAAAATCGATATCGATCTTTCATTATAATCTTTGATTAAAAGGCAAAGAGGTCATCGACGTTCGATGTATACTTTTTGACCCGTGTGTCATATTGACTAATAACAGTGGTATAACGACGGTAAGTTGATTAAAGCACGCCATTTCCAAGTATACTGTAAAAGCCTAATGGCTATTGATGCTTCGAACTTCAAATTTCGGAGATTGCGATTGCCATGCTCTTTTCGGTTAATAATTGTTGAAGGTGATTCCTCATAATAGGCCTATCTAAAGTTAGATTATCCCTTTAGGCTAATATGTTCACTCATATCGGGTATATACACCGGGTATGGTGCCTCAATGGTTAGAGCGTCCGCCTCATAAACGGGAGGTCGTGGGTTCGATCCCCGGCCGAGTCATACCAAAGACTTATAACAATGGGACCTTCTGCCTTCTAGCTAGGCGCTCAGCATATTAGATTGGAGAAGGGTAATAGTAACATGTTATGTTATGCAGGGCCCGCTGGGAGAGCAGTTTTATAACTGAAGTGGCTACCCTGGGTAAATAAAACGTTATTATTAATATTATTATATCCATTACATGGGACGTTCAATGCAGGAGTATAAATTCGTTTTGCCCTGGCTTTAGCTGTTAAGGTATCCAGAAACGCTAGAATCATTGAAGGAAAAAAATTGTCTCAGGCACTCGCTTAATTCACCTGGGTATAGAGTTGTAAATATATATTAATGATTTCCAAAGGACAGTGGAGTCATGGCAGGTTAGATTCGAGCCTAGACCAGTTCGACAAAATCACCATAATTATAAATGACATGGATATGTGTATAGCCCTAGTGTAAGACAGATATGCTACGTCAGTGTTTCTGTATAGTGTACACAGTAAAAACGCTGTTTAAAAAAGTGATGTTCACTTACAGTTGTACACTATCTTAAACAACGGTTGATCAAATTGTAAACAATGTTGCTCGAAACAGAAGTAATTTTGTTAAACATTCGTTGTTTAAAATTTAATGACTGCTATATTTACTATACGAGAGCTTTTAGACAGTGTTGTTTACATATGACGTCATGTGTCTCGTGCCAGTTAAGTGCGTGTTGGCTAAAGGCTTTATTTCACATTGTTATGTTTAGAAACAGGTTCCTTGAAACTAACATGCAATTGAAATTGACATGCCACTTAGAAATGCAGTGCAGCTGTTAAGGCACAGCTCATTGTTATTCATATTAGATGCATACACACAATGCAAGTGTATGCAAGGGTCTTTTGCTGACTACACAGATTGATACATATGTAAAAGCACATGGACATTGAGTCTGGATTAAACTACCAAAGCAACCACACGTGTTTCTGCAGGCTCCATTTTGTTTGTCTCTATACTTACATTTATTTAGCTTAATAGTTATTACTTTCCAACCCACAACACAACATCATGGCCGACCAAGCTACCGACGCGCTTCTAAGTGACTGGGGATTCAATGGCTTAATTGAAATCACTTTTCTATTAACTACTTTGAAGTTTTTAGCGTAAGTTCACAGTTAAAATTTTCGGTATCTGTACGCAAATGTCAGAATACAGGTAGACTTAAAATCGTCGCGTCATGCAGTGCGGCACTGATCGCGCACTCGGTTATAACGTGTGCTAAATTTCTTGCCATAGGGATTGCATGCATCCCTATATATATGCAGTTTATACGTGCGTGCATGCGCGCTCATGTTTTGGCGCTAATTCATGAATTGCAGAATTACCCTAGTCTTCATATACCTATATAGAGACCCAGAAGTAGTGGTGCACTTATTCAGAGTATCAAACCCAAATTATACCCCATTATACAACCCTTTTGTTGTAAACAACCCCCACTGAACAACAGCTCCTTTTTAAACAACTTTCTTTAAACAACCCAGTTGGTTTAAACAACCCCAACTGAACAACAGCTCCATTTTAAACAACTTTCTTTAAGCAACCCAGTTGGTGTAAACAACCCCCACTGAACAACAGCTTCTTTTTAAACAACTTTCTTTAAACAACCCAGTTGATGTAAACAACCCCCACTGAACAACAGCTCCGTTTTAAACAACTTTCTTTAAACAACCCAGTTGGTGTAAACAACCCCCACTGAACAACAGCTCCTTTTTAAACAACTTTCTTTAAACAACCCAGTTGGTGTAAACAACCTCCACTGAACAACAGCTCCGTTTTAAACAACCGTCTTTAAACAACACCGGTTGTTTAAATTGTGATTTTAAACAAGTTGTTCAAAATGTTGATCAACTAAGTGTTTAAACTTTAAACAACTCGAGTTGCTTAACATTTTAAACAACTCTTAGATCAGGTCACCCGTTAATAAAGAGTTGTTTAAACTTTTAAACAACTTGTTCACAAAAATTTTAACTGTGTAAAGCCATTCAACTCACGTTTTGTCGACGTTATTGCAGACAGCATTGATGTTTTTCATCTTTCATCCATTTTCATCCTCGTAATTAATATAATGAATACGATGGGTGTTCATTCATAAAATTGCATTTCATAATTCCAGACTCCACTTGCATCAAGTAACCTTGGTTTATTAGGCCAAAACATCAACCGTGTGTCATTATCGATCTCGGTCTCAATCCGAGCGGTCATTCCGAGCTGGTAACGGGAACGTATGATGCAGATCAATACTCGTGCATTTTACTATGCTACATTTCTACATAATTAACTCCAACTCAAATTAATTAATTAATGTACAATGCAAGTACTGTGTTAACTATGCTTTTGTGACAGTCATAGGAGGGGAGTATGAAACTTTGTTAGAGGCATTCCGTAGATGGCCGAAGATTCACGAATGACCATTTTCTCACATCGAACTATTCCGAAGGTGGGCGAGACCGAAGATCAACTAAAACTAAGGTTCAGATCACCAATTTTTCTTTTGGTCTCGTGGGCCTTCGGTTAAATTCGGCTATACCTGTACATGTTTAGCCATACATTTAGCATGTTTAGAATATTCAATTTTCTAAATCCTATCTTATATTTTAATCATATTTGTACGAGGTTGTCACGTCGTCTGCCACCTAACGTATTGGATGCAGAATGCTGTCATTATGGTTCAAGGTAAAAAATCGATGTTTACGAGAAACATGATTTTAGATCATCCTTAATTTTTGCACCAATCTATTACAGCGAATTACACCCCGGAGATCGAAAGCCTTTGCTAATTAGCTTAGGCTAATGTGCCACAAGCAAATAACTCGATAATTTGACATGTTTGTGGGAAGGGCCTTCTACTTAATTTTCACTGACGTTGTGGACTTGAACAACCTTTAAAATTAGCTGTTCTAATTAGTTAATGAAGTACATTTTGATATTTTTTCCAATTATATAAAAAAAAATATGTCTTTGATGAAATAGAATGTAAAAAACAAAAACATAATCAACATCGTAAGGGCCACAGCGAGGAACAAGATTATAAAATTGATTGACAATGCAGATTTAGTGCAACTAATTTATTCGCTTATAGTGACAGACATTCTTATCTGGGGAAGAACTTCTGTTCTAATCGTCCTAAGTAATGTTTTCTAAGAAAATGATAAATTCGGAATTCCCTTTAAAGGTGTGAGGGGGAGATGCAGAAATGAAATAAAATCGAATCAAATGAAATCAAATACAATCAAATAAAATCAAGTATGAGCAGACGTTTGTTGTCCTCCTATGTCCTTCAAACAGGGGGCATACACAGGCTTCATTCTATTTTATTATTCTATTCGACTGTCTTCTACGCCAACCCGCATGGATGTGTGACAAGACGGCATCGAAAGGGGAATCCTTACAAATGATTTTTAACCAAGGCTCATCCCGATATGCTTCAACACAGCGTGTAATTAAAGTATAGTCCCATATTTATTGTGTTGTCACTGTGCATCATAACACAGAATAACCGAGAACATGTGTTTAGAATGACCGATATATTTTTTACAGCTGCTGGACAACCCATGACCAACGTCATAATTTTTGTTTTACAGCGGGAGTGTTCCTTTAATTAAACGGGAAATAAACAGACTGTCATCTTGGACATAAACACTTGTTTCAAACACTGTCTATTCCGATCCCTCAAACTCTACACGCTGGGGATCGAGCTTAAAAGCTATGAGTTAAATAAAATCAATATGGCTTTCAAATAAACCATAATGCAAAGTAGTAAATATTACATCAAACAGTTCTTATCTAAAATATAATTTAGTCGATTGTAAAATGTCGAAAGGGGAAGGAACAATTTATTGTTCTAATGTTTTGGACTGTTTGTATTCTTTTTGCTCATTAATTTTGCCCCAATTTGTGTCTTTTGCATTTCATTTATTGCGTATCTGAAGTTCAAGCCATATTACAAAACTGAACAATAGGTGATCATGTATCAGTCTATCTTATGCAGCTTGATAGATCAATTTCTTGATATTGGTTAAAAATTAATTTATTATCATATGGATTGATTTTTATAATAAATGTGCCCTGAAATCCATAATTTTCAGACGAATTACCTTCACAAGGCCTAACACATCGATAATACTTAATCATCGATATGTTTTGGGGTGAGTTTAATCCTTTGTCAAGCACTTGTTAAAGATATGCAATTAATTACTGTATTGATCGTTTAGCAGGCCTACTTGGAAAGAGAGAGGACACTGTTAATGGCAAATGAATAACACCCGAATTTTCCCTAGGGCATTTGGCGGGAGGTTTATTAATACATCACACGTTTAAACAACGAGGGCACGAAATACGTCACAAGCTATACATTAAGCCATACTATAATGTTATTTATCGGTAGATTATCTCAGTTTAGCACATAAAAGACTTGCTACAGTTCCTCTCCATGCGACCCATATAACTTAAAATCGAGAGTACATGCACTTTTGTGGTGTATAGTTGAGATGTTTAAGTATTAAGTAAAAATCGACAAACAGAAGGATGGAATATGGTCCGAGGAAGAGGCGGAACTACAAATCGTTAAATTGTTACAAGTTTAAGTATTATAGCAGTATAGATAAGGTAATGAATTTATAGTTTATAATTTATAATTTATGTCAGCATTGTTAAAGAATATTTTTCAACAAATTGAAAAAAACAAAATGTTTCTTTGTAATTTAAAATTGATAAATAAGTCATTAGAATATTTGAAATATCTGAAAAAGGTATGGTCATCGTACACTGGGAAAGTGTTGAACATCATCATACAAAACACAACATTATATAATCAAGACCTAAATTACCATAACAATGCTACGATCATAGTTTTTTATACAAAATATGGCTTGTTTTAATCATCATATTTTTCTCTTTTACACAAAAAACATGGATGCACAGTGCTGATACACTTTGAAAATATAGATAAATGGATCTTTGTTAATGGAAATTTGTCTGTTGAGAGCCAGAAACGGGTTACCTTTATGTAAACTGACATGGAATAATCCAATACCTTTCTGATTCCAATGTTCTAATGATGAAATAATTAGTGAACACTGGATTAGAAGTGCCCTTCTGGGAGCCATGATTATCAGAATCAGCTGTCTTGTATATAGGTCAGAAGAAGAAAAATCATCACCTTGAATAGAAAGGAAGTTTTTTCTTCTTCGTCATCCATGCTAATTAATGAGCAAAACGTGCAGTTCACCTCTTACAATAATTCGTCTGTTTGGAGCCAGAAGGGCGTTAACTCATATACTATAACACAGAGTTAATGCATTTTTGGCTCTGAACAGATGTAGGTAAGTAAAACATGTGGAATAAAATAATAAATGAGGCACGTGTTGCATTAAAAAAGGTCTAGTTCACGGTATTACCCATACGTTTTCTCCCTCCAGGCTTTTTTCACATTAGATATTGCGAAAACGTGTTACATCTTTAAGCGTTCATTGATTGTTTCCTTAAAGGGATCCGGTAACTTTGTCTTAAATCCTTGATTTAGCTCAGGAGCCCAATGACTTTTACCAGCCGATCGCCTGTGTGATTATCAAGATATTTATGATTGGAAATCGAAATCAGATTTTGCGTTTGCCAAACGGTTTTCATAACACTACAGTCTATTGGGGAAAACAGGTATGGTAAAATCGGTCTCTCAAAGGTTTATACTTTTTTGAGGCACTTCTTGATCATTTTGAAGCGCAATTTTTTTAGGGCTTCAATATAACACCATATCACAGGCACTGATAATACGTAGGGCCGTGCATCTCAGATTTAATATTGTTTAACGATCTCTTTAAAAAATTGTAAAATGTTAAAAAGTAGGGGCCCATTAATATTATATAATCTCTCGCCAACATCTTTTGGGCTCCCTTCATATCAAACATTGGGAAATCATGTTGCATCTTTACTGATTAGGACTTCATTGATTGTATTGCTATATTCATGACATAATGTGAAGTAAAAACACGCGTTGTTTTTTCCCTCCAATTTCCCAGGTTTGTTCACATTCATATATCACTATATGGAATCGATATGGTTATGATTCTGTTTTTCCGGTGTCCAAGTCTAAATCATCTTTCCAAAACATATAAATGAATTACAAATACAATCTTGACTCCTTTAACCCGAAAATCAATTATGTCAGTTAGCTCCAAGCTTAAAGATAAACTTTAGTACTGGTAATGCGATTGCATTGTGAAAGAAAAAGTGTGGAAAGGATCAGAAACAGTTGATCATGTAGCATGTAAGTATTGGTGTGCACTGCAAGGTTCTGGAGTCATCAAAATCATAATAAATTTGACCGAGTCTTGGTAAAGTGGCAAGCACTGTACACAGAAGGCTATATATGGGGCAACACACATGGTGTCGGGGCTAGTACTACCTTGATTTCCTTGTCTTTCTATGTTCATTACTCAGCCAGTATACATTTTCCTCCAAAATTGTTTGGCACATGTCATTTATTTGTAATCTTGAACATTCAGTGTAAGTTTCATTTGATTCTGTGAGAATTAATTTTTTTTTTTTTTTTTACCAGAACTGGAGTTTATCTTTAACTTCAAATGTTCTGTATAAGTAGGAGAGGTTCTATGTCATACATGTACCACGTCACAGTGATGGTCATGTATATCTAACTGAAGTAAGCATTCATAAATATGAAGATAAAATCAGCAGTTTACTGTTGACGTATATAGGTACGAGGCAACCGTCTTTGCTCAAATGTGACGCTGTATGAAATAGGTTATCTCATTATTTGGTACGATGACAGGCCAGGGTAAGAAAGGGGGAGAATAGCCTGGATATAGAGATGAAGAGACAACGGTACTAAAGAATATACACATGCATCGAGGGAAAGTGTGGGAGGAGAGAGAAGATGAAAGGGGAAAGAGAGAGAGAGAGAGAGAGAGAGAGAGAGAGAAGAGAGAGAGACAGAGAGAGACAGAGAGACAGAGAGACAGATCTGTCAGAAAAAGGAAAAATCATTTAGACTGATGAGAAAAGTATACCCACTAAGGAATGGAGAGAGAGCTGGAAGAAGAGAGAAAGGGGGAGAGACAGAGAGAGAGACAGAGACAGAGTGGGAGAGAGAGAGAGAGAGAGTGTGTGTGTGTTTGTGTTTACAGGGAGAACAAGAGATCACACGGAAAGAGCTAACGGGAAAGAAAGAAGGAAAGTGAGAGCCTGCGCTCAATAGAATTAAATAAGGAAAAGATAAAGGTCATGGACCAGACAAAATATGACCAAATATTGTGGCAATGGATGAGCTCAAATCTGGCTCAGTGAGATCCTTTTCAAGTGAACAACAATGTACTTTCTCAATATAGCTTCACTGAATAGAACAAGAAATCGATGGTCGCAAAGAGCTTGTCTTTGTTCCACCCTCACGAGTATGAAATAACAGGCCTACATTAATGTCAGAGTGCCTGAGAGAGAGGGATAGAAAGAGGGGGAGAGAGACTCGGAGAGAGATAGAGAGGGGGAGGGAGAAAAGGGAGAGAGAAAGAGGGAGAGAGAGAGAGAGAGAGAGAGAGGGGGAGAGAAAGAGATAGAGAGAGAGAGAGAGGGAGAAAGAGAGAGAGAGAGCATTGGAAGTTATACACGTGGTTCACTATATCGCTATTGCCATTTAACGGCAAAAAGAGGCTAATATAATAAACATGATACGTGCACAAAGTCAACTGGAGGGATTGATTTTCGCAAAGAAGAACGCGGATTTATTTTCATATTGGCGGGAAACGGTGTCAGAATCCATTTGCTAGGAGTCAGTCAAGGTTATCAAGGAACCGGAATCTTTTAATAGAATTACATTACTCTAATTGGGATTGTTATTTCTTTGACGACAGTGGCTTATGTACATGTTTGTGTTGGATCGGTTCTATCTGAAAAAAACAACAACAAAACAACAGCATCGTCTGATTCGATTTATCTGATTCAATAAAGATATTTTTTAGACTCTCTTTTTGACAAGCTTCATTATCTAGGCCATAAAACAGTACTGGCTAAAACAATGTTGGTATATTCATCGCTGATTACACAGTCTGCATAAATAGGACATAATTTTGCGGGCTGGTCCATTTCGATGATTTCTTTTTTTTCTTCTTCAAATCAGTGGCATTTAAAAAAAACTTGGTTCCTCTTTGTGCATATGAATTAAAAAAAAAAAAACTGTATACCGTGTAGTTCTGCTTACGAATATCAGCGAAGGAGTAAATCAGAAAATCGTCGACCCCAGGCCCCCCCTCCCATCAATAGACATCATTGTACCGCCCTCATAGAAAAACTAGAGACATGATTATTATCAAAACACAGCTTTAGCTTTACCTGCTTTTGGAGTATATAGTTCAGATTCGATAACCATCAGGGTTAGATATGAATACACTGCTGATGATACCCCCATGCATGTTTGTACACAAATATGCTTAAAGGGAATGGGTATCTTTGTCTTTGATTCTGAAACAAAATCCTGGATTTAGCTCATGCTGCAATGATAATTATAAACCTTTAGGTCAGTCAGGAACCCCATGGCTTTTACAAGCCGATCGTCTGTTTGATTATCAAGATATTTATGATTGGAAATCGAAATCAAATTGAGCGTATTCCTAATGGTTTTTACAACACTACAGTCTATTGGGGGGGGGGGGGGGGAATGAGTATGGTAGAACTGGTCACTCAAAGACTTTTACTTTTTTGAGGCACCATATCACAGACACTGATAACACGTAGGGCCATGCATCTCTGATTTAACATTGGTAAACGATGCCTTTAAAGTTGATCCGCAAGTGCCAGAGTATGAAGCTAGCGCGGTGAACATTGGTATGAGAAATAGCTGCGTCCAGGGAGAGGAGGAAGGCTGTCGCAATCCAGCATTAAAAAACGAAATAGGGGGTAATTAATTAGTATAGGTGTTATCAGTATATTCCATGAATTCAGATTAGTGGGATGAAAAGGACTATGTATCTACATATCTTCGTTTTTTGCTATATGTTTTACTCTATTGCACCCTTTGGTTATGCTAACATGCGCCCAGTTTGTAACTGAAAACGTCATGTTTAATAGATCAACCTCACTGTCTTAATCTCCAAGGCGTTATCATCCCCGTACCTTAATATCATCCCCGAATACTTTCACCGGATGCCTTCATCGACTCAGACTACCGCTATTCTGCACGTGAGTCTCTAACACCAGTAATTCAATAGTAGAAGTGTGAAGGTGTGCCCGGAATGTTCATGTGCTAAGCTCTTTACATTTACAACGGTATAGTATGATGGCAAGCTTTAAAGCCCCACTGCACTACTTGTAGCTACTTGCGCCCTCTAATTAGCAAACAATGCGTAATCGGTGACCGTTGGCCCCCAAGGTCCCTTTTTTGTATTGATTGAGAGCTGATTTGATGAGATAACCACCTATCAGTGACCACGTAGGGAGGTCTAATCCCTCCTGGCCAAACTAGTGCAGATAGGCCTTTAAAAATAGTTCTATCTATGAGTTTATATTTGCAGTAAATATTGACAACACGGTCATTTTCATTTGGGGACGCTGTTTTTGTCCTTCTTCATTTATAGACCTTCGTTGTTTATCAATCGGCTTTTGACTTCGGTAGCTTAAGTGGCGATATTTGTTTATTTTTTTACACAAACTTTTATGATATCTATTAAAGAGGAATCTCATTCGTGACCCTCTTTATTCTCACCCGAAGCCTAAATTCACTTTACCGTTAGAAAAATACAAATGGTTGTAAACGGCAATGCCGATATGAAATGCTATTTATAAGATGGGTTAACACTAGCTTATCTGCCAGGTCATGAATAGAGAATGAAAAGCAATGCATGCAAAATCAGAAAATGCACTGTATTCAATAACATAACAAAATTATGCAAACAAAACAAATGCATACTGTCAGGTAAAATGTCATCGTAATCGGTGATAACATTTAAAAAAGAGTATTACGAAAGAAAAGGTTGCAAGCGATCAAAATGTCAAGAGTGAACATATTCAATTGTTGAGTCCTTAATCAATAAGTCCTTATTCCTTCCCTTGACATATTTTCTGACTTGACTCGGCAGGAGTATTAATGGTTGCCATCATAATTTTCAGTGATGTAAGATTTCACCATAATCCGACAATATTGTGCTCGAATCATAAAATTATACGAACAAAGTAAACAAAAAAATCATGGATTATCGGAAAGAAACCAAGCCACCATGAATAATTTACAAACGTCTTCATCTCCCCATCTCATTACCATGGTTACTATACGACAATGAAACATCATCCATTTTGATATGAGGATGAATTTATCAAAAGGGCCTTCTTAAAAGGCTTAAGGCTAGGTTAGATAGTTCAATGATCATACTGACAATGCAGAAAATTAGAATAATAGACACATAACCTTATTTTTTTCTCAATAAAATCTGTGTTTTTGTCAGTAAATGATAGAAGGGCTGAACATTGTTAGAAGGAAGCGGTTTGAAGTTCTGAGTTTTTAGGATTGCATCCAATTGGAGCTGGGTACCAATACATTGAAAGGCTGGTCCGGTCCATTTGTAAGTTGAATTTAATAAATAGGAACAAAAATTAAATAAACAAAGCGGTGAAAATGTTCATGACATTTCATAGAATTCCATATTTTTCTTTTGTTGCCTTTTGATCCGATTTTGATATAATTGTAACCGTTTTTTTCTTTCTCTCTAGTTATTAATTCAACTTGCAAATGGGTTGGACTTAACCTCATTTTTATGCTTATAATTACCATACGCCGTTAATAGAGAGGGGTTAAGGTAAATCTAATTCTAAGCCCATACTAAACCTACATCCTATAGTTCTAACCCTAACCCCAAACTTTCCCTATTACTTAAGCTGCTGCACACTGACATGTTGTGGAATCGGCTAACCACGCGAAGACAGTTTAATCCGTTAACCAGAGCAAGACGTCGAAAGAACAACATATTGTTTCGGCTGAACTTTTCTCTTCCTTTATTAAAGGGACATACAATATGACCAAGCATGTGGAGCGATAGGCTCTTTTTCTTCAAACTTCAAAGAAAATGCGCAATGCGCAAAAGGCGCGAAAGGACCAATCTTTAAAGCATTGTATTTGTCCTTGAGCGCATCAAAAACAACATCACACTTTACCTGGGTGCCCCCAAAGGAACGAACAACACACTCCAGCGTGGATTTGCCAATTACATTTCGAGATGATAAAACATAATTATTATGGCCCCCTTAGGAGCAATCCGAGGGAATTTTCGAAGAGATTGAAAGCGAGGGATTCCCGAAGAAGTTAATTAGCTCTCAATCAATAATTCAACCACTTTTCTATCTTGCCATCTGCTTGTTGTAACCTCATTTCGTGTTTTGGATTTAGGTTTGGCTAAGACCATGTGTAGGCATACATGAGGTCTACCCATATAGTTTACTAACGTATGTCAAAATGTGATACACTGTGAAATTTCTGCCAAAAAATGGGACGTTTAACGCAAAGGGAGTGAAAATCCAACGTATAGGAGTTATATTCAGGGTTATGTTGACAACATAATTAGTAGAATCCATTCCACAGTAGTGGTTGAATTGCTCTGTTGAAAATGGATTCCACTATCTCAGCACGGCTTTCCACTCTAAAAGTAGCCCCTGAAACGTCTCCTCGAAAGTCCATTTTAGTTCCTGTAGAGTTGGAGAGTAATAGGTTCACATCTAACCCTGACTCGTATAGTCATGTACAACGTACTTTAGAAGGAAACGTTTGGAGCCACTATATACCTGAATCGTCTTTCTATTATTTTCATGTTGTTGTAATCACCCGACTGCAGATCACAAGGTACGGGGTTCGAGTCCCGTCGCAACACTAATGTCCTTAAGCAAGACGTTAATCTACATTTGCCACTCTCCACCCAGGTGTTAAAATGGGTACCTGGTAGGATGCAAAGGTTAATGTGGTTGGATGAGCAAGTGTGCGCTTGTAAAATGGCGATTGGCCGGAATGCCCCCCCCCCCCCCAAGGAGTGGAGAATGTGCATACGTTGTGTGCGGGTAAGCCTGAATCCGATGACCAGGGTAATAATATATCTGCAAAGCGCTTAGACACATCGTTGTATCGGTGTATTGGACGCTATATAAAAGCGGAATATTATTATTTTTACCTGTATTATGTTCATCTATAAAAGGCTAATAAGAAATCTAGACAAATGAAAATGGTAATCTATAATTCATATCCTATATAATAAGATTTGAAATTGAAATTCACATTTATTTCCTTCTCAATATCGGTAGAATGTGGTAAACACAGAGACAAGTACAGCAAACAATTCGGTGAGAAGACAAAGGTAAAAACCTGGAAAAGAAAGGCTTGTGTTGGAAACACCCATCACAAATAAAGACAGGTTATTGTAAGAATATCATTATGAATACGTTTCTTGCATCTAGGAATCGATTGTAGAAAAGAAGAACAAAAAGTAGATGAAGACAAACTGAGAAGAAATTTAGGCATTGGAGGATACAACTTTTAAATTTCATTCGAATAACATAAGTATTGATAGCAAATACTAATGTATTTGTTGATGGAAATGTTTGAATTGATAGACTTCTCCATTGTCTCTAATGGTATACAATCGTTCGTACTTCCCCAGACAGGAACGCAGGGTTAAGATGCCTTTTTCTCATTTATTGAAAGTGCAGACACAGTGCAATTTGATAGGTCTTTATTTGCAATTTCCTTCGATGGTCTGTTATTTGGGTAGGATGGTGGTGATATATTACCTCTAAGCACTGAGGATGTACTCTTCATATCGCCTTTGGAGACAGGAAACTAAAGGAGCAATTATTCTTAAGCAGTCGGGTGAAAACTCATATTGAAATTTGATCATCGTATAGGTGATCCAGACATCAGCAAAATGAAACATTCAAATTGAAACAAACGCCAAAGGGTTGGTCAGGTTGACCGATGTGAGACATGTAGACAAAAGAAGACAAAAGAAGTGCAAGAGTTGCCTATAACGGAATGTATTCGCGTGCATGTGTAAACTCTTTATTAAAGATAAGTCATCGCATAGTTATAGTGATGATTAAAAATTATAAAAGCATTTCATGGACATGGTCGTGAATATATATTGCATCATGATAGCAACTATCATCATCACCACTACAAGCGCAACCACTACCATCATTCCCATAACAACACCCATCCCCACTATTATGATCACCACCAACACAAGCAATACCATCATGAACACCACAGCTATACCTCTATTATTACTACCATATTCAGCAACATGCAGCAGCACCACATCACCACCACCATCATCATAATCATTGTTATTACGATCATAATCATCAGCATTATCATCATCATCATCACCACCAACACCATCATCATCACCATTATCACCACCATCATCAACACCACCCCCTGTATCACATCTTCATCATCCCCACCATCATCATCACCGCCATCATCATCACTAACATCACCACCACCACCACCACCACCATCATCATCATCATCATCATCACCACCACCACCACCACCACCAACATCATCATCACCCTCATACAGCTGGACTCCCGCACTGATCTCTTAACACGTTTAACTAATTACGTCTCTACCAATCTTAACCCGTCTACCTAATCACCCGTATACTGTTATCACATTATACACAGTCTATGGAGTAGTAGAGGGTGTGGTTTGTAACGCCCTTGAGCAGCTGTTTAGCCAGCGTGATTTTTATCTAAAGAGCCCGATATAAGACAGAATTGTTGATGCACAGGATGTATGCAGGATACACCATTACTTAAAGATTAATCTACGATTGCCACACTCGACCCAGGTGAGGTAAATGGGTACTTGGTAGAATTATTCCTGTAAATGCACTTTGCGCTGATAACGGCTGCCGGAGCTAAAGCTATTATTGTTAAAGCTCTTTGAAAGCGCATAATTATTATATAGGGACGTTTATATCACGTGATATGCGCTATACAAGAACTGAATATTATTAATATTATTAACATTGTAATTTTATATGTTTGCTTTCACTAACGTTAAGTCCAAACCTAAACAAAATGTTATCATGTTTCCCTGTATACATAATGTAGGCGCGAGCTTACCTTACAAACTTATGTAGTGATATTCAGATATGTATTTCCATAATCATGAAAGTAATAGTTTTCCAAAGACCTTCGGAACGAGTGTGTTTAAAAATCACGCAGCTATGATGGGAATTATCATTAGACTGATTCAATAATTCCTTAATATGTTATTAAAGATCTAAAGTTAGAGATTCTAGCCAAAATCGAGTGAAACGTAGACCGCGACGATGATATAATAAAGAAGTGGGTTACAATAAATTAATCAGTTAATTAATTTTATGATTTTTTTTTATTAAAAGAGCTTTGCCTAATACAATAATTCTTACAGCCAAAGTCAAGTGAAACTTACACCACGGCAGAAAAGGAAAACAAGGCATTGAGTTACAGTTTCATTACTGGAATCATGATTTGATGACTGATCGAAGGCATTATTAGAAATTGTAAACAACTATCGTAACCAAAAGCAAATGCATCTTGTAAAGTCAGAGAAAACATGGAAGGTATATAATTACAATAATAATTGAAATCATAACTTGATGAATGAGAGAGAGAGCCCTATGAAGATAATCAACATACGTCCAAAGGAAAAGATATAGGCAATGACAAACAATCGAAACGCCAATCCAATCCAATATCAAATCGAGGAATTTATAAAGCGCCAATATGTAATTGCCTAATCAAAGGCGCTGATGAGACTGAAAAACTACCAACAATGTCTGTTCGTGCTGCTAACTGGGAAAGACAAAAAATCAGTGACTAGTTGTAAGCAATCTGAAATAGATAATGTCTTTAGTTGAGTTCTGAAACGCCAAAATCAAAACATGTCATTTTAAACAAAAATGGATTTCCCTGTAATGCCAATATTTTCATCATGTCTTTCATAAAAAAAATGATCAATGCTAATGATGACGCACTTATGATCTCACAGGTAGACTCATGAGGCCTAAACAATCTCACTTAGAGTCTGATATCCTTAACAGCAGATGCTTAAATCACGAACACATCCCTGGCAGAGCCCCTTGGGCTACACCCCGGCTCCTACCCCAGACAATTGGTCGTCTTGTGGGTACAAATTTACTCACAACAGAACGTGACTTGTTGGATAAAAATGCGACAGCGGGGGATGAGAAAATTAGAACATGTTGATTTTCTCCTTCTCCACGAAGCCTAATTTTTATGATATGGATGCGTTCGAGCCTTTTTTTTTATCGGCTAAGTAATTAGGAACAATAAATCTAGAACTTCTTAGTTGGAAGTAGTTTAATTTGAGATGGCTGTGTGTTTGGTTGGGTTATGTTGGGATGATACGTGCTGTACTTGTCTTAGCGATGAAAATTAATCGTTGCACGGTCTCTATTCCCCCCCCCCCTTTTTTTTTTTTTTAGCTGTGAGACGAGACTTTTGTAATGTTCTGTCTGCGTAAGCTGAGCTAACGCAAGATAAGATAGTTGGGAAATTAATTTCCTGATAATCTTCCATATACATTTCAACTCGTGGCAATAAATCAATTTAATGACGTAAAGGATGATTTTAGCTTGTTAAGGTTTAAAGGTGCATGGTGCCGTGGTATATTGGACAAAATCATTGGTCGTTGAATCTTTGTTCGAATCCCAGCCAAAATGCTATAATGTGCATAGTAAAAGGAATTAAATTTTTTAAGAATGATCTTTTAAATAAAATAAGAGAGGAGATGGTGTTTCGAAACAAAGTCTTCAGCTTTCTACTGTACCTGCATAAAAAAGTAAATTCTAGTACCTTTAACTTTGTACATTTTTCCTTTATACGGTAAATTAGCGAGGTCTCGTCTCGTAAAAGTTAAACGAAGCTTCAGGTATGTGAAGATTATCCGATTTTATGATGAATACAGAAAGAGAAAAATAACCAGATTACACTATCACAGCATGGTTAAAAATTGTCTGGTGACGCTGCCCGCATTATCGTAAAATTGAAGATAAAGGAGCTAAAAACACACACATGAATATACACCTACTAGCACAATTGGGGCTGACGCCTTTTGCCCAAATGTCAATGTTCGTATTGATAAATTGTGGGTGAGCTTAGCTAGCGAGGAAAAGGGTTAGACAATTATACATTGGAAAAGTAATTTAATTAACGAACTATAGTAAATAAGGTATTGAAATACATATGAATCCCCTTACCGTCCAATATAAGGCGCCAACTGCACGCGTCAAAATTATGGGGTGGGAGAGGGATACAGCCCTCAGCGCCCCCTCCCCCACCCGCCTTGATGATATTGAATAATTTTGACATATCCCCCTCTTTGCCATTTCTCTCTCTACCTCTCTCTCTCTCTCTCTCTCTCTGTGTGTCTATCTCTCTCTCTCTCCGCCTCACTATCTCTATCTCCGTTCCTTTCTCTATCTCTCTTTCTCCCTTTCTTTGTTTGTATTTTTGTATGTGAATCTCTCTGTTTCTCTGTATCTCTGTCTTTCTCTGTCTCTCTGTTTTTTCTCTCTCTCTGTCTCTTCGTCTCTTTTTTGGTCTCTTTCTTTCTCTGTCCCTCTCTCCCGCTCCCTGTCGCTGAGTGTATCTTCAATCAATTAAATTTCTTTCTTTAGTCTTCTCTACACTTTAAAGGTACACCTAGAATACAGAAAAAAGGCATCTAAATGCATCAAATGTCATTACAAATTAAAATTTGCATAATTACTGAACAAGCGATGTGAATATCCTCAACCGTCCTCTTCCTCACCCGTTTAAGAAAGCATTTTGAATACAAATTACCACTTTGGATACAAACTACCATAAATTTACAACAAAAAGGGAATGTCCAACACCCGACGTAATAGAATTTGTAAATGCAGTCATCGCTCACTTCTCACCAAAACTACCCCCGAGAAAACAACAACAATTCCTATATTAAATCTATCTTAAATGCTGTTTAAAAGTTAAAAACAGAAATTGGTTAAATTGTGTAGAGAATTTCATATAAACTGCTTTAGAACGCATATTGTATTGTTTTCTAGAATAAAAATCATTTCGTAGTGTTTAAACAGATCAAGTGCAGAGATTGAAGTAAAAGGGAAAATGAGAAAATAGGAACGGGGCGGGGAGAAAGGAGAGGGGGGGGGGGGGGGGGAGATGGGGAGAGAAGCGGGAAAAGAAATAGATCTGTAGATGAGATCCCTCCTTCTTATCATTTCGCATTTAATTTCTAGAGTCAGACCGATGCCCCTGAATGTACCAAAGATGATGTCTGATCATGGAGGTTTTCACAGGATTATAGGCACCCACCCAGCGGAACATTCCTCTACTACCCTGCGTGGGCCTCCTTCGTCATGTTAATGAAATCATGATTTTTTTTTTTTTATGTTGTTGTTGGCATGTTAACTCATCACTTGAATTTTCTATTAGTTGAGAGTTCAACATCCTCTGTTGATCTACTTTACTTTACTTTACATGTTACTTATAATCTAGATGCGGGAAAGGGTTTTTGTAAAGGGGGGTTGGGGGCGCAATTTCGAAAATTTCACGAGAAAGGGGCTACTTTTTGAGTTGTATTTAGGCATCTTCTTCTTCTTCTTTTCTTTTCTTTTCTTCTTCTTCTTCTTCTTCTTCTTCTTTTTCTTCCTCTTCCTTTTCTACTTCTTCTTCTTCTTCTTTTTCTTCTTCTTCTTTTTGTTCCTCTTCTTCTTCTTCTTCTTCTTCTTCTTCTTCTTCTTCTTCTTCTTCTTCTTCTTCTTCTTCTTCTTCTTCTTCTTCTTCTTCTTCTTCTTCTTTTTCTTCTCCTTCCTCTTCTTTTTCTTCTTCTCTTCCTCCTTTCAGCAGCAAAAAACTCTATACACACATTTCCACCAATAATGTTACGGTCATACTCTCGTTGGTTGTTGATGGCAGTAGCAAAATTGCCCCTTAACACCCCCCCCCCCCCCACCCTAATGCCATAATCTATCTCTCCTGCTAATTCATTTACACGCTTCGTGTAGATGCATGCACTTAGCGTTGGTCACGCTCATTCTCCAAACATTTACGCCAACTTTCTGCATGGAAAGGTTTCACGTCACAAGCAACCATTCAAGTTTGTTTTTTTAACTATCCTCGAAATCGAGGTCCCGTAAATGTATATTTCATGATTAATAAACATAATCTATACCTAAAAGCTTTATCAAATTCAACCGCTGGATAAAGTTATACGTAAATTTCTTCAATTTATATGCTAAACCTACTTTGAAGAAAAAAAAGTCATTTACTTTGGTATTTAAAATTATAGAATATAGAAGAATGTATCGCGTTTGCTGTCTTTCAAATTTCTAAAAGAAATTTGTTTTAAGCAAACCCTGAATAAATAAATTAGTGTTACATTGAGAAGATAAATTATGCAAAAGCGCTGTACATGTATACCTATACTTTCCAGGGTGAATTAGTATGCTGCTTTATACAGGCCAATATCCTATTCTGTTTACAGCCCGCTAAGTGGTCAATTAATACTAAGGGTGTAAATGAAAATCATGTCACAAACAACCGGTCACGTGGTCAATAATGTTAATCGAACTTTCTCTCATCACTCTCATCATGACTGGTCAATACCACATGCATTACCCCCACCCTCTCTCCCTTCCATGGGGGTAGATTTTTAGGGAATTTGGATCCCCCTTTCTACAGCATCCTGGAGACACCCTGAACCCCCCCCCCCCCCCATCCGAAATACACATTAGGCTGTGTGCTTATGCAAAAAATGTTTAGTCAGTCTGTTAGTAACGATTTTTCGCTTTGACATGCTATACTTGGTAATTAGTCTGTCGGTCTTCCTATTATCGACTCTCATGCCATCAACTATGATCTCTGAATATAGAAAATCAATTTTGCTCTCTCGAAGTATGATACGATCTATAGAATGTAATATAAACAAACATCAAAAAGGATCTCTGTTATCTTGTATGAGTACTGAAGAATGACCCGCCGGCACTTAAGGAAGTATTCTGATCAATATGATCTGTGTGTGCTACAACATACATGTAAGTGCTTGCGATATTGAAATCCTCCATTTATTGTGTTAATATTGATGCCATGTTGAACTAAAAGTGTTGTCTCTGATGGTGTAGTATAAACAAAAAAATAGCCAAACATAATAATGTAGTCTTTGAATGTGGAAGAAAATATCTTTCTAGATCAACTATGCAGCTATACAGTAAACTACTCGTTACTTGAGGAATAAACAACAAATGAATTTGCTCCATAATTATTATCAACTTGCTGCCCTCCGTGCATGCCAACATGGATGGAGGAGGTCATCAAACTCAGTCGTTTAAAGCCAATCTGCACTAGTTTGGCCAGGAGGGATTAGACCACCCAGCAAGGTTACTGACAGGTGGTTATCTCGTTAATTCAGCTCTCAATTAACATAAGAAAAAGAGGATCATGGGGGACCAACGGGCACCGCTTTGGCATTGTTTTCTATATAGAGGGAGAAAGTAGCTACAAGTTGCAGTAGTTTCAACAAAATAATACAGTGCTGTGTGAAAGCAACACACAAACATACAAACAAGCAAGCATAAATGGAACAACAACAAACAAAGACATATGAATGATTCTTGCTTTAACCTTTATCGGAGCACTTTAACTGTAAAGGGCTTTTCAGAAAACAGCTGCAAATAGGCAAGCTTATACATTAACATTCCCGTCAAGTTAATGCGGTCTCATCAAAATGCCATTTTGTGACTTTTGATGTCTTGTCATGACCATTTCTTTAAGGTCAAAGCATTAAGAATCTCTTAAGTCTTTGATATTGATATTAAATATTGGGGTATAAGAGCGACCGTCGCCATTGTTTGCATTTGAAGTATCTTAAATCAGTGCAACATGGCATGTTTAATGCTCTTTATTGGTTAATAGGCATTGCTGTAAGATCGTAGACATGTCATTCATATTGATAAAGATTGCTTGTGAGTTTAGAGTGCCCAATATTTGCATTTAGTTTCATGAAGAAGTAAAATACTAGAGCAAACAATTTTTTTTGTCTTTTGGTGCCGATAAATTGCAACTGTTTGAGCTCCGTGTTTTGGTTTAGTGCACATCAAGGCTGTCTCCAATTAAGAGCATGAAAGATGTATGAACTATAATAGCTGGATGGTGGATCTATATGTACATTCAGTTTAAGAACGAGACATATTCTTCTATTACTCTCATTATATACGTTAAGGAATATTTATAATTTGTCCAGTTCCCGGTACGTATACGAAATAAAAGTGAATTAAACAAAATTTGTTGCGGAAAAGTACACGCAGGCCAATGCTGCTATATATTGACGACAGCTTCAAGTAATATTTGATAAGACCAAGCCCAGAAAGGCCACTCCTTCCGCTTAGTTTTAAAAGGATTAAGATGCCAAGTTATTTGATAATCAGCAGGCAGAATCATTATGAATGGATATGTTACTTTAAGCTATGAGTGAAAAATTACCAATGCTTCTTTCGGAAGTCTGCGCGCATCTTTTTAAAAGGTCGACATGCATGTTTTCTTCTCTCTTAAACATGGTTAAATGGAAGTCGACTTCTTGTAAAGACAACAAATAATTTGTAACCTTTCGCGTTCCGTTTACGTCAGTCGGGAAGAATATCCTTCATGAAATGTTCCCCGTGAACACTGCTCTTCGATTTCCTCATAATTTAAAATATGACCAGATATGGCTGAAAAGTCAATTTGGACCCAAACATGAAATGTGTAGACCCACAGGCGCGGATCCAGGATTTCTTAGGGGAGGGGGCCCAACTTTTTTTTTTTTGATCCTCAAAAAAATTTCAATTTGCACCCCCCTTGAGCGCCAGGGGGGGGGGGGGGCCCAACCCCCAAAAAAGGTAAAAATCACGTGATTTTACATGATTTTTTTCTCAAGGGGGGGGGGGGGGGGCCGGCCCCCCCCCCCTGGATCCGCCACTGTAGACCCATATACCTATTTCTGTGTGCAGTGCATAATGGCTTCCAACAAGATTGAGCCTATTTTTTAAATTTCGATGATTCCATAACATCTATACATCAACGTGTAAACAAGCACTACATAATCAATCTTTCCTAAACGCTTCCTGACAGTTTCTTCCATAATGAAATCGCAACTGTTTCATAAAACTTGTTTGCAACAGTAAGTTGCAATAACGGTTATAAGCTACAGAAATCGTTGCATTTGATTAGCTGAGAGCAAATTTTGTCAGAGAAATTTAGCATTTGTTATTGATAACAAGTTCTATGAAACAGCTAAGGCCCAGAACTCAACTCTGTCTTTAACTTTGTAAATGGTATGTCCATTATTTTGTTTATCAGCTGTGATTTCAATATTATGTGGAAGTCATTCATAGAGCACGCTTGCAGAGACAAGGTACTTTCGTGCATCTATACCATGCATTGATGAACATGAATTAGATTAGGGTTATTCTCCTTG
The DNA here is from genome assembly GCF_000002235.5 of Strongylocentrotus purpuratus. Classification (NCBI taxonomy): domain Eukaryota; kingdom Metazoa; phylum Echinodermata; class Echinoidea; order Camarodonta; family Strongylocentrotidae; genus Strongylocentrotus; species Strongylocentrotus purpuratus. The sequence continues at coordinate 27,159,585 of NW_022145605.1, read as the reverse complement.
GGGTTGGAATCTCACGCGAATGTTCCCGGTCATGTGAATGGATGGGGAGGGAAAGTGGGGGAGGGGAATGGAGAGAGAGGGGGCCAGAGAGAGAGAGAGAGAGAGAGAGAGGGGGAGAGAGAGAGAGAGAGAGAGAGAGGGAGGGAGAGAGAGAGAGAGAGAGAGAGAGTAGACAGACAGAGACAGTCAAGGGTTGGGAAGGAAAGTGAGAACGAAAGAAAGTCAGATAGAAAGAAAAATAAAAGAAAGAAAGAAAGAAAAGGGAGAGGTCCTGCAATGGATTATTGTGTACAACATTATCAGAACAAACGTATTGTGATAAGATATTTCAATACTGTATATAGCGGCCATAAGAAGACCGCGGGCCGAGGTGCATTTTCTTTTCATCTCGTGCCTCAAATTTGTATCTAGCTGTATTTTGGTCAACATGTTTAAAAATATTTATTACAGTCACATCTGAAACTCGTCAGTAACAAAACTTGCACATTTTCTGAAAATATCAAAAAACAAAAAACAAATTTGAGACAATTTTTCACTTTCTACGGTAAGAATGACCAATCACAATACGTTGCTGATAGCATGATGTGTGGAGTGACTGGCTTTTGGCCAATCATATTCTTTGTTTTATGCGCACGCCTATGCGACTTTCACTGTGTACTATGGCGACTTCTGAGTCGTTTGATGCCAGTGAGACGGACAATTCTGAGGCTGGTGAATCCGCTTTCTGTTCCATACATGTCATCGATACTCAGAGCAAGATTATACCATTTAGTGATAAAAGCTATCAAAAGTGTAAGGAGTGTGCAGCTAAGTGGGTAATCGTGGAAGAGAGTTTAGAAAGTGAAGTTGCAGAGAAGTTGCAAGAACACGTACACGAAAGTGAAGGTGTGGGACAAGTCGGTCTTCAGTCATCGACAACAAGCAGGTAAGTTATCACCTAATATATTGGTATAGATCTAGATATCTAGGCCTGCATGAAATGAAAAGTGTTCACATTTTCCCCGAAATAAAAATTGCACTTGAAAAAAGAGCAGAAATTACAAATTTGGTCTAGAGTAGTAGAGAACAGACTAGATCTAGACCTCTCATCTACTATGGTCCTGGATTACAGGATAGATTTTCTAGGTCTAGATCTACTACTACTAGACCCTGTCCCTACTACTACTGTCTAGACCCTCTACTTTTTTTCGTCTACAGATAAATTATAAAATAGTCTAATTCTTGACTCTTGCTTGTGTCAAGAAATTAAGCCATTTACATAGGCCTAACTACTTAAACTAGGTCCAGCAGTTCTTGTATTTTAGCAGATTGAACTTTAATAGAAATTATTTATTAGTCTACATCTCTCACATTTTCTTTTACTAGGGAGCACCATACTCGGCTTCGAGGATATCATGCTGAATGTTACCGACACTTTTGCAACGTAACGACAATCAGTAGAGCATTGACAAGACTTCAGAAGAAGAGAGGCAATAAACAATGATTAAATGCTGCTAAAATAATTTAAACAGTACAGTACAAAGACAAAGAAGAGAAGGAGAGTGTTTGATCTGTGCGTGTGTGAGGCAGTGCAAAAGAAGACACCGGTAGGTGCAATTGTGCAATAATTGTTCTGCATCTACACATTTAGATCTACTGGCGATTTCAAGTTCAGTGTCAAAAGCCACAACACTGAACTTGAAATGCGGCTGGTGTTGGAATTGACCTCGGAAAATATGTTGTTGAATGTTGTCTGCTGAACCGAGTATCATGGTTCGCTTTGACGATTTATTTGTTATTTCCCTATTCCCCAACACAAATCGCCTAGAGATTGGGAAATTTGTGATTTGAAGTTCGGTGTTGGTGTTGGTGATCTTAAGATCATGAACCAAATGATAACGTCACAGCAAAGTTAAGCGAAATCCAATTTACAGTCAAAATGTTTTACAAATCATCAGAGCTATATATGTGTCTATTTTCTAAAGATTAATAACATTTTCTCTTTTGATTTGAAAATACGATTTTAGATTTTACATCCTGTTTGATGAAATTTGAATGCCATTTCTCACTGATTTCACTTTCGTTGTATAGCCTTTTCGCTTGAAATCGTGAGTGGATCACATAAAAGGCGCGACATCACTCAGTATTGAGCTATTTCTCAAGTACAGTCAGTGTTGGAGCTTGGTTCAGCAGCTTGATCCACACTTTCAACACCAACACCACATTGAGTTATATATTCAGAAAATCAGAATGATTTTGATAAAATTGGTTTTAATCAGTATTTTTTCCCCTGTCTGTTCCTTTCTTCCTTCTCTTTTTCTTGTTAAAACCCACAGATGCTGAGAAGACATCTACAGAAGATCCAGAGGAAGTGTCAGCAAGTGAGGATGCCCCTGCACCCAAGAGACTGCTGCGGTCGAGAGTATCCCATGAAAATCAACCCTCTACCAGCCATGACTTTGATAAGCCGCATGTATTGCCAGTCCATTGCATTATCTGCAAAGGAGCTAAGTATATCCGCGAACAGTCTTCTGGTAAACGGAAGGTAGAAAAATTAATTCTTTGTGAAAGAAAAGATGGGGGGCATCTGTTAGAGGCCGCTTTATTAAAGCAAGATGAACAATTGCTTTTACACATACGTGGGAAAGATCTTGTTGCAATAGAAGTAAGGTACCATAAATCGTGCTATTACAGGTATACAAAAGTTGTGAAGAGATGTAATACTTATAAACAGGATACTCAGCAAACAGTAATATATGATAAGTCATACTCTAGTTTCTGCAAAAAGGTAATTGAGGAAAGGATAATGAAAAATAAGGAGATCCTTAGGCTGACTAAGCTAAGAAATTCAAATTTTCCTATTGTCAGAAATCTGTAGGTTTATTATTCCTGATTTGCTAATTTGAAGAAAACCTGTTGTCTCACTTCTCCATTGCAGTAAAATATACATGCACATGTATATTGTGATGACAAGAGTTTGTAGCATTGTAACATCAATACGCCAATACCTATATGATAGTTATCCTTCCATGCAAAAACAGGGTAAAGATATGAATATACCAATTTCTGTTCAAACACAGTTGTTTGGGACAACTAAGGTCACACTTGTATGATGTTGTATTTTACTGTTCATGTGATTTATATGAAAACTTTAGAGATTGATGAGGCTTAAAAATTTATAACCACTTTGAATATATAGTCATTTACAGTATTTGTGAGGTAAATGTATATACTTCCAGCAAAATGTTTTTGATGCCCAAGTCTAGTAGTGGTTTATTGACTGCACTGCACATTCAATTGTTTATGGTACATAGTCATTTAGACAAACATAACATGAATCCATTGTTACCATGTTTCACTCAGGTGTACATGTACATGTAAATGGGTACCCATCTAACCAGAGCAGTACATATTTTGTTGCTAGGTATTACTACATGCAGGTAAAGAGAAGTGTCATAAAGCATAACAAGTGCTCTATAAACAGGAACCAATATTTTATTTTCAAAATTCCTGATACATGTTGAGTAATGGTCATTCCCTTTGTCATTCTGGAAAGTATTTGTTCTTCATGTATTTTTTTTTCATCATGACTTGACACTGAAAGTTGTTTCTCAATATGTTAATGTAAGGGAAGAAAATACTTGTAGATGTCGGGAGATAAATGTGTTTTTTGCCTCTATTCACTGCTAAATAAATACATTGTACCATTGTAGGTATAGATTTGAACTGGACATGTAAGTATTTTGTTCCATTGTGAAAAAATATTCTAATTGTGCACTATCGGAGGATTGAGATTAAGTAGTTCACAATTTTGTAAATACCATGATTAGTAATTGAAATGTATTCACGTTTAAGTTTATGTTTTATGCTGTACAAATGTGGGTATCTGGCAATTCTTGTTTTTGTCATCAACGTAATGGAGGGAAAATATTGTTAAAAATATAATTAAATCATCAAATCATCAAAGGCAAGTAGCAAGGAAGTTGATTTATGTCTGGTTTCCATGCCTTGCATGAATCAATGATGGATTTTCTCCCTCTAACAGTACACAATGATATTGAACATTTGAAAGTCATTGTATGAATTAATTCTCTGTATTGCTAGTACAGTAGACTTATACTTGTTCAAAATCTGTTGGGGCAGTTTAATAGATTTGGTATTAAGGAATGAGTTTGATCATTGTTATGAAAAAAACAAAAACAAAACTGCCTGGAAATTTCCTTTAAGAGCCAGAAAAGTGTACCTCATCATGAATACAATTTATTTTTCTTGCAATGAATCTACTTCATACTATGCATTACGTCTACTGCCCCCCCCCCACCCCATTGTCAAAACTTCCTGTGATTTTGCAATGTATTTGAGATACATGTAGTTAAAAGATGATTAAAAATATTGATTGAATATGGAAATTTTGGCTTATCTATCTTGACACCTGTTCAAATTGTGTTTTAATGTAAATTAATTTATTGGATTGTTTGTGTGTGTGTGTATGCACTGTATATATATATATATAGAGAGAGAGAGAGAGAGAGAGAGAGGGGGGGGGGGCAGACATACAGCCAGAGAGAGAGAGAGGGTGAAGTTTTCAGTATAAGTGTGGGGGGTGCTATATTTGTGATGGGATACCGAAGGATGGTTCAAGTTGTGTAGTAAGTGATGAATACTGGTAGTCAAAATGCAAACCATGATTATACTCATTAAAAGATGTGCATCCTCATGTGCACACATTGATATCCCCCCAAACAAATAAAAACAAAAATGAATAAATACATAAATAAAAGTACCACAGTCTACCAAAGTCCCCATTATCTCCTGACCCCCCCCCCCCCCTCTTTTCCACTTCTCTCCCCTCTCTATTAATCTCTCTCTTTATTTATCTCTATTTATTTTCAAGATTGTTTTTGTTTGTTGTTTAATCAAAGGGGGAAGTCCATCCTGAATAGAAGCAGAAAAAAGTTACATTGTGGAGTTGTCAAGTTGTGTTTCATTAATCACACCTTCAAAAATTGATAACTTGCTTACTTTCAAAACTTGCTGAAAACTTTCACTGTCGTCTTCCTTTCATTTTTCTGACTTTATTTAAACTAAAATATTTGTTAGGATGGACTTAACCTTTAAATAAAGAAAAATATAACACCAACCATTCCAAGACAGACTTGGGTGTTATTCCCTGGGTGAAACAAAACCTCCAAGTCCAATAAAATCCTGTGGAACCCATTAGCACAACACAGATCTCAAGATTTGAACACAAGAGGGCGCTGTAACTTTTTTAAATTAGCATAATTAATTAATGTGCAACTTATTGCACTGACGAGTTATCAATTGTTATTCAATGATTTTTGTTCTATTGAGTAACAAAAATTTAGGTATATACAAGAGTTGAGGCACGAAAATGAAAAATAAGCCACATATTTGATCTATGGCCCGCGGTCTGGGGAGTCCTGAAAAGGAATCTCGGTAATCTTTTTTTCTTGAGTGTATATACGCAAGCCTACTGTATACCTACATCACCATGCAAGCCGATACTTATAAGCAGCATCTAAGACACAGATTATCTTAGCACAGCATTATATTGAAATCTACGGGCAGGAGAACTATTCATATAATTATTGAAGACATACAAAAGTGCACAAGATGAAAGAAAAAGGGGAGTTCAAGGGCACACACGCTTGAAAATGAGAAGGAATAAGAAACTTGGAAGGGGCGAAGAGCTGCACTGCTAGCTGTCACGAACATTCAACTCGGCCTATCCACTGTACTCCTCAATATAGCCTACAAAGTCATGTCCGCGACATTTTGGACTAAAATCGTTTAAATTTAGAGCAATATGAAGGAGGCGGAGGACTAGGAGAGACAACGTAATGTCACCGCACTTCTCACGTCTTATAGGGGGTATCGCTATATAGACCATTTTGAATGGCAAATGGGGAAGATCGAGGCGTCTCGGACCAAAATTGGTCTTCTTGTTTTCAAAGCAAAGTTGAATGGTCCTCTGTCTTCAAATGTATAGCAAAACGGGTAAAAACTAGTTTAAAGATAAGATCAACAAAGGAATAATGTGTGAATCTTTGTTATGTCTATACAAGTTGAGTTGCTATGATATGACAAGTATAGTCATAGTCATGACATTATAATTTATAGTCCTACATGTAATACGATCGTCTCCCTGAGGCATTTAAATATCCACATGCATCACCTTAAACAAAATAATGCGCGAACAATAAAAAGACATGTCACATTATCCAAACATGGTTATAGGCAATACATTGTGATCTTGAAATTACATTGCCCATAGGTTGGTTTTTCAAAAGCTTTTGCGACCGTGTTATATGGAGTCTGATACTCCTCTTCAAGTCGTCGTCCATCATTCCATCTCCTTCCGTCGTTATCATTTTTATAAGAGGATGATAGTATGACCTTGAGTGATGATGTTCTCCGACACAGTCATGTCCGAGGGGATGATCAAGATAGCATCCAAGAGTATTGGGGGTATCTGGATTGGAGCATAGGCTATCGTTAGCCATGAAAATTGCAAAGGTGGATTTTGTTTTGTTTTTGTGGGCAGTTGAGATGGATGGATAGGAAATTCATGAAATGATAATGAAGCTTCGAAATGATGTTGTTAGCTGCTCTTTTAATCCCTCTTGAATTCAATGACATGTGTACATGTAAGTGAGACGACGAAAAACAGGTAAGGGATAATAGAGCGAAGGTAATATATTTAGATGCTAGAGACAGGTGGGAAGAGGTGAGAAAGAGAGAGAGAGAGCGAGAGAGAAAGAGAGAGTAGCAAAGAGTAGGAAAGAGTAGGAAAGACTAAAGGAGGGTGAGAAAAAGCGAGGGCGGAAAAAGGGGGAGCAGACAAAGAACGATGTGTTAAAGCGATCATTTATATCTCCAGACTAAAAAAAGGTAGACGAAGGTATGAAAAAAGAGTAAACATTATATTATAGTTTGCAGAAAGAGAGAGAGAGAAAGGGCTGAAAGAGAAAGATGCGCAAATAGACTGACTGGTATAGAAAGTTAAAAAATAACCCGAAAGACATGACCCAGTCAGCATCTTAATACATGTTACACCTTCAAAAAGGACAATCTGATAAGTTAGTACAGAGACCAGCGCGGTTCTCCTCACATATAAGATAGCCCATGAAAAATATGACTTTATAAAATAGTAGATAGAGAGAACAATAGACGTGATAAGTATGTGACACCTTCAAGAAGCACAATCTTCCACCATCTCTCTGCACAATCTGATTATAGTATAGTACAGAGACTGGAGCGTTTTCGATTCAAGACGAGAGTGAATATAATGGCAGTTCAGATACATGGACATGTGGCTCTCGATTATTCCATCCTTCATCCTACCAAACTCTATAAACAAATAAAAAAATACTACAACCATCGATTTCGTCCTGATTCAATTCCTAATTCCTGTGATGTAATTTGAGTGATAGGTTAATGACAATTCTCCGCATGCACTTGAAGTATAGTATTTCTCCGCCATCTTATAGTTTCTTTGCTCACTGATCATTAAAACTGGATAGCCTGCTCGTTGCTGACGCGACGCTTATAAAGACGATTAGACCATTTAAGATTAATCCTCGCAATCCCTCACTCCATTTCAATCCTCTTTTTGTTCGTCTGTTTTGGGAATGAGACTCTAGCTAGACAGCCCGAAGTAGGCCACTTGTTCCAGCCTTCCTCTGAATTAAAGAGAAGTTGAGCTCTAACTATTAAACGGTGGAAATAATTGTTGAACCGTTTCGCTCTTTTCACTTCGATGTGGAAGAATATCGTGACAAAAATGGCACATAAAAAGGGAGCTGTTTTCTTGAAATGTTCACATAATCCATATCCATCCCAGTATAGCTTGGAAAAGCTGCTTCAGGGATTACCTCATCAAGTATCAAGTCTTAAATTAATTTCAAACTTTGGACCAAGTTTGATGTCACATGACATTGTGTGTAGCCCCACACAATAAATAATTACAATAGTTGGGTCTTATTATTTTACTGAGGGTAGCAACATCAAGTCATCAATAATGCTCTTCCTGTGGGCTTTCCGACTATTATACACCAGGGTGGAGAGCGTTAAATGTGGATTGTTGTCTTGCAAAATGACGTAAATTCCGTGTTGGGATTCGAATCATCAACGTAGAGCGAGGGTCAATGCTGGAATGAACCACTATCATGTACCACGATACTCCACGCATGCGGATTTGTCGTGGTAACTAAACCCCTCCATAAATATGATAGTATATCTGAGGGAGTTGTTTTGACAACATGCTAGCTAGTTGAAGCCAATTTGTCACCATTTTTGATGATTCCACTACACCATCATTCCTACATGTAGTCATGTGCCACACAATCAGCCTCTCGAGGTATAGCTTCTTGATGTTCATAGCTTCTTTCAAAATGTCATCGTCTGACCAGAACCAAACTTTATCTTTAACGTACGATTAATTGCATTGGCCCAAGGGATCCATTTAATCGAGACCGTTTAAAATGTATCAACCCGAGGACAGGAAATGGATATAATAATGATGTATTTTGTTTTCGAATTATGACCCACTTATTGCAGCTGGGACAACACTAATAGTCTTCTCAACACTTCTGCATTGCTATCAAGAGAATATCCCTTCGATTTCATTTTCATTTCTATATTTAAAGACAGAGTGGAGTTCTGGTCAATTACAGGCTGCGAAAGAAAGTCTCTGGAAGCGCAATTTGGACAAATATTTATCATGTATATCATAAACAAATGGGTGTATATACTGTGAGGTTTTGAAGTCATCAAAATGACAAGAAATTTACCCTGTCTTGCTCAAAGTTATACGCACTGCACTGCAAAAACTAGGGTGTTAAATATTCAACACCAGCATGGAATAGAAAAATATCAACACCCTTGGTGTTCATTTCATGTCCGATTGGCGAAAAATAACACCAACGGTGTGAAAATATTCAATTACAGGCTGATGGTGTCATATTTGGTGTTATAAAATCGCACATGCGCATAAGCTAGAGAATTCGACGAAAATCATTGGACGAAAGTTGTCATATGATCCGATATGCGCCTCTGCAGCTGCGCGCGCACAGCTAGACGAGAGCATGTGGCTAGAGAATTTCACTGGCACTGACTTGAAGTCTTGATTCTGGAGTAGTAATTCTTCAAATTAGGCCTAGATTCTAGATGTGAAGTGATCGAAGTGCATGCAACCATGCCATTAAGCGTCAGGGTCTGTTCAGCGGATCGAAGTATTAGAAAATACCTGCCTATAGATCCAGAAGACACAGTAGGATTCTTTGAACTCAGTAAGTGTACATGGTTCTTGTTTGTTATAAACTTTTATAGATCTAGCCTAGGCCCTATAGTATTACGTGTTCGTCAGCTGGCGCTAGCCGCGCCTGTCGTTGGGTAGCCCAGGCCTAGAGGTCTAGGCCTACTATGCCTTGGCTGTCCGGCCGGGTTGGGTATCCGGTCAGCATGATGCCATTTAATATTTTATGGATTTCTGAAAAATTATCATTGATAAATACTCCAAAGGGCAAACATTCATGATAGATCTAGGTCTATATATTGTTATTTAATACATAGATCTAGATTTGTTTCAAAATGTAAAGGAAAAATCAGTAGATCTAGATGTCTAGACCTAGTCTAGGGCCTAATCCTGGGTTTTTGCAAAAATATCAGGTCTAGGCTAGATCTAGATCTAGATCTAGATCTAGAAGTCTAGACTAGATCTAGACTCTAGATTTCTAGGCCTAACAGTTAGATCTAGAGTTCTAACGTTAGATCTGCATTGACATTAGGCCTAGATATAGATCTAGATCTAACGTTAGATCTAGACTAGATCTACCCCATTCATGTAATAAAAAAATGCAAAAATAATAAACATGGAAATTCAATCTCTAGATCTAGATCTAGATCTAGACTATTTGTAGCGCACACAACAGTCCAAACTCCACCCCCGGTTGAGCTTGATGTCCCATTTAACAGTTTTAGGGTGTATTATAAAATGGCTCTAGATCTAGCCTAGTATTTTAAGCATCGTGATTGGTCAATACGCGTCACATGGCATTGACAAATTTTTGATGCAAGCACGATTTTGCAGAAATGAGTGCAGAAAAAGCGCAGTAAAAAGTTATATTGCACGGTGCGTACGCGTGACCATGGGGATCCAGTGCGCGCGCGTACGCGTAGTACTAGTACGCTCCCTCGAGTGCATTGTAGGCTATAGGTAGGGTGTCTGAACGATTTTTCAATTTTCAATTTGGGATCGTTTTTCACCATTTTTGTTTGATATTGGAATAAAAAATGTAATCAGAATAATACCTTTCAAATTTCAAGACTCACCGATGTTTCTATCAAAAGATAGATCTACAGCCCCTCAAAAATTGTGCAATATTCATAGCATTTTGGTCAGAATGGACAGAAAAGTGGTTCACGCAGAGTTATAATTTCTGCTCAAAAGCTGCACAGCTAATGCACAGCACGATATGCAAAGTGTGGAGCAAGGGTATTTTCAAACTGTTGTAACAAATGATCCCTTGGGACTAGAGAAAAAATAAGTGCATGGATATATTCTTTACAGCTGGCCCAACTTATCCCTCGGGGGAGCAGTTCGTGAAATTGGTAAATCTCCGAGTTACCATGGAAACGATGTTTAAATCGCTGTTTTGAGCAAGATATTTTTAGAATTCCGGGGGTGGCCCCCTATGGGGAATATGGAGAAAAACCTGCTCTTTCATATGACACCACATTTATTGAGTTTCACCTTCAGGATCATTTGTTATAAAGGTTTGAATTTCTAATTTTTCATAAAACCATTGACCAATTTTGCTTGGTCGCGCAATGCATGTAGACCACATAGGGATGTGTGCAATCTCTATGGGAAAGATTTTAGCACACAACATCGGGTGCGCGATCAGACACCCTACTATAGGCTACGCGTAGCTAATATTGTATGAAGGGGTGACCAAAGTTCGCGGACATTTTAGAACATATTACAAAATGTGATATTCGAACTACGATTTCTCATATTCTACACAAATTTATTGATTTCAATTATAACAAAGGGACGGCGAAGTTTTTAACTACAGATTAGTTCAACTAGAAAATTTTATCGTCGAAGGATTTCGGAGATATCGCGATCTAAAAATTCGATGTCCGATCGTTCGTGCGCGCTGCATCTAAAAAAGTCATAAAACAACGAGACCTAACTTCACGCACGGGGGTTTACAGTTGATTTATCAAAAAGTGTGATCCATCAAAAATAAGGTAATATCATAACTTGCAAGGCAAGATATCATACAATCAGTTAGTACCACTCTTTACTTACAATTTTGAGGAAATCTGCTCTCAAATTGAAGATTTTCAGACCCTTATCGGTAAGTTGATCATTTTTCGGAACGGACGCAAAATATTGCAAAATTTGCCGATCTTTTGTCAATATTTTCACAATTTCGTACCCAATTCCAAAGAAAATTTCACTTCTGGGTAATTTTATGTTCCTCTTTCCATTGGTGATATCAGATTTTCGTAATCTTACTGATTTTTTGAGATAGCGAACTTAGGTCACGCGCGAACTTTGGTCACACCACCATACGCTCCAAGATCCACCATGATCCCCAGCGCAGCGTACGCGTTAGCTCTAGCTAGAGCGGGGTATTATTAGAAAGCAAATTTTTGTTTTACTTTTGCCTTGGATTTAGACCCGTTTTGACTTTTGGATTTTATAATGAAGCCAGGAATTTCAGCTGTCTGATGTAGACTCGTCTCTAGACACCCTATGCATTTTATTTTTAATCAAACAATGAATCCTGTAGACTTTTTGGTAAGCCTGCAAGGTCTTAGACCCTCATTTTATTTCTAGAACCAACATAACTCTAGATCTAGATCGAACTCTCGTATACTTAAGATCTAAACTTTTGTTTGTTGCTGTTTGTGTCGCTATTTTATAAAACAAATAACGCACTTGACCCTGTTGTGCGAAACGTAAATGCAGTGTTCGCTCGGTTTCTTCAGATGGTTCGCACTGTCAACTCGCCGCAAGCGGCTTGTTGCACAGAGCGGCACCAATATAAAGAAACCTCGCGCGTACTGCATTCACCGCTATTGCACTCTGGGACGTGCGTTATTTGTATACTATAGCACAGTTGGGCTTGTAGCAGCAGTTTTTGCAGCATTCGTTTATTATGACTGAGCCATCAATCTGTAAGAAACTGAAAAGTGCACTGTGATATTTATTCTCATTTATTTAATCTCTCCTACAGTCAGAAGAAAATTCCACATAAGGGATGGGGAAGATCTCGTACTTGTGGATGAACAAGAAGGGTTTGGTATAGACGATGACGTACTAGGAGATGTGGTGACCAGCAATCCCACAGTCAGCCTCATGGTGCTAAAAGAAGATGAAGAATGGTCTGGTAAGTTTTGGATAAAGTGCATTATAATACAAAATTGCAAATCCCTGCTAAATGTGATATCATCAGTAGCGGATTCAGGATTTTAAAATAGAGTTAGAGGGGTGCAAAGAGCATATTAAAAATAAAGAGGGGGCGCAGATCACAATTTAACCTTAGTAATGTGTATGTTCACGAGGTAATTCTCAAAATATAGAGGGGGCACATGCCGGGTTATTTGTAGTTGGAACATGCTCTCCATAATTCTTTTATTATATTAATTATATAATTATGAAGAAGAAATTTATATAATTATGAAGAAAAAAGTTTGTTGCATGGCCCATTGTGGAATCTTTATAAGGATTATCACATTGCCAATCATTACTTTTGAAATAGAATGAGCTTCTGTTTTGAAACAAAGCATCATGTTTATATGTTCACTTTGTTATTTTTCTTCCTCAGATATGATATGCATGGCTTATTATCTTATAATATGAACTTGAATCGACCCCACAGGACCCTGCATTTACATATTAGCAGCTTGCTTGTGTTTACTCTGTCTTTATTTGAAGATAAATGCTTTAGAATTCAGAAAATCATGATATTTTTGTTTTTCTTCATTAGTTAACTTTGAAAAATATGGTGGCCCATAGGGGACATATTTGATAAATTGTTAATTGCAACATTTGATTCCAGTATTGATGCAATTTTTGTGATTTAATCATGAAAAGGATGTCAAATTGGGTAGAAGCATGTTAAATTCAGTAGAACAAGAAAAAAATTGTAAAAAAAAAAACATGAACTTATGCTACTAAAGAGTTTGTTATATATGTGTCAACAGAGAACAATCTAGGTTAGGTGCTTTGCCATGAATGTTGCCTTCTCCCATGCATAAATATCCCGTTTATTATTTTCCTATTGATTTCTTTTTTCCCATCCCCCTTTGTATAAATTCTCATAAGAAAGAAGAAGAAGGCGTTGCTATAAGTGTCAGTAAAATTTCTCCAAGGGTGCCAAGCTGGCATCAATTGGATTTTTGGTTTAGTACCCCTAAACTGCATTAACAGCCACTTGCATGCTTTGGCTATAATATTGATAAGTCCTCGACTATATACTTATTTCTTATAATAGTTTCTTGTTACAGGCTATTTTGATTCAAATTTTAGCAGGTCAGTTTGTAATTATTTTGGTACATTTAACTTCTATTTTTCACCTTGATCAACATGTAAGCCTGTTTAATAATAACCATTTTCATTTTGTAATGCACAGGATGGAATTCCAGCACATCTGCTATCCTCCTCCTCTTGTGCCTATTGCCTCCTGCAAGCCAAGGGAAGTCCAAAGCTGCGTCAGCAAAAGTGTCCATTTCTTCAGCTCTCTCGAGGGTTATTCAATTTCAGAAGGTATTTAGCTTTTCATTACGAAAGAGAACTGTAAATATTAAGTACCGGTAATACCCTGTCACATAAAACACATTCTTGCTGCATTAAAAAAAAAGTTTCAGAAAGCATCGTGATGTGTGTTCAAAGAGAACAATTATATTGGTTTATGATCTCTTACATGAAGAGGCTTAGACTGATTTGGACAGAGAAGGTGCTCGAGAAATTTAGGCCTATTCAAAAACTTCACCCGCCTTGAAATTGGTCGGAGTAAAATAAACTAGAACAGTAGACATCAAGATTTGCAAACAAATACTAGGAACATGTTGTGTATGAAAACATAGTAACAACTTGTGTGATATATCAGGCATGTTGCCTTTGATTTTCACAGCCCTACATGGAGAATCAATAAATGAAAAGGAATATTTCATGCCACAAATTTGCTGCAAGTTAATAATAGTGCAGAAATTGCAGTATCTTTATTTTTCGTACTCCTTTTGTGGAAGTTGAAATGTCTTGACCACATTAGAAAGACCCTTTTTAATCATATACATAAAACAAGCTTTGAAAGTACTTGCATTTTTACCCCTCTACAGGGTAAGAAAAATTGTATTTCATTACAAAAAATATCATCTGATATTTTGATGTTATATCATTTGATGGACCAATTCCAATTCTTTTCTTTGATGTAAATTTGATTTGGTTTTATGTCCTACATTATTGTCCAATAACCCTTTTGTAAAAACACAATTTCCCCCAGTACTACATGTAAGGCTGTCTTTTAAAAATGTTGATCGAAATATGTTGTTCATTGAAATGCGTTGAGTATTGAAATGCGTTGAGTGCTAGTTACATTCTATACAAATAATTTGTTTTCAACACAGACAGGAGGGAGTATTCAAGCATTCCTCGACAACACAAAAGAGACCAAGAGTCAACCGTTCCTTCTGGCAATTGGCAATTCCAAGGCCCGAATCACCAACTACATGATCATTGTGGATCACAAGGCCATTCCATGTTCGGCACGCACGGTCGAAGCAGCAGTAGATTTACTCTTCAAGACCCACTTTGTCTTTGGCCTGCAGTACTGCTTGTCTCTGCGGCAGTTCTGGACTTTTGTCCAGACTGCCATTTTTGAAATCGATATCGGAGTGTCCCGGGAAACACCAAGAGTACGTGAAATTAGATCGAAATTGTTAGCACCATGATTTGCTTCAAATGCCACAAACAGTTTGCAATACCCAAATTGGTTCAACATTTGAGATT
Organism: Strongylocentrotus purpuratus; assembly: GCF_000002235.5. NCBI lineage: Eukaryota > Metazoa > Echinodermata > Echinoidea > Camarodonta > Strongylocentrotidae > Strongylocentrotus > Strongylocentrotus purpuratus. Next base: position 27,144,560 of record NW_022145605.1, on the reverse strand, counting down.
GAAACATGGAGTTATTGAAGATGGTAAAGAAGTATTGACCTGTGGGCAGGGAGCTTGTGCGAGAACATTTCATACTTTTCGAGGATTTCGGGGACATTTGCAGACTCACCTTAAAACCGATTTTCCAGATAATAAAGAGCAGTCTAATGAAAATGATAAAGTGAGTGACTTTCCTGAAGAAAGTCTTGAAAGTCTTCAAGAATACAATATTAATAATGATGAGATTGTTGAAGATCAGGATGTATATGAAGATGACATTTTATCTGTAGATACCTTGAACAGGCAGTGTGTAAATGTAATTTCAAAATTTTCAGCAAATAGTGCAAACTCTGGAAAAGTTGTAAATGATGTAGTAGAAACAACCAGTGCGATTGTAGGTGATGTAGTAAAAAGTGCATCGGCAGCCGTTACAGCTGCTTTCTTAAAACATAAGCTGCCTATAGAATCCGAGGCTTATAAGGAGATTCAAACACATTTTGCTATGCTTGAAAAGCCCTTTGAAAATTTGAATTCAGAATATAAGCGGACAAAGTATTGTGAATCAATTGGACTTGTTGAACCACAAGAAATCAAGTTAGGCATCCGATATGATAGTCGTCTCAATAAAAGAACTAAGCAGTATGAACAGATTGCTATTGAAGATACATTTGTTTACGTTCCCATTTTAGATTCTTTGAAGCAGCTTTTAAGCAATAAAGATATATTGCATTTTGCTACTCATGACCATAAGAGCACAGATGGTGTAATGAGAGATTATTGTGATGGTTCACAATTTGAGAAAACCCCTCTTTTCCATGAAGATGAGAATGCCCTCCAAATTCACTGTTTTTATGATGATTTCGAGACTGTGAACCCCATTGGTTCAAAAACAAAAATTCACAAGATAGGTGCTTTATATTTCATTTTGAAAAATCTGCCACCAAAGTATAATTCCAATCTTTCCAATATCAATCTTATAGCTCTATGGTATGCTGAAGATGCCAAGAAATATGGATTTAATGCTATTCTCAAGCACATTGTAAAAGACATTAATATCCTGTCAACAGTTGGCATTGCTCTCCCTAATGGAATTGTGAAGAAGGGGACCATTACTCAAATAAGTGCTGATAATCTTGGTGCTAATTCCCTACTGGGATTTGTAGAGAGCTTTTCTGCTCATTATTACTGTCGATTATGTGTTACAAGTAAGGAAGAGGCACAGAACAAATTCAAAGAGGTTTCAATGGATATGCGCACCAGGCAGACTTATGAGCAACATTTAGAAGAAGCTGAAGCTCAAACTACCCAGTCACATGTGTTTGGAGTGAAACAAAAGACTGTATTGAATGATTGTATTTACTTTCATGTCTTGGCAAACTTTTCACTAGATATAATGCATGATCTTTTGGAAGGCATAGTTCAGTATGAGCTGAAACTTGTTCTAGAGTATTTCATATATGAAAGGCAACCGCCCCTCTTGTCCCAAGATGAACTGAATCAGAGAGTCGCCAGCCATTGCTTAAACCGTACAGATAACAAGAACAAACCATCCTTTATTAAACTTAGGTCAGCTAGGAATGATGTTGGACAGAAGGCTATGCAAGCATGGTGCTTGATTCGAAATCTGCCATTCATAATTGCTCAAGACATTGAAGAAGGAAATGTCTACTGGGAATTGCTACTTAGATTACTAGATTGTATGGACATTATTTTTGCTCCTCAATTGACAGCAGGCTTGATAGCCCAATTGTCTATTCTTACTGAAGAACATCACACACATTTCCAGAAAACCTTTCCTGACAGAAGGTTGTTGCCAAAACACCACTTTATGGTGCATTATCCAACGTGTTTGAGAGAAGTTGGGCCACTCATACATGTATGGTGTATGAGGTACGAAGCGAAACATCACTATTTTGGCCGTGTTGCAGAATCTGTGCGTAATTACAAAAACATTTGTAAATCACTTGCCAAAAAACATCAGACAGCACTAACGTTCCATCTTCAGTCAAACCATCCTTTGGAATATCTGGAGGTTGGGCCAGGTAGTTCACTACTTTTGTCAGATTTAGATGAAAATATTGGACAGATTGTGCAAGAGCAAATCCAAGTAGAGGATCTTTCTACTGAATTATTTGATGCCAACTGGGTTAAAGTACATGGAACACATTATCAGTTGTCACTTCTGGTCTGCCATGATGTTAGCGAGCTTCCTCTGTTTGGTCAAATAGAGCATATCATTGTACACAATAGCACTGTATTTTTTGTACTTGTCCAATTAGATACAGTGTATTACAATTCACACTATCATGCCTATGCAGTAGAATTTAGTTTTCCACGTTGTCATGTAGTGAAGAATCAAAAGGAACTTGTTGACTACAAACCACTAGATTTGATGACAACTTTGTCGAAGACAGACTCGAGGAAGTATGTAGCACCAAGGCATGTACTTTTTAAGTAATTTAAAGCTTTCAAGCTAATGTCTGGTTTTGCTTAGTGGTATCAATTGGTTTTAAAAATAATTTTGATCAATAATATTTTGGACTCTTAATTGTTAACATCTTTAAATTGGTTAATTCGAAACCAAATTGAAGTCAAATAGCTGTTGTATATTTTCTTTTTTTTTCTTACAAGAAAAACAATTCTATGATGTTTGTGCATGAAAGCCAGTGAACTAGAAGTGCATGGACTGATTTTTGTTGTTGTTGTTTATATCCTGTTGGAAAAACGAGCAGCGAATTAGTTGATATAGAAATGCATAATTTTACTTTTTGATTTTTTCTCCCAGGAGTAAAATGGGAAATACATGTTTGTAAACAGAAAGCTGTAAAAGAATGTTCACCTATATTAGAATGAATGTGGAATTTATAGTGTTTTTTTAATGTTTTTGAAACATTTGTTTAACCCTTTACAAGCAGTGAAGGAGATAAAAATCCCCTGAAATAATTAAATCATCCTGAATCTCAATGGTTGCAGGCCTGTGGTAAAAAAAAATCTTGTTAAACAAAACTGCTGGATAAGATTTGTTAGTTTTGCTATTGTTCTTGAAGGCTGCTTCCTAGCATAAGACATTAAAAAGCCTTACTATAATTAGTCTGCGAGCACAGACCATTGGCTTCGGTTTTGCAATTTGCATAGTGCACGATGTAAAATGGAATATGTTTGTAAACAGAAAGCTGTAAAAGAATGTTCACCTATATTAGAATGAATGTAGAATTTATAGTGTTTTTTCAATGTTTTTGAAACATTTGTTTAACCCTTTACAAGCAGTGAAGCTAGGAGATAAAAATCCCCTGAAATAATTAAATCATCCTGAATCTCAATGGTTGCAGGCCTGTGGTAAAAAAATCTTGTTCAACAAAACTGCTGGATGAGATTTGTTAGTGTTGCTATTGTTCTAGCATAAGAAATTAAAGTCATACTATAATTAGTCTGCGGGCACAGACCATTGGCTTCGGTTTTGCAATTTGCATAGTGCACGATGTAGAGTCTGCATTTAGAGACTACATATACACATACAGTTATGCTCCCTTTAAGGGATCATGATATGAGTGAAAGTAGTCTCTGACTGCAGACTCTGAAATATGCACTACGAAACTTGCGAAAAACCGAAGCCGAGAGTCTGCCTGCAGATTATACTAGCAGTTTCCAAGGTTTTTTTTTTGGGGGGGGGGCACTCTGTATATTTCATATGAAAAAGATTCTGTGATATTTTCCTTCAGCATGCATGTACTAGGATTCAAGGTGAAATGTGTCAAAATTCTTATTAGCTACATAATTCACTCTGATGTAGAAGCATAATGTTTGTTGTTTTTTTTGTTTTGTCTTCATTTATACATGCATTTTGCATCCTGTTTAGTTTCTATTTATTAGAAACGACTTTGATTTTTCATTCCTTGAAAGGAATTATGACATTGTTTAAAGTTTTTATATTGGAAAAGTTTTAGTTACTTGTTTCATCCTTTTTTTTTTTTACTTATAAGGGTGGATTCATAATAACAGATTTTGAATGATTTTTAGTTACTTGTTTCATCCTTTTTTTTTTACTTATAAGGGTGGATTCATAATAACAGATTTTGAATGATTTAAAAAAGTGTGTTTTGTTGTATTCAGACAAATGAGTCACAGATTTTGAATACATGACAAAAGGATTTAATGTTGAACCATACAAGATAAAAACGCTAAGCATCATTGATTTCAACATGAATGAAAACAAGTTGTTTAATTTATTGATTAAACAAGCACCATGTGTTTTTGTTTACGAAAAAAAATTGTTTCTTTTCACTTCTTGTGTGTATTTGAATATTTTCTGTGCATGTGTTAAGATGGAGTGAGCTGGAATGAATTGTTGGTGTTGAAAGAATGGTGTGTTGAGTTTTTTAAACACTGAGACTAGCATTGAATTGCAATACCAAGAGTAGAAAAGTAGTAGACCTTTAGTGTTATATAACACCAAAAATAGGATTTATTGCAACACCGAAGAATGGTGCTGGATTTTATATTAACACCATAAATAGAATTGGATTGCAACACCAAGAGCAGAATTATACTATTTAATTCTAGAATTGGTGTAAAATAACACCAACAATAGAATTGAAGTGCAACACCAAGAGTAGAATTAAAATTATTTCATTCCAGGCGGTGGTGTTAAATAACACCAGAAATCAGATTCATTGTTACACCAGAAAATGGTGTAGGATTTTATATTAACACCAAAAATAGAATTGAATTGCAACACCAAGAGTAGAATTGAATCATTCAAATCCAGACCTTGGTGTTAAATAACACCAACTGGTGTTTTCCGATATAGATACCGGAATGGTGTTAATATTAACACCTATGGTGTTGAATTTAACACCACTGTTTTTGCAGTGTGTATACACCGGAATGGGTATATGGCATTACACGAAGATGTGGCACCCTTCTGTTATTGTTATTTTTCTTTTTTTTGTGGGAGTGATCATGAGGCAATTTGAAGCGCAATCCTATTCAGGGAACTCTTTCTCTTTCTATGATATTCTTCCACACTATTACCAGCTTAAGAACATTGAAAAAGGTCTTACAATTATTATTGGTCACCTTTTAAAGGCCGTCTGTACTAGTTTGGCTAGGAGGGAGACTACCCAGGTTGGTCACTGACAGGTGGCTATCTCATCAACTCAGCTCTCAATTAACATAAGAAAAAGAGGATCGTGGGGGACCAATGGTCACCGATTAGGCATTGTTTTCTTTATAGAGGGAGCAAGTAGCTACAAGTAGTAAAGTGGGGCTTTAATACCAAAGCTCAACCTTTCTTAAATGGCTTGCCAGAGCAAGAGAACGAATACCCTTCGATCACCGTGATTTTCTTTCCCTCTTTAATCTCAAGTCATCGTTTTCATTTCCTTTCCTTCTTCGGCCATTTCCTTTCCTTCTTCGGCCCTAGCTAATCCGGGTACCCTTTCAATCTCTTAGCCCCATTTCCATAATTCTTCCGCCCCGTCCGTCCACCCTTTTGAAGACAACTATTCCATTTCCATTTGTCCATAATGTATGATTTTGTTACACAGACCATTATTTTAATGAAAAAGAGAAATCCATGCTCTTCTGTTTTATGAATAAATAAGCACGATCCAAACGAAAGAAGCTTCCTGCAAATTCAACCGCTTGATAGAGCAAAAAACATATTCTTTATGTGCATGTAGTAAAACATATTTTGAAATGCATTTTTGAGTCTGTATACGAACAATGTAAATCAATTTGCTTACTACAGGTCATTTAATTAAAAGAGAACATAATTTTTGCTTTAATCTTCTGATATAATTCGTATCAGGAAAAAAGAAATTCTACTCATGAAAAGTTAAATGATGCAAAGGGCCCAAAAATACTATCCGATATAATTAAAATAAAAACGATGGGGGAACGTACTTACAAATCGGTTTTGAGTGCTTGTTAGCATTATCACAGAGTCTCTTACTTGCAAGAGAAATTTACAATTCACACAAAAGCTTGAAAAAATATGAATTTCTCACTTTTATCGAAACCCAACCCTTAATAAACAATCATCGGCATTTGTGATGTTATCCTATTTCTTCCTCCCCTGTGTATATACTTCATATTCTCTGAGGGGAGTAGATAGAAAGGTGCGATAAGGAAAAACATTATCTGATCATGAAGAAAAAACGATCTTAATCATATTTGTTGTCTTATTTCTTATCTTTATATTCCTTTACCCATTGAGATCAAATATACTCTTTTTGTTTTGCTGAGAAACCTGATTCAGTACGCCTACATAAATTTAGAAAACATTAATTAGACAAATTCTCTGTATTTTACTTATCATACTGTGCGCTATAAATAAAACATATACATGTATGTGGGGAAAATACTTCCATGATGTATATACGTCGTTGGTTAATGAATATATCAATCTTATAATTCAAAGACTAACTATACATATTACGCATGATGATTTCAACTGAGATTACATTTTGTAAACTAAATTCTGGTTAAATTTCGATGTCCATGATTCTCTTATACTCAGCCTTTTCCTCCAATATATCGGTTTACTAACATATTCAAATATTATGCCTAATTTAAAAACAAAGGTTATTCTTGGCAACCTAAAAGCTTGCCTGACATTGCAACACGTATTATATGCAGACTGGATTCCGAGTAATGTAGTTCATTCATTTAACTATAGCGCTTAGAGATTTCGGTGTTAAGCGCGTTATAAGCACCGTTATAATTATTATTAAGTCTAAACAGGTTAATTCATAGGAATAAAACATCAATAAAGTAAACCAGTTTTATTAAGTACCGCATGATATTTGAAAGGAGACCGTGGTAGGGCTGTGAAATCATGAAAACACATGTATCCCTGGAATGTGCATCATTTACATTTATGATTTACCATGAATTTGTATTTGTTGATAATGTTTTCGAAATGAAAACAAACAAAATAATAGCGATGTAACTAAGCAGTCAATGATTTACTTGCTAACACCAATATCTGTCTTTAGTTCTCTTATCACAATCTATAAGTATGTTCGAGCAAAGAGATTTTAACAAGTCGCAACGTAACATAATGTGCTATATGTATATAGAATATTATCATGAATGTTATTAGCAAAGAACGATTTAAAATATAGGTCATCGGTTATACGAAATATGCTTACCTATGATGAAGGAAGAGCAGATGACTAGAACCACCAGTGGTATATATCCAAGTTTTGATTCCATATTTATAAATGTTTACCTTGACGAATCCTGAGCTAAAGGTTTAAAGACGACGAAGCCATAAATTATCATCCAATACAAAGTATATGCAACTGTCGTTTGATTATATTCCAATTAGAGTATATTCAGCAACAGGGATCGTTTAATTAACCGGTGCTTGTTGGTCGCTTTAAACAAACAACACCGTAGTGTATTAATTATACGTGAATACACATCGGCGACGGTCGTCCTGTGTGTGTTTTGTTACATCTTAAAGAGTTCCTTTTTCAAAACAAGTCTTCCAAAATTAAGACGACGCCAAAAGTATTCTCCCCACAAGCAGACGATCGCGATTGGCGCGAAAGTGACTCTCTTCCAGAAAGTAAACTCAAAGTCAATGTCAATATCGTTTCGACGGACAGACGATCCCGATAACCGTGAGGGGGCGATAAAGGTGGTCGCGATATTAATCAAAATTGCTTCAGTTATGGCGATTCGCCGCTGCCGTCAAAAATAACCCCGCTTGTCATTTGCGTATCGTCGCAAAGGTATACAATAACCCAAGATGTATTCGATTCTTAAGACACCGTTGGTATGAGGAGGGGGTTGTTTGCGTGTATGAGGGGTTTATCAGGCACTTTCTCGTATAGTGCATTGAGATGGGATGGTTCATGAATAATGCATGAGGCGTTTTGTCATCCCACCGATCCCTATTGTTAATCATATCGATACTCTTATTTTAGAGGACATCAGGCGTAATTGCTAGTCTCAGATATTTAAGGCCGTAAGCAACATCTTATAATTAAGAAGAAGACAAAATGCTAATTGACTTTGAACGCCAAGTAAGTTAACCTTGCTAGGTATACAGATGATAGTAATTACACTGTAAAACCAGTATCATCAGGCAAGCGAATTTAAACCTCACCCGATTAACTTTTCATTTGTCTAGATGTTAACCAATTTTAGTCTAAGGTCTCTACTTGCGACTACGTTGTAAGAACTAAGGGCAAGATTAAAAGAAGACACCTTTGTAGGTGCTATGCCCCCGTGTAGCGGCTCACTTGAGTAAACACAGAACAATGCTTATAACGGAGAGGTTTTTCAAACCCGAGTTCGTAGTGAGTGTTTTGTTCACTCGCTCTTCCTTGGCGTCATTTAAAAAGGTCCCCTTCAAAAGACACCGATGTATTAAATAGAGTTGCGCTCGTTTAATAGAACTAAAATGAGAGTAGGCCGACGGCAAACAATGGAAGAAGCCTCTTTCTGTTCTCGTTTAATAATGGGCCATCAACTTTATTTCTCAACTTTGGGGGAAAGTGTTGTGAAATAGTGTTTACCTCAAACTCGAGGCAAGAGCGGGTTTCATATTAACGATCGAAAAGGGAAACAGAGTGGTGTGTGAGCGTGTGTGTGTGTGTGTGTGTGTGTGGGGGGGGGGGGCAGAGTATATCAAAGAAAGTTGGATTGAGAAGAGAAAACAAAGTGAGGAAGAGAAGTAGAAAAGCAAGATGTAAATTGTACAGGGAGAATGATGACCAGGGGCGGATCTAGCTTTATGCCAGGGGGGTGGGGTGGGGGTGGGGGGGGGGGGGGGAGCGGGTTAAACCCCCGAATCCCCACCATAGATCCGCCCCCGATGACGAGGAAGGGGGAGGGTGGGGAGATATTAAAAAAGGTGTTTCTTTTGATGTGTTTGATTCCTCTCATGAGCAATTGACAAAAAAAAGGTTGGAGGTCGTTTCCAAACCGAACTACAGAGGGCAATGGATCTTCGGTAGGCATACTTTATAGCGATCATCACCATCAGATTTTCCAGACAGGCCCGAGCACATTCTATTTTCACAGAAATTAACCTCACGAATCACCTTTTACTTAAAGTCTTTAAAAAGATGATCTAAACATACATCAATAATCATGGATTAGTACACCCTGTAGATTTGTGAAGTTTTTTTGAGGTATAAAGTTCTTGGAAGATGGTAACCAAGGTAACTTTAAGTTTTTGTTGTAAGATGATGCTTTCTTCATTGACAAAATGAAAGTTTCAATTACCTCTTCCCTCCATCTGTATCTCTATCTATACATCTCTCTTTCATTGTCTTTCTTCTTGTCTCTCCCTCTCTCTCTCTCTCTCTCTCTCTCTCTCTCTCTCTCTTTCTCTCTCTCTGTATCTCTTTCACAGATACCCCCCCCTCAACATGTCACTCATCATTTAAAATGGCATCATACATGTCAATAATATATTGAATATACAAGCGAATTCATTTCAAATCACATACATAACAATTGCATATTAAATTGGTGTTGTGGTACATATATTTATTGTATTATGCAATGCAAACACAAACAACTATGCCACCTTTAGTGATAGAAATCTCTTTCATAGAAAAAAAAAAACCCTCATCATATTGCAAAACTATCTTTCACTCATATAGCCTAACATCTAAGCAATTTAACAAAATATAACGTGTTTCATTATTTTACAAAGGATGGCAAGCAATTACCCTGCTGAAGATGCATTAATTGAAAGTAATAACATTTATCGGGAAAATGATAAGAAGAAATATTGAAAGCAATTATATAAAAGATAATTGAATATAAATAAGATAATATCTTCAACAGGAAAGGTGATTACAAAGAAAAGGAAAAAAGTATTATTTACAAAAAATGATTATAGGATAACCAATCCTGCCCTACAAGGACTGCCCTACTTGTAGCTACTTGCGCCCTCTTTACAGCCGACAATGCCTAAGTGGTACCGGTTGATCTCCAATGGTCCCCTTTTTCTTATGTTAATTGAGAGCTGATTTGATGACATAACCACCTGCCAGTGACCATGTAGGGAGGTCTAATCCCTCCTGGCCAAACTAGTGCAAAGAGGCTTTAAACCATACTAAATTGTGAAGTCAATTCTGAAATGCCAATAAAAAGTTTTTGTTTGTTTTGCAGTCCATTTCATATGTCTGTACAATGTATCATTCAAACTTGATATCTGATACACACATACATACATAATGATATCATTAATGTTGATTCATGAACCAAATTTGTTATACACACTAGAATTTAATTATATTAAATGATGTTTACAGAAGGGTTACAATCCATACTTTGTATTTACTTTGTAAACTTAAGTTTGAAATCAACAACTTAGATCTACAAACATCATGTTCTTCACACAAAATAAAATGTAAATATAAGAAAGAAATTATCATTGCGACTATTTTGAACTCCCTGTGAGTGGCGTGGAAAGAACGTAAAAAACAAACCGTTCTCAATCTAAAAAAGCCAGTGATCCAAAATAAGGGGCGAGGGGAACATTAGCTGCATCTCAGCCCCTTCTCCACCCCCAGCCTTAAGCAAGTGTTCATCTGTGCACTACAGACGCAAACAGACGTGGTGCCGTTGCATTGTGATAATAATTATAAAGTGTATTCTGGATGTTCTGCAACTTTCACCCATTCCATATCGAATGGGTGTATTGAATATACATGTATCTCTGGCCTGCAAAATAATAAATAGAATACCTTACTAGATGTTACACAATATGAAAGTAAATGAAATGTGGACAAGTAAAATATTGCTTAATTGCTAGTGTTATTTATTTATTTTTGTAATATTTTTTTTGAGGGGGGGGGGGGGGGTATACATGTAATTCCGAAAGGCATTTGGAAATGTAACTACCTGGACATGCCTCACTTCTGCCACATATGCAAGGATGCGTATGAATTTTGTGAAACAAATTGCAATGAATTCATCATGAAGTGTCAAAAGATGTCTCAAATACCACAAATATATCAATATTGATGACTGTCATATAATGAGCAAATAAACAACACGACTGTACAAAGGCAACAATTCCAATAAATGTGTGTTTTAGAGATAGGTGTAACATGAATGGTGAGAGATAAACATGGTAATCAATGACCAGTACTTTAGACCCTGATACAACTCATTCTTCATTCATCTATCTTTGGGGTTCAGCAAGGATAGGTTTTTATTCCGAGCTGTTCGTTCAATACTCCTAATAAATACTTATTTCTACACTAAAAATAAGTAAGGATTTATTTCAAAATTATTCAATAGTTTCACAACTTGTTTTCAAAGTATACGATTAAATATCTATGATTGAATAATTATAACAACATTTTTTCAAAGTATTTGATCAAATAGTTCTCGAGATAGCTATAACTAGTAAAATCCAATTCTGAACATTGGCAATGAAAGAAACAAAATTTCTTGCCAAATACTTGCAAATCAATGCAAGCAATCACTATATTTCTTTACCTTCCAAAATTTTCAGTATATTCTTTAGAAAAAACGCTGCACATCTAAGATACAAAAATAGACTTAAAGAAATTAATTTATACAGCTCATTTTGTAGTGTCTGCTTCGCACGATGAAAAGCAATATGTATGTGTGTTGACATGCAACTTTCCATACCTCTCCATAAATCATTTTGGTTCACACTCTCTATACATACTTAATGTTGCATGATATATTGACGATACTTGTTTTATGTACAAGATATACCTGTGCTAACTGACACACACACACACACTTGTTTCATGATACCCATTCGTCCAATTCATGATTATTCTGAACACATCATAGACATGGAATGAACATGTATGTAATTGTACACTGTTGGAGCTTCATTGATAATACCACTACTGTATATATAATTATAACACCTCTTTGAAAGCAGAGGTACAAAGACTATGTGTAGTACTCTCAATCAAAACTTTAATACTAAAATACATTATCATGTTGCAGTGCACTAAAGCATTCTTTGTTGCAAGTCTTTCTGTGAATTAAAGCCCATTCATATCAGCAACCAGAAACCTTGCTTGAAGCTAGACATAAACTGTATACAAATTGAAAATAAGCAGATACCGGTGAATAAAAGGAGACGCATAAATATTTGCTATTTCAAAAATGGCACAGAAATGATGTCTTCAACTCTGACACAGAACATAAGTGCAACAAAGAGATGAACGATCGCGTGGGATTCAGTTGTTCTCCAAGGCCCTGAAAAGCATCAAAGCCAACTAAAATGAAACAACAGTCAGACCTGCATGAGTGGCCACCTGTCTATAAAGGCCATGTACTGTATATTGTCTCTTTAGAGAAAGAAATGTGCATTGTAGTATACCTGTCTAGAACCTGCCTACAGTGGCCAGTTTCCCTGTTTCCCTTGGGTGGTCTTTATAGACAAGCAGGCCCAGGAATTATTCCTCCTGATCCATTAAACCAAGCAAGATTGGCTACGAGGACTTCAATGTTGTCCAGAAATCAAAAGCTCTTCACAAGTTATATCTTGCAACACAAGATCATAGCAAGCTGAATAACCAAGATATGAAATTCTTGAAGGAGCCACAAAGTATGTACATTACTCATTACTAGGCACTACAGGGAAGTACGAAAATGAAACTTGAATCAAAGTTGGATTGAATTCTCCAACTTCACCTGAAGAACAATTTGATGGTGACTAGATAATCTACAGATCGAAACAATCCAACCTTTGTCAAAAGGTGAGCTGTGCAACAGGAGAAAACAGGTGGGTGTAGGTTTGAAAGAAATCAGACAGTGAGAAAGTTATGAACCCTTGAAATATCTAAATGTTAGGAAAATTCATGGTTTTCACAATTTTTTATCCAGTTTTGCTCAAACTTTCACAAATAGTTATCTGATTTTTCTTGCTGTGTGACAGAAGAAAACAGGTATGTATAAGTTTAAAAGATATCAGACAATAGGAAAGTTAAGAACGTCTGAAATATTTAAATGTTAGGAAAATGTGACATCATAAAATCAATTTTTCGGAATTTCTCAATTTTTTCTTTATTTTCTGAAAGAGCATCAAAAGTAATGTCCAAATGTCAAAAACCAATTGAATATGTTAAGTAATGGCAGAGATATGACCATCTGAATAAATAGATTTCCTATAGAAACTCAGTGTTATATTGCTCTGGCTCGTAATGTTATGAACCAGAGCAATAAAACACTGAGTTCCCATGGGAAATCTGTTTATTCAGATGGTCATATTTCAGCCAATACTTGATCTTTTGGAAAATGAAGAAAACAAATTGAGAAATTCCAAAAATAGGTTTTTGATGACGTCACACTTCACCAATCTATACACAACCATCATTCCACACTACCAAGGCAACTCTCTGCAAACATCCTTGACTGACTGAGTCATCCACCTCCCTCCCTCGGCTAGCTCCCATCTCAATAATCATCCAGGCAGTCTTCCGTCACCCCTTGCGACGCCAGCTCTCCCAGGATGTTGGTGAAGTAGTTGGGGTCCGGGAAGCCGTGGCCCGTCACGTTGGAACCAAACTCGGTCTTGTGATGGATCTCGTTCCAGACCACGGTGTTGGGCTCTCCCGTCGTGACCGACGTCCCGATGGTGAAGATGAGCCGCCGCTCCCAGGCGATGATGAGGAGGCGGAGAATCTATTCAAATCAACAAACAATGCATAACCATCTAAAGTGACTCTGTAACATTGCCTCAGATTCTGAAGCAAAATCCTGGATTTAGCTCATGCTGTAAACATAATTACAAACCTTTAGGTCAGTCAGGAACCCCATGACTTTTACAAGCCGATTGCCTGTCTGATTACCAAGATATTTATGATTGGAAATCTAAATTTATTTTTTGTTTTCCTAACAGTTTATAAACACTAGTCTCTTGGGGGAAATAAGCATGGTAAAACCGGTCATTTTTGAGGCACTTCATGATTCTTTTGAAGCGCAATTTTTTTAGGGCTTCAATGTTACACCATATCACAAATACTGAAAACATGTAGGGCCATGCATCTCAGATTTAACATTATTAAACAATGCCTTTAACAACAATTCATTGATGTGAGTGCATCAAGGTATATAGGTTCACTCACAACCTTTAGATCTTTCCAATTCACTTGTACTACAGTAACACAGCCAAAATCATATGGACCATCACTTTATCATCAATTGAAAGCACTATTCAGTGTGTTTTCAAATCCATACAGAAAATTTTTCTAGAAGTCTTAAGTTTAACTGCTTGGGAATATTCAAGCAGTAACAGCAATTTTCATTTAAGTTATTGAATAAAGCACTGAAGACTACCGGGTATATTTTTATATACCGTATTTGCCGGCGATAAGGCCGCAGTGCCGCATAGGCCGCACGCCCAACTTTGACATTTCGTAGAGGAAAAAAAAAAAAAAAAAGAGAGAAAAAAAAAAAAAACGGACCAAACAAAAAGATCGTAATTTTCTTGTAGAACACTCTTTTTTTTTACAAACTGATACCAAATTCATCAATATTCTTATAAATTTAGAAGAAGTTTACCTCAAAAATGATCGTAATTTAGCAGATCTTCATCGACTTTTACGCTACTGTATCGCACGCAGATTTGGTATCCTACAATACCCCTACCTCGATGTGCGGTGTAATCCGGAATAGCGTTTTTCGACCTGCGCAGTTGCGTTGCACGGCAGCCAACTCCATAAGTAACGGCCTGTCCTTTTTTTTACTTTTTGGCGATGCAATGGTACGGACTTAGATCTAGATCTACTGTATCGGCAGATTTTATGAGAAAAATAAGTAATGCCTTTTTTTTTCGTCTTCATGTCAACTATGCAACATAAAATTGTCGGTAAGTTGTGTGGAGTTATTCTAGAATTGTCCTGTACCCTTGTCTAGTCATTTTACTGTTCATAGTCCCATATGTGCAAATGGACGTGATGTGTTGACCGCTGAATTTTGTCGTTGTAGCGTAAAGGCTGCACCCGACTTTTTGAAAAAATTTTCTTCCAAAAACACTTATCGCCGGCAAATATGGTAGTAGTTCTAAAATGTCTTCATATTCTGATTACCTTTCTGCTTATTTCATTGTCAGGTAAATAACACATTCTGGGGAATCCCCTAGATGAATATCTCCTGCCTGGACTAGGATGCTCTGGACCCTGAATAGAGAAGGATAAAAGAAGATGAAATCATTTTTTAAGAAATGCTTCCAGCTGACATGTTGGACCTTGCCATACAAAACACAAATGCATAAGACAAAAAGCTTGAAAAGCTCACATGCAATAAATGTTCTATGTAGTTTTATATTATTATAATAGATTGACTGATATTGTTAGGTGCATGAGGATTTTGAAGGTGCTGAAATACCTGGTGCTAAAATGCAATATCTTCAGCATAAAGCTGAAATATTGCACCCTGTTCAGAAACGATATGGGCAGAGTCACCTCAAAGAAACTGTCGCGGCACAATTCAACATTTCAAACTAATCTGAATGGCAAGGAGAGGAGGAGAGGGGGGGGGGGGGGGTAAAAGTAGATGAGTGCAAAACAAAGAATATACCCTATACACCTACACTTGGTTTTTATAACATACAGCTTTATGACGCACACGATGGTTCGGTCGGTTTAATTTTTCTTGGCTTTTTCTAAAATACATTTTTACCATGTCTTGCTTGAACAGGATTTATCTGTGTTTTTGACTGACCTGTGTTCCTGGAGGAATATTATAGATGATACGTATAGTCCCGCATGATGGGAAACCGGGCAGGGAATGTGGTATGACGTGATAGTCCATAGACCCAGGAGGCTGATTGCCGCATTTCACACCGTAGATGGCTTTACAGGTAGGACACTGTATACTGCCATCCTGAGTCATAGAAAGAGAAGAAGAAGAAGAAGAAGAAGAAGAAGAAAAAAAGATGAAATAATTTCATTTCCACTTCAGAGTCTGAATTAGTAAAAAGGTAAAGACCAGTATTGGAAATGCCCCAATTTCAAAAAAATGAAATGGAAGCTCTTTATTACCAATCATGTGAAAGAATATGTTTGGACTAAAACATGATGATAACAATTTTGCCGGGAAACCGCCTACTAATTGATATATTTGGTAAATTGGTTTATCTATTGGACTGTGAGAGATAAACGCACGTGTCACGCATATGTGCGTAGTCCCATATACATCTTTCTGTGTACTTCAGCATTTGTAGTAAAAGGGTCTTTGGAACATAGCACACTTCATTTTGTCTAGTCACTCCAGTGATGAATAATTTAACCCTATCAATTGTACAAGGATCTAATTTCTGATACACTTAATAGTAATAATTTAGATGTACAGATAACTGTTTGTGTAGTTTCAGAAATATAATTTGGATAATGATTAGTAGTAACAATTGTTGTTTTAATACTACTGTTTTAAGAACACGGAAGTTGTAGGCTGCTGGCACGTCAAGCTACTTTGCTTATTCTGTAACCCTCCTGCATCTAATGTATGTTAATCATGCATTCACTATATATGTTTAATTTCATATATTATCTGTATAAAGTTATGTACACTTGAAATATTGTATCAAACCATATTATGTTCATGAAAATGTATAAAGAAAAAGAAAGAAAAAAAGATGCAGAAACTAATAAATCAAATCAAATCAAATCAAATCAAATGCGACTTTGACGATGAGATGAGCACTTTTTTTTTACCCAATGCAAAACAATCAAACAAATGTATACACTACTGATTCTTTTCCAGTATTTCACTTTACAAAGAAGTTTCTTTCTCTTACCTTTGGTCCGCTGTTGTACATGGCATATAGACAACTCTGGTGAAAGAAGTGACGGCATCGATCTAGCTTAAGAACGCTATCTCCCTCCTCCTCATCCTCGTTATAGTGGGATACATTGCACAGCTTCTCAAAACATATAGGACATTCCTGCAAGATAGTGTAGCAAAATGTTATAATCAATTCTAAAGATTTGCACTTCATCACAGTTTGTTCAGCTGCAATTATCACAAAGAGGAATTTTCATATAGATTTAATCCACTGGATATCATCTCGCATTGTAAAAAAACATTTACTGCTTTTGCTATACGAGGAGGAGTTTTAACTTCAAGTGCATTTTTGTTTTGACATGTTTCATCAGGGCCTTGCGGGAGTGGTTGCCTCATTTCCTACAAGTGTTTTGACACCTATCAAAGGAATTTTTTGTCTATATACATGTATTTAATGTGTGATAATTATATGGACATCATGCCTCCGGGTTCCAGATGAGTTATTTTGTTGGATTCCCACATCTGATACTTTTATAGCAGTTCGAATGAGGAGTCATTCATCAAGTTACTGGTGAGCTTATGTACTTATCTTTTATGTTCAGAATTCATTACATGAATTAAAGAATGAACTGTGTTTAATACTTGGCCCCTATGTTTGAATAACTTCTCAATGTTATCCAACTGAATATAAATTTCAATAAGACCGATGGCCAATGCCTACCTCATCAGGCGGACTTTCTTCTTTCTCAACGTATTTGCTGATGACCTCCTCAGCAGTTTGACCTGAAAGATATAGACACAAGTACATGTGTAATACATCATCATCATGCTATTCAGAATGCATCACATCCATTATCAAACACAACTGACATGATATACAGTAGGCTTACGGTTGCACCATGTGAGAGAGGGGGGATGATTGGGGAGTCCTGAAAAGGACTGTTGGTAATTATTGAAGCTTATAGTTCTACAAACAACTATAGTGCCGGTTGGGGAGGGTGGGTAGTAGGAGTGGCTTGACGTTTCAACCAGGTTGACTATCCGTCGTCAGGAGTAACAAGATACCGAGCACATCAATATTGTGTTTTGGAAAGTAGAAAAAAAATATGGTGCAGTTTTCATAATCCACACTCTTGTACCTCATTGGATGTCAATAGTTTTTCAAATGAAGAAAAAAATTGTCCCTTTGAAATCACTGTAAGATATAATGTTGAACTTTCATTGTACAATTTTTCCTTTTAAAATGCATATTAGCAGTTCCTGGGTTCTATTCCAGGAATATTTGCAAAGCTTTGGTTTGGGTGACACAGTACACACACGTTTCAAATATAATGCATATTGCAAACACCACTCAGCAAATAACTTTACACTGCAATAAGATGAAATAACACAAATTGTTGAATTTTCAAGAATATGTAGTATGACATTTTTTCTCTCACTTCAATTCCACATTGTAATATATATATATATATATATATATATATATGCAAAATACTGTGTATTACCGCCGCAAATTTGAAAAACCATGCTTGTGAACTCAAGAACATATTTTCTCAAAGTTACATTAGCATTACGAGGAAAGGAAGATGTAAGGATAAGAAGAAAAGAGAAGAAAAGAGAGGGCAAAGATAGATAAGGAAAAATGATAAGAGGCAGATACACTTGAGAGATAGAGACACAGAGAGAGAAAAAGCAAGAGAGAGAAAGAGAAGAGAGAAAGCGAGAAAGAGTGAAAGAGAGAGATAAAGAAAAAGAGCAGGAGAGAAAGCGAGGGAAAGAGAGACACAGAGAGAGAGAGAGAGAGAGACAGAGTGAGAGAGAAAGCAAGAGATAGAAAGAGAGAGAGAGAAAGAGAGAGAGATAAAGAAAAAGAGCAGGAGAGAAAGCGAGGGAAAGAGAGAGAGATACAGAGAAAGACAGAGAGACAGAGTGAGAGAGAAAACAAGAAAGAGAAAGAAAGAGAGAGAGAAAGCAAGAGAGAGAAAAAGAGGGAGAGAGAAATAAAGAGAAAGAGCAAGAGAGAAAGCAAGAGAGAGAGACAGAAAGAGAGAGAGAAAGAGGCGGACGAAGAGAGACAATGAGATTGAAAATGGCCACCTACCCCTGAGCGATATCTTCCTCTTCTTCTTGCGCGGCTTGACCCCCTCCACCGGACGGATGCCCCCAGAGTTGGGCGGGGAGTAGATGGGCGTCCTGACGGGGACGAGCTTGATAGGCAGGGCTGTGGAGAGCAAAATGCTCGTCATAGCTGGGGGGAAGGGAGGGAGGAGGGCGGACAGATAAAGCACAGACTTGATGATGAATGGTAGATTATGGTGTCAGTCATGAAGCGGTTAGATGAGATGAGTAAGTGACACATAGTTAAAGATAAAGTCGAGTTCTGGTCATGCGATAATTGTGAAAGAAAAGTTGTGGAATCGATCAGAAAAGGTTGATCATCTAGCATATAAGTAATGGTGCATACTGCATGGTTCTGGAATCATCAAAATGATCAGAAATTTGGCCCAGTCTTAATAAAGTTATAAGCACTGTACACAGAGAGATGTATATGGGACTACACGAACATGTGGCATAATTTTTAATGATGTTACATGTCGTATTTAAAATATTAAGGCATTTGAAGAGCCATGCTTTTCAGGGAATTTTTTATCTCTGATGTTCTTCCACACTTGCATAATAACAATGAAAACGCTTGCAAATTACCTTTCACCTTTTCCCAGAACTCAACCTTCTCTTTAACAACCAAATTATTCATACCCTTACCAAGTTTTGTAATTTTTTCAAAGTATGTGAACAATTCTCTTGTTCCCTTTTATGTTTTTCTTGAGAATGTCACATATTAAAGCGTATATCTAAAAGTATTCAACAAAGGCCCTAAACCAACCAGTCCACCTTTGATTCTTGAGTTACGAAAAACTTTAAGAGATGTCAAATTTACAAGGGGTATGAATAATTTAGTTGTAAACTGTAAGTTTCGTCATTCACCGTCAAAACATCAAGGGGACAAAAGGATAGTCCAATACACGGCAACAAATGAGCTTTTCTTACTCAACTGTCAAGAGTGATGTTGTCTGCTGTAAGTCAGGCAAGAATGGTGTTGACTTTATGTACATGTATGGGTATGAATAATTTAGATTTTAAAGGTAAGTAGAATGCCATCCCTAACTTTATGTTCCAATATGAATAGAACAAAAAAAGAATGCATAAATGAAAGAATTTAATGATTTGATTTTAGTTCTCATGAACTTGCAGCTACAGACATCCAAGTCCAAAAGCTTGTTCATGCGCAGCAGCTGTTTGCACACGAGTGCATGCCAACGCTACTTTTATATTCCGATGTCTTTGGAAGAAAGAAAATGTATATATTAATGAATTTTAAGATTTCAGATTTAGTATAGAAGGAATAGCAGCTACAGACATTCTAGTCCAAAAGCTTGTACATGGGCATGTACAGCAGCTAAATGTAAATACAATGTGTGAAATTTGAAGAATATGTAGAGTCATTCAATATATATCATTTATAAAATATAGGAATGGGTGAATTTTTAATATTTGATTTTCAGTTTAAATGGACTTGCCGATGCTGTAGACCTAAAGTAGTATAGAATGTTTATGCATTTGCATTCACCATGGAAGCCATGAATGGAACAGACTTAATGTGCCCGATGCCCAGCAAGTCAGTTATAAGTTTCTAACCATTTCCATCATCGGCAATTGTACTACGTAAAATTATATATATGTCATTTAGTATATTACAAATCCTGAAAACTGCAACAAGCACCCGCATTCCCTTTGATTTTCTTCTTAACTATCAGTAATATCAATATTGGTTAAAAAAAGAACGTCAATAAATCCATTGGGATAGTGCCCATTCTGCTGAGCATGCTCAATCCTGGGAGATGGGAGGAATCTCCCTGCTCAATCTATCAGAAACAGGCACTGTAGATATTGGTTTGAGATTGATATTAGATGTTTAACACACAAATCAGAAACCAAATAGTAGGAGAATGTTAATCACAACAACCATTAATATCAAGCAATCATGCTTCTTTACATAGAATGGATCTTTAAAAAAAATATACATATATACATATATCTCTTCACGAACAAGCAAAGACAAAATGAGAGTTGACTTTTCTTGACCTAAATTACGTTGTTATGGTTTCAACCTACAGTTTACTATGTTTCCAAACATTACACCAGCCATTAGTTAAACTTTGTGATTTCTTACATCAGTAAAATAATGACAGTTCGATACAAAAAAAGGAGAATCCTTGTAAATGTGATTTTAACAAATCAGACTTTACAAGGAAGCCAGTTGGCTCAGTTGGTAAAGCGCTTGCCTGTCGAACCACAGATCGTATGTTCGAATCCAACCCAGGCCCATGACAGTGGAAACACTCTGTCCCTCGGATAGGATATTAAATAGAGGCCCTGCGTAGAGGAGACTCACCACCTTTGCAATGTCAGGAACCTACTGCACTATTTGTATAAGACTAGGCCTGAAACTCTAGTTCGTCCACCTGCACATCCCAAACAGATATGCCGGAGGAGAGACCCCAGGGGTTATAGTGATGCAGTTTGCTTTTGCCCTTCCAAGCACCTGTGATAATGACTTGTAAACCCATTGCCTATACTAGGAACTGGGTTGTCCCTGTATTAAATCTATGAGAATTAGAGAATTCAGTAGGTAATAGGTTAACTATGCCCTACTTTGGATGGGGATTTCCCCTAATGTTAGGGATTTTCCCTCAACAAATGGAAACTACTCAAATGCCTAGATGGTCTGATGTTGTGATGAATTATCGAGATTGAATAGATGCCCTGTACCCCCTCCCTAATATACCTGTCATAACAGGGCTGAGCCTTGCACCTGCTGCGTTGGCTGTCCTGGTCTGGATGGTGCATGGTGTCGAGTGAGACCTGAAGGTAAAGAGAGAGATCAAAGAAAGAGTCCTCAATGTAGATGCCTGGCTCTGGGGCCTGTTTCAGAAAACTTGTTATCAATAACAAGTTACAAGCTACTGAAATCATGGCATCAGATTGGCTGAGAGCAAATTAGATAACAAGTTTTATGAAATGGCCCCCCTGGACTTGCTTTGGTAAACATCATTACAATATATTCATCTATCTGTCATCTGAGGTGGTACACATGAGTTAAACGTATAACTAATTTATCCTTCTTTAAATGAATGTTATAAAACAAGATAATACAAATATGGTGCTATTGGTACATCAGCTTTAATGTTTAATTGTGCATCAAGCAGAATTTAACTTTTCTTCTTTTTCTAATTCAATTTTTTTCAAAGTAAACTTGTGTTCCTGTCGTTGTGTTCCTGAAGTATCACTATTAACAATTTTGATGAAGTACAGGAGAAAATATGTGGAGCATCTGCCAAGCACATGATGGTATTAACAAACTGATTTTGTGTTGTTGACAATACCTTCATATTATAATAATAATAATAATATTGAGTATTTAAAATTTAAATCATATTAAGATACTGAGGGAAGAAATATGTCTTAAAGGTAAAGACCAGTTATGGTCATGCAATTGCATTGTAAAAGAAACGCTGTGGAATCGATCAGAAAAGGTTGATCATCTAGCATATAAGTATTGGTGTATAC
Organism: Strongylocentrotus purpuratus; assembly: GCF_000002235.5. Lineage (NCBI taxonomy): Eukaryota > Metazoa > Echinodermata > Echinoidea > Camarodonta > Strongylocentrotidae > Strongylocentrotus > Strongylocentrotus purpuratus. Next base: position 27,122,201 of record NW_022145605.1, on the reverse strand, counting down.
CGCAAGGTTCTGGAATCATCAAAATGATAAGAAATATGGCCCAGTCTTCGTAAAGTTACAAGCACTGTACACAGAAAGATGTACATGTATATGGGACTATAAGCACACATGCGCGACACGTGCGTTTATCTCTCACAGACCATGTAGATAAACTAATTTACCAAATATATCAATTAGTAGGCGGTTTACCGGCAAATTTTTATCATCATGCATTAGTCAAAACATATTCTTTCACATGATTGGTAATAAGAGCTTCCATTTCATTTTTTGAAATTGGGGCATTTCCAATACTGGTCTTTACCTTTAAGGGATCTTTGAAAGAGGCAAGACAGGTTTATTCTCCGATGGAAAGTGGGGTATTGATCCATGTTTTTGAGACAGCCACTGTAAAACGTCTTGCTTTCTTTAAAGTCCATCTGCACTAGTTTGGCCAGGAGGGATTAGACCTCCCTGCCATGGTCACTGACAGGTGGTTATTTCATCAAATCAGATCTCGATTAACATAAGAAAAAGGGGACCAAGGGGGACCAACGGGCACCGATTATGTATTTTTTGCTATAATTATAGAGGGTGCAAGAAGCTACATGTATAAGTAGTGCAGTGGGGCTTTAAAACGTTTAACCGTCTTACTTTCTCATTCTTGAGGTTGTAGCAGCAGCAGCGGCAGCTAGGTGTGACATGGTTGCACTCTGGGTAAGAGGAGGCATCCCAAGACCAGAAGAGCTTTGGACCGGACTCGCTGTGGTATGGTGATTGCTGCCCTCACTTGACTGACCAGCAGCCATGGATGCCGGCACACTCACCGACCTGAATATGGTAAAGTGGCAAGATTTAAAGAGACTTGTCATCTAATATGAATTCCATGGTTTGTCGCTTAGAGAACAAAAATTTGCATGGACCATGATGTTGTTAGGTGTTTCTCATTCATGACCATGTCGGTATTTAAAAAAAAAAATTAAAAAAGTGTTGTTGTTGTTGTTGACAATACAGTTGCCTTCATATATTATAATAATATTAAGTATTGAGGTATTATACTTGCACACAAGTTATTCCTCTGTTTTATTGAGACTAGAATGACATCTTTCACAAATTATTCATCTTCCATAAAGACTGACATCAAACCAAAGCCTTCTTGAAGTACATATCTGTTGTAATAATGCATAACTAATCAAGTTGACAACATCATGTTAAATGGAAAAAAATCACAGAGATTCCAAACAGTTCTGGAAATAAATGGTTAGAAGTACAGATTTACAAGCAAAGTGAGACATTCAAAATTCATCACATCATCTAATAGTACAGTAGCTTTTAACGTAATCTGTGCAGTCAAATACTGTAAAATGAACAGAAGTTACAATTTCTGTGCTAATATAGATTGAGTAACCAAATAGATCCTGTTTACATTCACACAATTACACATAAGTGTCAAGGTTACCCGAAAAAAAGAAACCCTAAAAAGAAAGAAAAATGGTCAAACCTTGGTAAACTGCTCCTTCCAGTACTCCCTGTAGAGGATCCCGCAGAACTTGTACTGGCAACATCCGGGTCTCCAGGGCTTGTCCATGCCACTGTGGCCTGCACATCCCGCGTTGCCGCGACAGCCTTACGAGACGATGACCTCTTCCCGTGAGACCTCTTCCCTGCTCTCTGCGTCGCTGTTCCCGTAGACGGGGGCTCCACTACCTGAGGCACATTTGGTGTAGTTGTTGTTGTGGCAGGGCTCGGCGAAATTTCATCGTCCGTTTCTTTGATGGGTTCCGATATGGACAACGACGTCGGCCGGGACAGTTCCACGGCCTCCGACAGCAGCTCCCCGGGTACTACGTCACCCGTCATTTCAATTTGACATGATTCCAACGTCACATTCGCGTTATCGTGTTCCTTTATACTAGCATCGGCGCAACCTCCTGGGTCCACCTCTAAAACGGCGCTCAGTTCCGGACTCCCGCTGCCACTAGACACCTCACTTAAAGACGGAACATTAGTCACCTTTGGGTACGTCTCGACAAGCACCACCCTCCGTAGCTTCCGCTTAAACCCAGAAGTCCTACGTACCTGCATCATCTGCGTGTAGTCTATGATGTAGGGTAAATGACACTTGGTCTTGGATAGGTCTATAGAGGGTAGGTTCTGCTTGTAGGCATCCTCTACGATAGTACTGGTGTCCAGGTCGTATTGGATCCAGCCGCTGTTGTCCTCCCATTGCCATTCCACACCTTGTCCTGCAGGGGAACTGCCTGGTAGCTGTCTTCTCCTGATGGGTCTGGCGTTACCTGTAACAAGAGCAAAGTAAAGAGTTTCTGTATCATCCTCAATGATATCTTTGACTATATCCTAGACATTATCTGCCCATTGACATCCTACACCTTGTCCTGTAGATGAACTCCTTGATGATTGTTATCTCTCAATTTAAACCACTCAACTTTTACATGTAACTCTACTAAAGTGCGTACAAGGGAAAAAGAGAGAAAAGGGTCAAGATATTAATTTCCACAGAAAGTACTGCTGAGTAAAATCATAACCAGTAATAATCCTTGTTTTTTGCTGATTCAAGTAGGTTATAAGATATTCTTTTTTTTTTCTAGAGTTGGCGTGATTTATGGACTTTCATCTTGAATTCATATCACTCACCCAAGAAACACATTCAATGACTGTGCAGGAGGTATATTGGATTGTTTACACATCAAAATTCTATCTTAGGTACATGTTGGCCTACTCAAGGCAGTTTTGTCACCTTATGCGTGCAAGTGTACTTTTTAACCTACAGGTGCATTTTGGGGTTTTGTATGTTCTCTTGACAAAAACAAACCACAAGCGAGTGAAGCGACACAACCGCTTCCATGTCTGTTGTAATTTTTTAGGAAAAACATAAATCAAAGAATAATTCCTCCATATATATCACCTACATGTAAATCAATGCATGTACTGTAGGCTCAGCATACATATGAAGTGCATTTAGCAATGAAAACACAATGCTCTTTGATTGACAATCCCAGGTGGGCAGCTCAGACCCTTCCAGAGGATACATTAAAGTTTTGCTGGTCGTTTACATTGAATTGCAAAAATTCACAAGTGACAAACAATATCAATTTAGTTATTGTTATTTTGTTATTGTGCAACTTAGAAAACAATGGCAGGACTTTGGGTTGCCTGACAGAGGTAGTAAAATGGTGAATGTAGATATACATGTATGTACATGTAAATTTAATTTAGCATAACATACATGATTCTAGTTCCCACCACATCACTAATACATCCGTGTAACACGTTTATCTGCATCCGTCTGCCACACTCTACCGGGGTTGCAGGAACTAATCCCTTAAAATGTTAAGGCGCCTTAATATTAGCCATGCTAAAAGCCAGCGTGATAACAATGGATGGAATAGAGTGTGAAGTACAGTATGACAGAAACAAGTGCTAAACTAGATGGAATTTTGACTGCGCGCAGTCGAAAATGATGCCTCCGCCATAGAGCAATTTAAACTAGAGAGTTACTTGACCTATTGTGACCTAAGGTCAAGCCGAAAATTGAGAAATTTGTCATTTTGTGTACAAAATGAATGGCAAAGTGAAGTTTCTAGTTTGGTCTATAAATCAGCATAATTTTACTCTTTAGAGTTTAGTTATCATTTATTCAAGCAAAATATTGATACGTAACAACCTCAAGTATCAGAAGTCCTAAAACAATACAATACATAAGATTAAGAATTAATAACAATAGAATACAAAAGAAGTTCATAAAACAATGAAATACATAAGAATTGAAATAGACATGGACAATTTTTTTATGTGATAATGCCCGATAGGCTTTTTAGAAACTTTTTGCCACAAAATCAACTCTGTAAAAGCTTTATTTATGTAATTGTTAATAAAAATCATTATTCATGAATTTGATTTGCATAAATTAGCATAATTGATAAAATAAGTAATTTTCAGCAAAATTATAGTGAGGTCTCTTCCTTTATGCAATTGCATAAATTAGCATAATTGATAAAATAAGCAATTTTCAGCAAAATAATAGTGAGGTCTCTTCCTTTGCGCAATTTCTCAAGACGCGTGCCAAATTTCGAGGCAATCGGCCCCTCCCCCCCCCCCCCCAGTCAGGGAGGTGCTCAAAATAGCCCAGTTAAGTACGGGTTAAGTAACGGAACATATTTCAAGTGGTTCTTGACATATCATGACAAGTCCTATACATGTAGTCTGAATTTTTCAAGTTGACCTCTATGACCTTTGACATACATGTACTCCAAAATCTAATCTGATCGTTTTCCTATGGTGATATACTATCCTTAAGTTTGAAGTTTAAAATCTCAAATGGTTCTTGAGATATCGCGATAACGAGCTGAAGACATGGAATTTCACAAGTTGAAATCTGTGACCCTTGACCTACGTGCTCCAAAATCTAATCAGATCGTCTTCCTATGGTGATACATACTATCATTAAGTTTGAAGTGAAAATTCTCCAGTGGTTCTTGAGATATCGCGATAACGATCTCAATGTATGGAATTTCATAAGTTGACCTCTGTGACCCTTGACCTGTGACCTACGTGCTCCAAAATCTAATCAGATTGTCTTCCTATGGTGATACATACATGTACTATCATCAAGTTTGGAGTTTAAATCTCCAGTGGTTCTTGAGATATCATGATAACAATCTCAATGTATGGAATTTCATAAGTTGACCTCTGTGACCCTTGACCTTTGACCTACGTGCTCCAAAATCTAATCAGATTGTCTTCCTATGGTGATACACACTATCATTAAGTTTGAAGTTTAAATCTCCAGTGGTTCTTGAGATATTATGATATGGTGATACATACTATCATTAAGTTTGAAGTGAAAATTCTCCAGTGGTTCTTGAGATATCGCGATAACGATCTCAATGTATGGAATTTCATAAGTTGACCTCTGTGAACCTTGACCTTTGACCTACGTGCTCCAAAATCTACTCAGATCGTCTTCCTATGGTGATACATACTATCCTTAAGTTTGAAGTTTTTACATCTCCATTGGTTCTTGAGATATCATGATAACAATCTCAATGTATGGAATTTCATAAGTTGACCTCTATGACCCTTGACCTTTGACCTACGTGCTCCAAAATGTAATCAGATTGTTTTCCTATAGTGATACACACTATCACTAAGTTTGAAGTTTAAATCTCCAGTGGTTCTTGAGATATCATGATAACAATCTCAATGTATGGAATTTCATAAGTTGACCTCTGTGACCCTTGACCTTTGACATACGTGCTCCAAAATCTAATCAGATCGTCTTCCTATGGTGATACATACTATCCTTAAGTTTGAAGTTTAAATCTCAAATGGTTCTTGAGATATCGCGCTAACAAACTCAATACAAGGAATTTCATAAGTTAACCTCTGTGACCTGTGACCTTTGACCTACGTACTCCAAAATCTAATCAGATCGTCTTCCTATGGTGATAAATACTATTCCCGAGTCTTAAGTTTAAATCTTAAATGGTTCTTGAGATATTGTGATAACGGTCAAACGGGACGGACGTACGGACGGACAACCCGAAAACATGATGCCTCCGGCACCACCTTCGGTGGCGGAGGCATAACAAGCACACAGTATTATAATTAGAAGTACATGTATGTAGTTTTCTAGGTAATGTCGAGCCCCGGAAAGTACTTGTTTGAGAGGAACTCAAGGAGAGCTTACAAATGTATTTATAGTGGCATTTTGTACACACACTGTAAAATACAAGGTTTTAGATCTCCTGTTATTGCCTTCATGACATTCACCAATATAAATGTAGCGCAATCAAATGTAAAATGATAAAGATACGTACATGTACATGTACAAAATGTAAGCATGTACACAAGTCTAACAAAGTGAAGTGACAATTCACCATACAAGTGCATGTACAGTATACCTTCTGAAGTCCTATTTGTTATTCATCCATTTTCCCTCCACCTTGTTTATGTACAGTATGAAAGTCCACATTGCAATAAACAAAGGAAAAATAGCACCCTACCTGCCATAAAATATTTAAAAAGGTAAAATAAAACTGAGAGAATATATGCTTTCTATGACAATATGTATATGGGTGGGCATCATGCCTGACGGACCTGGTGCGCTTTATAGTAAAGAAGCGACCATTTTAGTTATTATTATTATTGTTATATCACGTTTGTGTACACATGCACACCACAGGGCTTGTACATAAGCAATGTCAGCTTCCCCCAGAAGGCATTGAATAATAATGAAGGGGCTCCCGCTCGCTCCGATGTTAAAAGCATTTCCTAGAAAGAAAATTAGGACTCCAAGTTCTGATCCATTACAGCATTCGAGGTAGGATGTATCGAAACCGTAAGGAGGGTTGGGTTCTCAGTAACACAACATTGATTATTAATGATGTGAGAAGTCAAGAGTGGCAGTGACCTTCAGTGGCTAATGCAAGCCCCCCCCCCCCTTTTATGAACCTTGAATAACCAACAAAAACATTTGCCCCTTCGATAGTGTTATGTACCTGTACATGTTACATCGTGCCTCCCCCCTTTACAAAATCTGGGACTGCCCCTGCTTTGCACACTTAAAATTGTGAATAATTATGATTAACTTTAAAAAAATAGGGAATGTGGATTGTGGAAACAATCCCTAACTGGGTAACATCATAAAATGCCTGACATAGCACCTGTCATTATATCGAGGCAGATTGTGAGCACAGGTGAATTTGTTTTAGTGAAAGACGATGGAAGCGAAAAGGGAAAGTCTTGAACACTCTGAAAGACCTCTCAACATCTCCAAAAGTGAAGAATAGATATTAATGAAAGTTCAATATGACCCTAGGAAATCTTGTTCAAAAAGAGCTCCCCTGAACAAGAAATTACCTTTTAAACTCATTTGAAACCCTCAAAGCTGTTTTAATCAATGGTAACTTTCACTTGCCATTGGTAAGGTACACATTGTACATGCTTACTTCATCTGAAGGTCATCTTACAAACAGACAAAAATGAATTGGAGTTGATGTTGTTATTTTGGTTTTATCAGCGTTTCATTTACACCGGTCCCTTTTCTTTTTTGGGGGGTTTAATATTTGTAGATTCGTACTCTTCATAATGAATGGCTGGTTTTATACCACAAACCACATGTTATGTAGCAAGATGTACGATACATTTTACAATTTTAGCACTTGATGACGATACATGCAATTTAACACATGTATGCATGTATTATTGCACATCCAAACTTTTGGGAACCAGTTTGTGTAATTTGTTTTAATCTGTGATTTACATGTATATACTTGCAATAATAAAACAAGTGTATTTATTTCTTTCTTTTTTGATCACGGGGGCGACTCAAGTATATTGATATCCATACAGGTAAAGGCAGGCAGGCAGAAGCAAATGCTGCGGGCCTTGTCTGAGCAGAAGAACAGCGTGGCCTTTAAACCTCCGTCTATACACAAGATCAGCATGCCGGATGTCATACTGACAATGCACACACAGAGGGAAACGTCGATAGACTGCGGCAAATAATTACGTTGTGCTCTGGCTGATAGTGAAACGCGAGTGGGTTTCAGAGGAGAGTTCGCGAGGGGAATGTAATAATGTTTTCTCTCGTCAACGACATGTGATTCCGGGGTAGGTGTAAGTTTCTACCTTGGGGGGAGCGCACAAATACACTGGAATACGTGACGAAGGGACGGAAGGGACTCACTTCAGATGTAAACAATCTTTGGGAAAATGGATAAAAGTTGAGAGAGAGTCCGTCGATAATGACATCAAGCATACATGTAGAAGCAATCCTAACTACCTGTTGCTAGAAGAAATAGGTGGATGTGGAACATCAGAGGTTAAAGGCATTGTTTAACAATGCTAAATCTGAGATGCACTGCCCTACATGTTATCAATGTCTGTGATATGGTGTAATATTGAAGCCCTAAAAAATTGCACTTCAAAATCATCACGAAGTGCCTCAAAAAAGAAAAAAAAAATTGAGTGACCAGTATTACCATACTCATTTTCCTCAAGAGACTGTAATGTTATAAAAACCATTGGGAAAACGGTTTTTGAAGTTTTGATTTCCAATCATAAATATCTTGATAATCAGACAGGCGATCGGCTTGTAAAGGTCATGGGATTCCTGACTGACCTAAAGGTTTATAATTATGAATGCAGCATGAGCTAAATCCAAGATTTTGTTTAAGATCTGAGGCAAATACTAATAAATACTAGTAATTTTCATTACAGGTTCATTCAGATATGATGTAGCAAACCCATTTTTTAAATGATGGCATAGAGTGTTATACCCCTCACATTTCTGTATCATATATAGCAAAGAGCTCAGGGAATACATGCAAAAGTCCATTGTTGCACGCAGTTGCTATTCAATTACACATTTTTATTTTAAATGGGGCAATTATTTAGCGGCAGTTTACTGCATCATATGACTCGTATCTCAACAAGCTGTATGTGTGAAATAAACCGACACTAACCTACAAGTCAGGAATGTAATTAATTATTTATGTCATTCCATTTCTGTGAGCAATAATCCTCATAAATTCTCAAATATGATAACAAAACATTAGTACTGTATACACCCTGTATAAGCACATAACAAGTAAACAGAAACTGAATCTGAGACTCAAAAGTGATTTTCCTGCAATAAAACTGCCAGGAGGTATTGGCAAAATAGTAGCATATACATGTCCACGTAAGCTGCATTTACATTTCCAAGCAAATCCATAGGTTCCTGTGTTTTGTGACTTTCATCAGAAAATGCTAAACAATACAAAAAATAAAATAAGAAAGAAACTACCCTCTGAAATGTGGTTTTTAGAATGTGTTCTGTGTATTCTGAAATTCAAATTAACCAGTGGACTAAGATGCACAATTAGAAAAGTGAAGTCAGCTTTCAGAATCCCCCCCCCCCCCCCCCATGTACAAAACAAGAGACAGCAGGTCAATTCCAGGCTTTACAGAACAATATTTCCAGAGAATTTTCAATTATGAAAAAAGAATGTCATATGCATTTTTAAAAGTTAATGATATCAAACCATATACAAACTTATATGAGGTACATGTAAATGTAATATCTTCACAATTGAGTTTCATGTCAAACATTCATCAAATTGATAAAATAATGAGTTTTCAATAGCTTTCTTACTGAATGACCCAAAAATGTCCTTCTCCAATGTCTCTCTCCGTATTAAACAAACCTATAACAAGTTCAATATTTCATAAATTTCATTAATAGTTGATAGGAAACCCAAATGTTAAGAAAGTAGTAGTACCTCAAGGCTCAAACAATATAACATATGAATAATATGTCCATAATATTCTTCATTCAATTTTCTGGAAATGTCTTTCTCTAATGTTTGGAATTGACCAGCAAATTAATTTCTTTACAGTTTAAAGTAAACATCATCACATATCAAGGATATTTAATGTGTTTATTGTACAGTTAGAATTTACATGTATGTATTTTATGACGTGTCTGTGAAGATGTCTTTTGCGTTTACAGACTACAAGAGTACACAGGGCTCTTGGGAGCTCCAAGTCAAGGAGGAATTTGAGCATTCACTTTTAGTCAGTCAACTCATTCCTTGCCAAGCCATTAGGGTCATTCACACACAATAATTAAGTAGGTACTAGGTAGTATGATGAAGTACAATCCAACTCCTAATTTGGTATGACTTTTCTTCATCTATTCATTTTCCTCCCATCTACATGTAGTCATTATCTGAGAGGGGCTTGGTCAAATGTCAACAAATTAAGCAGTGGTAGAAAATATCATTTGCTTTATTATTTGTAAAACCTTGGATGGTGACATCACAAACATGTACACGTACAGTGTAGGTGTTAATTTCTTGAATTTTGAAAAGTGGAGATTTGAAAACAAATAAAATAAAATTGAACCATGATCAGAATCTCTTTTGTGTATACGGTACATGTACATTACATGTGCATGAGAACCCCCCCTCCCCCCTCCAAAAAAAAGTCATTAGTGAGATTCATACCAAATTTAGCAATGGTGCATTTTTTAACTCCAAGTATTTATCAATCCCTCTATGTTGTAACAAAGAGTAAGCTCCAAGCTCAAAAAAAAAAAAAAAAAGACAAAATATACATGTACACTAATGTCAGGGGGAAGTAAAATACCAAAATCCATTCAATATTTGTCAATACAAATGAGGGGGAAAACAGAATTTAAATCACAATTGAAATCTCATATTCTGCTTCTTTTTTTAAGAATATTTTAATTCAAGATAATTACTTTTGATAAATATTTTATTCAAGATAATTACTTTTAAACATTCCAAGTATGAAACAGGGTGAAAAAATGAGATCTTATAAAATCGCAACTGAAATCTCACTTATTGTTTGAGTGTGAATGGGGCCTATTACCTGAGAGCATTTCAGAGACAGGCCTAACACGGCCCCTAATCCTCTTCTAGGGTATTTAAACAGTCTCATATTTCCTCCATTTTCAGGACGCTGACATTTAGATTTGTTAGCGATGCACACATAGCCCCATTCCACTCGCCTCTTCTCTTCTTCTTTTGGCTCAAGCCATGGCTGATCGCCATCGCTGTAAACTCGGCTTCCTAAGTACCTCTAACGTTCTTCCGCTCAGGCCAGGTATAAAATCCATCTTTCATCGTGTTGTTTACAACACATCAGATCTCTCATTGACTGGTTTCATCATTTATCATTTGTGATATCTTCTTTTATGCCTGAACATTAAAGATGATTCATCAGTTATAAGTGATTTGTGTCACGAATTTTCTATTTTTTTAAAATTCATTTTTAAGCGTATATTTTGTAGGGCTCTAAGGCCATTAAAAAAAATATACATGTTTAGCGTCCCCGCCCGCTTCCTTTTTGGGGGCCGCCTCCTATTTTGAATTTTTTTTTTTTTGAAAGAAAAAAAAACATGAAAAACACTGCTAAAATGGCTCTATTTCTGATTTAAAAAAAAAAAAAAAAAAATTGGCTGCGGCCATCTTGAAAAAAAATAGCCTCGACTGTCAGGGAAAATGCACCGAGCGGCCATTTTGAGCGGCCATTTTGAAATAAAAAATAAAAAATAAAAAGGGCCTCCTCCTTCCTATTTTTCGAAAAAACAGGACGCTAAACATGTTTTTTTTTTTATTTGGCCTAATACAAAGGTTATTGAGATAAACTACATGTACAAAATGTGGAATAATTGTCGCAAAATGGTTGATTCATGTCCATAAACAAAGAGTTAACGCCCTTCAGGCTCTCCACAGACCGTACATAAGGCCCGTCTTCACTACCTCGAGATTGTCAAATATCCAGCTATTTGAACTATCCCGATCGCAAACTATCCAGCTATTTGCGTCTTCACTAGACCGAAGTAGCAAATTAGCTGGATAGTTGGTCGGGATAATATCCCAAGATATCTCGGTCTAGTTTGCAAAATATCCCACTATTTCCCAACTAGCGGGATAGTTTGCGACCGTCTTCATTAGACCGAAGTACGGAGTCAAATATCCCGATCCCATCATGCACAACGATTTCTGGTTTTCCGCGCACATGCGATCTATACCGCTCAGCGCCGCGCTAGTACAACTAGTAAACACGGAAAACCGCAAACTAGACCGAGATATCTTGGGATATTATCCCGACCAACTATCCAGCTAATTTGCTACTTCGGTCTAATAAAGACGCAAATTAGCTGGATAGTTTGCGATCGGGATAATTCAAATAGCTGGATATTTGGCAATCTCGAGATAGTGCAGACACGCCTATATACAACTGTAGGCTTTCATCAAACAAACGATGGGAGTTTACTTTCAGTCGCCCTGCAATACAATCATTTTTATCAAACAGGTGAACAGCTGATGTGATCATTCTATTTCCTTGCTATCCCAATCATACTGTAGCCCATTGTACCCTGCACCAAACCACCAACAATGTATTCACTTATGACTGGAAATTACATACAGAATATATGTACACTACTCATACTCAGCACAGGATTAGATTCATAACTGCATGGTACCACAATTTATTTCAATTCTTTGTTGGATGCTATAAATTTCCAAGAGCATATCACAACAGAGAGCTTTGAAAATATTTGTATCTGAGACAAAATTGTCTGCTTATTTTCTGAATCGCCATTGTATCTACCGTCTCTCTTTAAAAGAAAATGTCCTACGCTCTCCAATTTCGTCTCTGGGCACTCCTTAATGCAGTCAATATTTGCATAATATATTATGTTGTGTATTATTACCTGTATGATTTTTTTTCCATGGCAAGAAGTATACTCTCTATAGTATAGGGAGGATTTTACGAAATACGGGATGACTTGGCACAAGGGAAAACTCAGACTCAGTGCAAAATGGTGGCTGAGTTATCCAGGAGAGTTTAATAGAATGACAAATTTTGCCGGGAGAACTTACAATATTATATATTGTATATTTTCAAGAGTATTTTATACATAAAGAAATGAATAGAAGAATTAAAGCAATGTTGATAACTTTAAGAGGGGAAATGCTACAAAACGTAAAATGTAAGGATATTTAAAGGTAAAGACCAGTTATGGTCATGCGATTGCATTGTGAAAGAAACGTTGTGGAATCGATCAGAAAAGGTTGATCATCAAGCATCTAGCATCTGCAAGGTCCTTGAATCATCAAAATGATAAGAAATTTGGCCCATTCTTCGTAAAGTTACAAGCACTATACACAGAAAGATGTATATGGGACTACCCTATATCTCTCACAGACCATGAGAGAAACAAATTTACCAAATAAATGAATTAGTAGGCGGTTTCCCGGCAAATTTTTTATCATCATGTATTGGTCAAAACATATTCTTTCACATGATTGGTAATGAGAGCTTCCATTTTATTTTTTGAAATTGGGGCATTTCCAATACTGGTCTTTACCTTTAAAGGTCCGACGTGTAACGTGCACTTCAACTCTTAAAATGAATTGCTGTGTGATGCCAAAATTTCATACATTGTATATAGTAACAACAAAAAAGGGTTCGGAGAAGAAAAAAATGACATCTAACATTATTCCCCCCATTTTGATTTTGCGTAAGAACATTGGGAAAAGAATAGGAAATATTGGGAAAATAGGGGTAAAATCAGGATAAATAAAAAAAAAATCAGGTAATTATCAGGCCTAAAATAGTTTTTTTTGTCAGCTTTGTTGGTATATATGTAAGTATGCAGAGATGCCAACCTCTTGACACAAAAAAATAGACTGAGTATCCTAAAAAAAAATAATCAGATTTTGGAGAGAAAAATCAGATTTTCACAAAAACTCGACACTACCACTGGCCCATTGGCCTCGGGCCAGTAAAATTTCCGAAAAATGTTTGCTCTTTCATTAAAATTGAATGAGAAAATTGTAAAGCAAAGTTTTATTTGAGGTTGCAGGGTTTACTTGTACATGTTTCTATAAGATTCCGCTGTTTTTATGGGTTTTAAAAAAAAAAATGAAAAATGAAAAATCGTATTTTAAGATTTTAAGATCGTATTTCACTCTTATTATCGTACTAAATACGATTTAATCGTCTGAGTATGCCTTTGGTATGCATACAAGTAGTTGTTAAAGCTTCATGCGAGTAGTTTTTACATTAATGAATCCCCAGTTAAATTCCTTTATGGAACCACAATCTTTGAAACATTGACGGCCCCAAAACAAACCCCAATGGCACCCCTTCTCGAGAGCGAATTCGAATACAATACCGTGACGCAAACCTCCACCCAGCCGTCCCTCTCCAGATAAACAGGGAATATGCAAAACCTCCGTGTCGGACTCTCCACCAATATTGATTCAAAAGAAGCCATCTGCACATGTGCAGTGGCATGAGAACCCAAAACACGTCGAGAGGGGGAAAAAATAAGGATGACCCCTCCGGGCAATCTTATTGTGTGGCGTCATGGAAAGAAGAAGAGCGTCTGGAACTTGAATGTCAAAGGATCGTTACATGACTTGTACCTCATCCTTCCATAATTTCGTTCCCACAATTTCTCTTTATTTCCTCCTCCTCTCTCTCTCTCTTCTTCTATCCCTCTTCCAGAGCTGCCAACCTTGTGCGACCAAAAAAAAAGGAATCATGATGGCAAAAAAAAGGAATTTCAAGCAAAAAAAGGAATTCATAAAAACGAAACTTACAAACACGCTTGACACACTTCCGATGCAGAAATGTTCATTCCTCATGCTGTTTTTTCAATACAAGCAGTTTTTTTGTTTGGGTTATTTTGGTGTTACACAGGCTTCCTATACCTGCGCCGGTTCAATTAATTAAGATTAGTAAACACGGAGATCCATTAAAATACATAAGTCTGAAACATATATTTTGTGCCAATGATAATTCCAAAGAGGTATTTATTAATATTCAGTGTCAAAGGTACACCGATAATAAACTCCCAGTGTGACAACTGGCATTTCGATTTTAAACAAACAATTCTTACAAAAAACAGCTACATGCAAAGCTTTACAATATGTTGTACAGGTATACAATACATGATAGAAAAGGAGTAAAGTAAACTACAGTATACATTAGAAAATATCAAGGAATAGAAGAAAAGTATAGATGTTCATATAAAGCACCAATGATAAAACACGAGTCGTTCGTCAATAAGCACTAAATACATCGATCAGGCGGAGAGCGTTGCCTGAACAACGACAGCAGTCCCAACTCTTGTCCCGAGGGAAATGGAACTGGAACCATGGTGGAACCATAGTGGAACACTGTTAAGAAACAAAATCAAGGCAGGTCTTAAAAAGCTGCGACATAGTAACTTCTGGGGGAAGTTACATCACACGTCTATCTGCCTTGAAGTCTAAACTTGCTCTCCCACTTAATCAATAATAATTCTTCTTTATATGGAACACGTTCAACAAGAGTATTTATCGTCTTACAAGTAGTTATTGGGCTATCACTAAACTATCTAATCAAAAGTATTTTACAATGACTGAAATATCTATAAATAGGTCTGGCTTGTGGAAAGTGGTATCTTACAGTCACATCCATCTTGTATCAAAAGTTAAGGGACAAACACATGAAAATATAACAATGGTTTTCCAACGTAAGGAGAATCACACTAAACAATATCATACAATTAATTCAAATTGCATTAAGAACTTGTGATATCTCTATAATTTACTAGAATAAAACATGAATATACTTTTAGGAAGGTGAGTGTTCGCTTACCTGTTAAGAAACAAAATCAAGGCAGGTCTTAAAAAGCTGCGACATAGTAACTTCTGGGGGAAGTTACATCACACGTCTATCTGCCTTGAAGTCTAAACTTGCTCTCAACGAGAAAGCCAATCTTTCTTCCAAACCAGGCAAACAACCCCACTATTCCCTATCCCGAAAACAAGGGGTACCAGTAAGTGTATCCACTGGTCATTCATGATTTATGTACTCTACGAATAAAGGAAGTGGTCTGGGTTTAAGACATAAACAAGGCCTATAGAATAGGGGTCTTTTTGTTCCCATCTCTTTGTTTCACCAGTAGCATATACCAGAAAGGTGATCTTAATAGAAACATAGTTTAAAGGTACACTTTAAATAGGGGTTCAACAATTTAAAGTAATATAAGCTTACTCAAAAATAGAAAATAGGTTTACTCAAAAAAATAGAATATACCTTAATAAACAGGGTCTGACACTCTCCCCTCCTAGAATCATGGCGTCCCGACATATTTAATTACAAGTCAATACAATGATAAATTTCCGCAGACTTCAGAGGACAGAGAGAGATTAACCAATCTCATACTTTCCTACCTAGATGGCAAGATGTAATTCTCTGTAGATGACCTCAACATTGGGTGCACCCCTTCAGTCAAACACCGCATCCAGCCGAATGATTCCTCCTGCCACTATGCTTCATTCTTGGGTAGAATGAGCTTCACCCGAAAGGTGGTGGCAGTTAAGGATTTCATTGGTTTTGGTGCTATAGTACTTGTGAAAAAACTTGTAAAATAAAAATAACCAGTGCCAGCGTTGTCGTCTCTGACAGAAGGCAAACCTAATTGTCAGTGTGAAAGTGCAGATGGGCCTCGATGTACCCAATGTATGGAACTTCTGATTCCACCTGCACCAAACACGAACAGGTCGTCATGGATTCCAAGTGACGGTGCGCTAACTTTTTGTGATAACAATAAGCAGATATGCATGTCACTTGGGATCGACCTAGTGTCCATAAGGCACTCATAGGGCACACACTCCGTCAACCTCAGCCCAGACAGTGAATTGGGTACCCACTACTAGTGCGGCTGGAGATTTATCAGATGTGGCCTGATGAGATGGCGTCATCTGCAAACTCATAATTACAGATCGCCTTATGGGACACTTCTTAGGTTTATCTTTGGCCACCTGTTCGGCCAGAAACTTCACTAGCTCTGCCTTAAACTTAAGGTTAGAGTCAGACATCTTAATTTTAAAAGATTATAAGCTAAACTATCCAAAAACAGGGTTAACAAAATAGTTTAAGATATTAAGGTGCCTAAATATACTATTTATAACACCAATCAGGATTCAAGAACGTGCTAATTATTATATAAAAAACAAAAATAATTATATGATGAGAATATTGATATAGTAAAATAGAAACCACAGTAACAACTAAGCTGGACAAGCTACCCCTTGTTTACTGTTACGCCTGTCAGTAGTAGGGCTGCTACTGATTTGACCTGAACAACAGCAACAAAAATTGATTAGGTCAAACTTCAAATTATTAAGACCACTTTCAAATATACGCTATGTCCAACTTAGTGTTTTACAAGTTGTGGCAATCAACACAACAATCATACACAGAATATTGTTAATCTCTTCCAAGCAAAGAGAGAGATAAAAAATCTAATACTCAATCAAAAGCAGTAAAAAAGGTATTAGCTAAACAGAATTTTCCTTTCAGAAAAACAACAATTATTTTCTAGGGAAATTTAACATCCGGGCAGTGCCTCCATTTGTTACACAGGCTTCCTATACCTGCGCCGGTTCAATTAATTAAGATTAGTAAACACGGAGATCCATTAAAATACATAAGTCTGAAACATATATTTTGTGCCAATGATAATTCCAAAGAGGTATTTATTAATATTCAGTGTCAAAGGTACACCGATAATAAACTCCCAGTGTGACAACTGGCATTTCGATTTTAAACAAACAATTCTTACAAAAAACAGCTACATGCAAAGCTTTACAATATGTTGTACAGGTATACAATACATGATAGAAAAGGAGTAAAGTAAACTACAGTATACATTAGAAAATATCAAGGAATAGAAGAAAAGTATAGATGTTCATATAAAGCACCAATGATAAAACACGAGTCGTTCGTCAATAAGCACTAAATACATCGATCAGGCGGAGAGCGTTGCCTGAACAACGACAGCAGTCCCAACTCTTGTCCCGAGGGAAATGGAACTGGAACCATGGTGGAACCATAGTGGAACACTGTTAAGAAACAAAATCAAGGCAGGTCTTAAAAAGCTGCGACATAGTAACTTCTGGGGGAAGTTACATCACACGTCTATCTGCCTTGAAGTCTAAACTTGCTCTCCCACTTAATCAATAATAATTCTTCTTTATATGGAACACGTTCAACAAGAGTATTTATCGTCTTACAAGTAGTTATTGGGCTATCACTAAACTATCTAATCAAAAGTATTTTACAATGACTGAAATATCTATAAATAGGTCTGGCTTGTGGAAAGTGGTATCTTACAGTCACATCCATCTTGTATCAAAAGTTAAGGGACAAACACATGAAAATATAACAATGGTTTTCCAACGTAAGGAGAATCACACTAAACAATATCATACAATTAATTCAAATTGCATTAAGAACTTGTGATATCTCTATAATTTACTAGAATAAAACATGAATATACTTTTAGGAAGGTGAGTGTTCGCTTACCTGTTAAGAAACAAAATCAAGGCAGGTCTTAAAAAGCTGCGACATAGTAACTTCTGGGGGAAGTTACATCACACGTCTATCTGCCTTGAAGTCTAAACTTGCTCTCAACGAGAAAGCCAATCTTTCTTCCAAACCAGGCAAACAACCCCACTATTCCCTATCCCGAAAACAAGGGGTACCAGTAAGTGTATCCACTGGTCATTCATGATTTATGTACTCTACGAATAAAGGAAGTGGTCTGGGTTTAAGACATAAACAAGGCCTATAGAATAGGGGTCTTTTTGTTCCCATCTCTTTGTTTCACCAGTAGCATATACCAGAAAGGTGATCTTAATAGAAACATAGTTTAAAGGTACACTTTAAATAGGGGTTCAACAATTTAAAGTAATATAAGCTTACTCAAAAATAGAAAATAGGTTTACTCAAAAAAATAGAATATACCTTAATAAACAGGGTCTGACACTCTCCCCTCCTAGAATCATGGCGTCCCGACATATTTAATTACAAGTCAATACAATGATAAATTTCCGCAGACTTCAGAGGACAGAGAGAGATTAACCAATCTCATACTTTCCTACCTAGATGGCAAGATGTAATTCTCTGTAGATGACCTCAACATTGGGTGCACCCCTTCAGTCAAACACCGCATCCAGCCGAATGATTCCTCCTGCCACTATGCTTCATTCTTGGGTAGAATGAGCTTCACCCGAAAGGTGGTGGCAGTTAAGGATTTCATTGGTTTTGGTGCTATAGTACTTGTGAAAAAACTTGTAAAATAAAAATAACCAGTGCCAGCGTTGTCGTCTCTGACAGAAGGCAAACCTAATTGTCAGTGTGAAAGTGCAGATGGGCCTCGATGTACCCAATGTATGGAACTTCTGATTCCACCTGCACCAAACACGAACAGGTCGTCATGGATTCCAAGTGACGGTGCGCTAACTTTTTGTGATAACAATAAGCAGATATGCATGTCACTTGGGATCGACCTAGTGTCCATAAGGCACTCATAGGGCACACACTCCGTCAACCTCAGCCCAGACAGTGAATTGGGTACCCACTACTAGTGCGGCTGGAGATTTATCAGATGTGGCCTGATGAGATGGCGTCATCTGCAAACTCATAATTACAGATCGCCTTATGGGACACTTCTTAGGTTTATCTTTGGCCACCTGTTCGGCCAGAAACTTCACTAGCTCTGCCTTAAACTTAAGGTTAGAGTCAGACATCTTAATTTTAAAAGATTATAAGCTAAACTATCCAAAAACAGGGTTAACAAAATAGTTTAAGATATTAAGGTGCCTAAATATACTATTTATAACACCAATCAGGATTCAAGAACGTGCTAATTATTATATAAAAAACAAAAATAATTATATGATGAGAATATTGATATAGTAAAATAGAAACCACAGTAACAACTAAGCTGGACAAGCTACCCCTTGTTTACTGTTACGCCTGTCAGTAGTAGGGCTGCTACTGATTTGACCTGAACAACAGCAACAAAAATTGATTAGGTCAAACTTCAAATTATTAAGACCACTTTCAAATATACGCTATGTCCAACTTAGTGTTTTACAAGTTGTGGCAATCAACACAACAATCATACACAGAATATTGTTAATCTCTTCCAAGCAAAGAGAGAGATAAAAAATCTAATACTCAATCAAAAGCAGTAAAAAAGGTATTAGCTAAACAGAATTTTCCTTTCAGAAAAACAACAATTATTTTCTAGGGAAATTTAACATCCGGGCAGTGCCTCCATTTGTTACACAGGCTTCCTATACCTGCGCCGGTTCAATTAATTAAGATTAGTAAACACGGAGATCCATTAAAATACATAAGTCTGAAACATATATTTTGTGCCAATGATAATTCCAAAGAGGTATTTATTAATATTCAGTGTCAAAGGTACACCGATAATAAACTCCCAGTGTGACAACTGGCATTTCGATTTTAAACAAACAATTCTTACAAAAAACAGCTACATGCAAAGCTTTACAATATGTTGTACAGGTATACAATACATGATAGAAAAGGAGTAAAGTAAACTACAGTATACATTAGAAAATATCAAGGAATAGAAGAAAAGTATAGATGTTCATATAAAGCACCAATGATAAAACACGAGTCGTTCGTCAATAAGCACTAAATACATCGATCAGGCGGAGAGCGTTGCCTGAACAACGACAGCAGTCCCAACTCTTGTCCCGAGGGAAATGGAACTGGAACCATGGTGGAACCATAGTGGAACACTGTTAAGAAACAAAATCAAGGCAGGTCTTAAAAAGCTGCGACATAGTAACTTCTGGGGGAAGTTACATCACACGTCTATCTGCCTTGAAGTCTAAACTTGCTCTCCCACTTAATCAATAATAATTCTTCTTTATATGGAACACGTTCAACAAGAGTATTTATCGTCTTACAAGTAGTTATTGGGCTATCACTAAACTATCTAATCAAAAGTATTTTACAATGACTGAAATATCTATAAATAGGTCTGGCTTGTGGAAAGTGGTATCTTACAGTCACATCCATCTTGTATCAAAAGTTAAGGGACAAACACATGAAAATATAACAATGGTTTTCCAACGTAAGGAGAATCACACTAAACAATATCATACAATTAATTCAAATTGCATTAAGAACTTGTGATATCTCTATAATTTACTAGAATAAAACATGAATATACTTTTAGGAAGGTGAGTGTTCGCTTACCTGTTAAGAAACAAAATCAAGGCAGGTCTTAAAAAGCTGCGACATAGTAACTTCTGGGGGAAGTTACATCACACGTCTATCTGCCTTGAAGTCTAAACTTGCTCTCAACGAGAAAGCCAATCTTTCTTCCAAACCAGGCAAACAACCCCACTATTCCCTATCCCGAAAACAAGGGGTACCAGTAAGTGTATCCACTGGTCATTCATGATTTATGTACTCTACGAATAAAGGAAGTGGTCTGGGTTTAAGACATAAACAAGGCCTATAGAATAGGGGTCTTTTTGTTCCCATCTCTTTGTTTCACCAGTAGCATATACCAGAAAGGTGATCTTAATAGAAACATAGTTTAAAGGTACACTTTAAATAGGGGTTCAACAATTTAAAGTAATATAAGCTTACTCAAAAATAGAAAATAGGTTTACTCAAAAAAATAGAATATACCTTAATAAACAGGGTCTGACATTGGTATAATCGGCATTTCATTCTTTTTGAGAATATTTTTCTCTTCAAGTATGTCTTAAAATTAGTTTCCTATTGAGTATTGAATTTGTGATCAAATCACCATTTTAGGGCAGTTGTTTGACGTGTGGTAAAAAAAAAAAAAAAAAAAAAAAAAAAAAAAAAATTATAAAAAAATGTATTTTATGAAGAAAAAACGTAAATTTGGAGGAAAAAACAGAGTAATTCCGGCAAAAACGGAATGGTTGGCAGCTCTGCTCTTCCTATCTCTCACTCCCTCCTTCCATCAATCTCTCTTACTCCATTTTTCCACCTTTCTCACCATCTCCCTTTGACTCCTTCCTCTATTTCCATTTATCCCTCTCTCCTTCCCTTGCCTTTCCTCATGCTCTCCCTCCATCTCACCCTCTCTCTCTCTCTCTCTTAATTTCTCTCTCTCTCTCCCCCTTCCTCCTTTATCCTCTCTCTCCCTCTCCCTCTCTTTCTCTCTCTGTCTCTTTCACTTTCCTCCTCTTTATCTCTTCCTTCCTCCCTCCATCAATCCTATCTCTGACTCTATTTAGGACCAGGGCTCAAATTAATTTTTTGCCCACAGGGGCTCTTCCAAAAAAAAAAGAGCCCCCGTGAGCCTTCTCACGGGGGCTCTTTTAGTGCTGACAGGGGCTCTTATTTTCATACAAATTTCCATTGAATTGGTACCCGTGAAACTCCTTGGTATTTTATCAATATCATTTATTTAAGTCGGTATTTTCCCTCTTAGAAATTTATCTGTTACATAGCTGTTATTGACTTTTATCCCTGTGAGGAAATTTTCTCCATTTCTTCCCGTTCTGCACATAATTTCCTCCTCATGTTGCTATTTTGAACCCCCCGAAGTGGTGTTTTCCTGGCATCTACTAACATGCGGCCACATTTTTCCTTGGCAGCCCAAGTGGGAGGGGGGGGGGGTTAAACCCCCTAAACCGCCTAGATCCGCCCCTGCAACATGTTATGCCTTTTTCTTTTTCTCAATATTGATTTACTGGTCGAGTTACATTATTTGCTGGTCTTTAAGAATCACCAGATTTCAGAGAATTCAAACTTTTCACAAAACTCCCGGCCCCCCCCCCACCCACTCAGTGTTATTTAGGGTACGCATATGCTTGTTCCCTCTTTTTGAAAGCACCCCCTATCTGAGGACTGCCAACATTTTCGAACCCCCCTCTCGTGGGCTTTTTGCGGGCTTTTCCTGCCTTGGAGACCCCCCTAAATCAGGAAAAATGCTCAATGTACCCCCCTAAATTCGGAATAATTTCTCAAGAGTCCAAAGAGATGAGAGAAAAAAAAAGAAAAAACACCCCCTTTTTAAAGAAATCTCCGGGTGAAAAGTCAAATACACCCCTTTTTTTACAATTCTCGGGCTGGACTTTGTCGCACGAAAAGTACCCCTTTACCGGACATTTTGGCAACACGCATGCGGTCATTCCGACCCCTGAATGGGGGGGGGGGGGGGGGGCAGAGGAAAAACTTCTCCATGTTTCAGTCCTTGCGCGATCGTCGATATCCAGCTCCAGCAGATATTGGGCGTCAGTGTGCACACCGGTACTACCAGCGCAGTATAGCCACTGTGCTGACGGCCCCACCGCGAGCTTCCGTTGTTTGTATCGGTAATACTCGTAGAGGAGAGATGGTAGAGAAAGCGCCATCTAAGTTCCATTTCATTGGTTTAAGGTTTGAAAATTGAAAATCAGAAAAGATAATCTTTATTTTATAATTCCACGGGGGCGATTTTTAATTTTGCAATCGCCCCCGTGAGCAACCTGACGGGGGCGATTATGGAGCTCACGGGGGTGAATCGCCCACCGCCCCCGTGTATTTTGAGCACTGTTTAGGACGCCATAGTGTTGCCATGGAAATATCCTCTCAGTCTCAAGATTTCTATACAAATGACAATATTTCAAGAGTCCTGCACAAATTTATATACTACACTATAGCTTTGCAAGGTGCACTTTTCCCTTCTTACTACTTTTCACTACAAATAATATTGACAAAACCACTTCTGGAACATTTAGTATCCTCCTTCGCAAATACATGCATTCTTTCAAACAAAACTTTTTTTTTCTTTTACATCTGTGACTTACTGGTAATATTATTAGGACAAAATATTACCATCAGTACAACCTGATGGGGTAACAAAATCTACTACAGAGGTACATGTAAAAAGCATAAAGCCAATTTCTGAAATTTGGAAAAGTTTAATAAGGAAGCGTCTAGAAAGGGCATGATATCAAAGTACATGTACATGTACATGTATGAGTTATAACCACTAGTACTTGCATGTATATTTTGAATAAAAAGTATGTATTCAATGCTTTTGTGTGGATAATCATACCATGAAATTTAAATTCATTTTCATTTTCATTTCACCCCCCATTAAGTTCCTATTCTGAATAAGAACTAAAATGTTCATGATTCACCTGTCACAGTAGATTGATGGACACTTAGTACAACAATTACAGGGAATAATTTTCCTGGTATCGCATCGCAATTTGCTATGCATTTTTGCATGACTGCTATACAAAATATTGTTTGTGTAGCAGTTTTCTTCCATAGAAATGTACAGAATTTCATTTGAAATATTTATCCATCAGCTGAAATTGCTTATCAAAATATTTGAGGAAAATTATTCCCTGAATTATTCACTTTTTTCCTTCATTTTTCTGTTGCAGACAAGAAAAAGAATTAGATTTTCCAGGATTGTATTTGGTCTGGGGAGTGCTTCACAAAGACTTACATCAATTTTAATAAGTTGGACTTGAACTATGGCAGGCTGTTTATGCCACTGGTTGCTCTAACTGTTCCTGACATTGGTCTCTCAAGGGACGTACGAACCATGGTCACAAATCCACAGAATTCACATTTTTTGATAGTTTATTATTGAAGGAAAAAATATTATCTAAAGATCATAGTACCAGTAAGTTTTTTCCTTCGTACTTTACATTTGGTTCAAGAATTTTTAAGGGTAAAAATCGTCTACTGATAAGTCCAAGTCTTCAATATAATTTAAGTTTACAATGTAAGTAATTTTTTTTCCCAAACAAAAAATGTAAATTCTGTAGATTTGTGACGTCCCTTGAGATATCAATGGTGAGAGCAACCAGTGGCATGTGTGGCCTGCCATAGTTCAGTCCAACCTTGGTCTTTGTGAACACCCCCCCCCCCCCCCCTTGGTGTATCTGGATACGGTAGGGTTGTTCAACAAACGCTCCAGCGACAATAGGTCTGTAGTCGATTTCACACAATATATCAAAAACCTGACTTCAATCCTGCCCCAAATACCTAATTGTAACCCTAATCCAAAACCTAACCCTAACCCTAAACTACAATGTACCATCCATTATAACCCTCACCTTAACCCTATATCCGTGACACAATACAGACCAGAGCAAAACGTCACTGGAGCACAGGAAGGATCCCCTATAGCAGAGTAAACAAGCAAGGAAAGGGTCCTCTGTATCAAGTACATGAGGGAAGTCTTCCGTCTGAATTATATATTCCAGACCATCTTTTCTCCAGGCCCTTTCATAAGCATGCTCAAAAAACTTCAATTGGTATTTCTGTCATGATGCCAACCCTGTGTGTGCCCTCTCAACGAGTTGAGGAGAATGCCACAGAATACACAAATTATGAGATGTGGAAGAAATATATAAAGGGAGGGAGAGAGAGAGAGAGAGAGAGAGAGAGAGAGAGAGAGAGAGAGAGAGAGAGAGGGGGATGAATTAAGACAACAAAATATATTTTTGAAGAAAAAAAATTTGACCTTCCTACAGGCTAATCATAATAGCTTGTATACAGTATGATCATATGGAGTTATAATTAAATAATGTACTTGGCAAATAATGTTTAAAAGTAATGATTGAAAGGAGGCCAGGAACAATTTTTTTTATAGGAACATTGTACATTACTAAAATGATTTCCTCATGTTAACAGGGGTGATAGTGAGCACTAAAAAAAAAAAAGGTTTTTTGTTTGCTCCTCAACCACGCCCCCCTTGAGTAAAACCAAAGAAGAGGATTCGCGGGGATAAAATGGCATCTAACAAAATTCCCCCCTTGCAAGTAAGAAAATTGGAGAAAAAATAGGGCAAAATAGGAAAGAATAGAGAAAATAAGCGGAGAATTGAACAAAATCAGGATAAAATAGGGAAGGAAAAAAAAATCTGGTAAATTTTTTTTTTTTTTTAAATCAGGATTTTTTTTTTTTTTTTAAATCTGGAAGAAAGGAAAAATCTGGAAAAATCTACAAAAATCAGGAAACAGATTTAAATCAGGTTTTTATCAGGCCTGTGTTAACAAATCTAGACTATATCAAGCATTAAGTTATTAAATATGTCACATAAAACAAATAAACCCATCAACTCGCAAGGAAAGAAAGAAAAGAAGATGTATCGTGTATCATGAAAAGACTGTACATGCATGACCATTTATATACAAAGGTAAGAATGGTAAGGAAATAGATTTGGCAGCCGAAAACACAGTGGCAAGGCAGCTGAGCACTATTTACTAGTACTACACGTTCATGTATAAGGGTATGTGGGTGGGAGTGAGAAGTAGAGAACAAACACTTCAGATCCACTTGTTTTGAATCAAAACAGAAAATAAGTTCAGGCTTCAGAGAAACAGATCTTATATATTTGTTTACGATGTACACAGTAGGCCTGTATTCATCAGCTCGAGATTGCCAAATATCCCGCTATTTGAACTATCCCGATCGCAAATTATCCAGCTAATTTGCGTCTTCATCAGCCCGAACTAGCAATTAGCGGGATATTTGGCCGGGATAATATCCTAAGAAATCTCAGCCTAGTTTGCAAAATATCCCGCTATTTCCCAAATAGCGGGATAGTTTGCGCCCGTCTTCATCAGACCGTGTTTGTAAATAAACAAGCTTATAGCACATGCTCTAACCTGCGCTGCATGCATGCACAGCCGGTACAAATGTTTTACAGCGCAGGTAAAACCTTAAATCCGCACGCTTGTCGTACAGTCGGTCTCTGAAGTGTGCATGCCTCAATCTCGAGATTATTTTTCGAGCTACATGTCGTTTGTGATGAGCGTATCAGTCTGGTGAAGACGCGATTTTGAGCATCAGGATAATATCCCGAGTCTGAAAATAGCGGGATATTTGGCAATCTCGAGCTGATGAGGACAGGCCTAAAGTGTACAGTGGTGGAATACCCCTACATGTACTTGCAGATCTATGAACGTGGAAAAGATGTATATATGCACACTCACTGAAGAACACTACCAGTAGTCCTTTTATGAATTGTTATCATTATATTTTTTGTATGACAGATTGCATACAGTATGATAAAGTATGATATTCACCTAACCATATTCTACAACATATTTCAAATAACAAGAAGAATCTTAAAGAAAGACAGGCTTTTTTGTAAGCAATATGAAGCATGGAACACAGATGTACAGTATACCATCAAATTTGGATGCCATATGTATGGCCATAAAAACCGTTGAAAGTTGATTTTAAAGCTAAAGACCAGTTATGGTCATGCGATTGCATTGTGAAATAAACGTTGTGAAATTGATCAGAAAAGGTTGATCATCTAGCAGAGATGTACTGCAAGGTTCTGGACTCATCAAAATGATAAGAAATTTGGCCAAGTCTTCATAAAGTTAGAAGCACTGTACACAGAAAGGTGTATATGGGACTACACACGCGTGCGCGACACGTGCATTTCATATCTCTCAACAGGCGAGAGATACACTAATTTACCAAATATATCAATTAGTAGGCGGTTTCCCGTCAACATTTTTATCATCATGTAATATTCAAAACATATTCTTTCACATGATTGGTAATAAGAGCTTCCATTTCATTTTTTGAAATTGGGGCGTTTCCAATACTGGTCTTTACCTTTAAAGTTGACTGGTCGAAAGGGAAGGATGAACAAAAAGACTGATAGATTTTTTTTTAATGCACCACAACTGGGTTAGGCATGCATCTGCATTTCCTCTGCCCCACAAAGCTCCTTTACTAGTACATCACTCACGCAGTGGCTGATTTACATCATATTGCAGACTACATATACAGAACAAAAGAAAATAAATGCATGCTAATGATGCTATTCATAGGAATTGTCACATTTGAAGGTTAAAAATAATTTCATATCATTCTTTTATTTTCTAACTCGTTCAGATCTACTTTTATTCTTTGTCCTCTTTAGTTATAAGTTTTTATTCAATGATTTCATTTTTTCCATTAATTTAATTATCTCTCCTTTCTCAAGACCTCTCAATCTCATCTTGACCAATATCTTTTTCTTCGCTTCTCCTTCAAACTCTTTGTATGGCGTGAACTTTACAGGAGAATTTTTCTCTTCTCTTGTCTTCTCTCCTCACTCCCTCTTCTCCAACTCTTTCTTTCTTTTATGTAGGCTTTTGCATTAAAGGTCAATGTATGCTCTCCCCCTTCTTTTCTTTCCACCCTTCATTCTCTACAATCAATATGAGCTGGACGTTTTCTTTTCTTCTGCTCCAACCCCTCAATCCCCCCTCCCCCTATCTAGATTATCATACAGTGTAACAGAAATTTGAAGAATGCTATTTTCATTTCATTTCTCCCACTTCTCTTCCTCCTCACTCTCTCTCTCTCTCTCTCTCTCTCTCTCTCTCTCTCTATCTCTCTATATCCCCCTCCTTCCATCTCTTTTTTTTCTCCCTCTCTCAATAACTTATCACACATTATAAATATCCTGTGAGAACTTCATCGGTGGGATTTTCCTTGATGCTACAAGCTACACGGAAACTATGTGTACATGCTCTTGTTTGCAGCATAATTGAGATAAATGACGACATAATACCATTCTAGTCATGTGTTGGACAAAACTTACCAGTATACACAGAGAATTACGGTACATGTTATACAACACATCTACATGTACTTCATTATGCATGTACCACAAAGCCATTCATTAGGCCAAACTGACAAGCAATTCTTGAAAAACAAAAAAATATCCTGATTGTTGTGTACTACAACACTGTACATCCTGATCTGGGCCTCCTCTTCATGCAAATTTACTGATCCATGGATATGTGCTGCAATTATAAGCACCTCATATCAAGGGGGAAAAATATTTTTATAAAATGTATATCTTACTATGAACATGTATTGGAGATGCCGCAGACCTGGAAAATGTGGAAATTTGCATTTCTAACCTGGGAGATGATACTAAAGTAAAACTGTCACACAAGTAATAGCGACCTGCGTACAAATGTGACACAAAAAGTAGAGGATTTTGATTGAAAGTCTATTCTCTTCAACTATGAAAAAAATAACACAGGAGCCTTAGAAAATAGTAAAAGAGCTCTGGTAAAAATTTAAAAAACATAATTTGAAAGAAATGCTTAAATAAATTTCTGAACCAAGATATCTCTTTTGTACTCCAAATCCAAAATGAGAACTGTGAAAAAAAGTAACGATAACATAAACACTGCTATTCGAATATAAAAATACAAAAACACTATAAACCTAAAGATTTTATTACTGATATAAGGTAAAAGTTCAGTTTTGAGCTCCCCTATAAAAGAAAATACTCTTCCATCTTATTTTTTCTTTATGGTATTATTTACAATACAGATGAAGTTATCTCTACCTCTCTCTCTTTGTCTCTCTCCAGCACAATTGTCCACTCTCCAGAACAATTTTCTATGTAATGATACTCCCTTACAAAAGAACTCTCTCTCTCTCTCTCTCTCTCTCTCTCTCTCTCTCTCTCTAAATGTAACTGTTGATGCCTGCCTCTCTGTCCCTCTTTCTTTCCTCTGGAGAGCCGTACGATTCTCCTCCGTTTCTGCTCAATTCCCTGACTTACGTCACAGCTTCGCTAACAAGGCCGTACCCAGAACCTCCCCCATCACCAATGACGACAAGAGCTCCCGGCCATCAGCGTGTCAATGTTTGGATACGCACAGGCTATATGCAACTTTCGTTTTCATGTTTTCATTTCATCTCTCATGTGCATGTATCCTCTCTCTAGAGCCAAAAGGGCATTACAGTGACTCCATAGGCCTGTCTTCATCAGCTCGAGTTTGCCAAATAACCCGCTATTTTCCGACTTGGGATATTATCCCGAAGCTGGAAATTGCGTCCTCACTAGACTGATATGCTCATCACAAACTAGCACGGACGGGCACAAATTAGCCGCTATTTCCCAAATAGCAGGGTATCTTGGAAACAAGACAAAGATTTCTCGGGATATTTTCTGGACCAAATATCCTGCTAATTGCAACTGTGGGCTGATGAAGACGAAAATTAACTGGTTAATTTGCAATCGGGATAGTTAAAATAGCGGGTTATCTGGCAAACTCGAGCTGACGAAAACAGGCCTCAAGTAACATATACATACTGTACATGTACAAGTCAACGCCCATCTGGCTCTCAGCGGACAGAACATACAGACATGTTGAGTTCCTGTTTGATCTCAACATCCACTCAAGATTCTAACCACGCTGCTAGCATCCGCCGGCGACGACGGCGCTCGGGCTATGGCATCAGTCTGGAGATGCTTTTGACAGACTCTAGAAAAACAAACATTCTTTTTCATTTTACTTTGAATCTCTTGCTCTCATGATGCTCTCCATACCCCGATGTTTATTAAACCAAATTTCAAATGTAGAATATACGATACATGTAGCTCAATACAGTATACATGAACTTGAGCCCTTTGAGGTACAAGTAAGGGAAATTGTAAAAGGTAATGGCAAGATATCTTCTTAGATCTTGTTCTGTTAAGTATTTGTCTGCATATTATCACGAGTCCCAATGACTAAGTAACAAATTTAAATGAATTAAAAATAAAAGCTATCACATATGTATTTGATTCTGAAAACAGTAATAACCATGCCAACTTTTGAGGCATCATTACCTATTATTAGCAAGCTTAAACCCTCATCTGTTAACATTAAACAGGATGTGAACTGTATGACAGTAGACTACTCCCTGTAAATAGGCAATGTGCTGTTTAGCTGACTCCTCCTACAATCAAGAGACTGACACAGTTAGGCTACATGTATGCTAAACGCTTCATACCATCTTAGTGGCCACCTCTCTAATAAAGGCCACCTGTCTACAGCGGCCACTATTTTCAGTTCCCCTTGAGTGGCCTTTATAGACAGGTTTGAGGGTACATAAGATCTTCAATCAGAGTCTGTGCCTGTCAGGCCCTGCATCCTACATGTGTATAATTGTGAGGGTACACCTTTTAAGATGTTGAGCCTGACAGTCTGGGAAAGAGACAAACATCTTTTCAACTCTTGGGACACCTTACGCTACCTTGCCTGCAGGAGAAGTATCAACGGTGTTTATCACCTCTTTGTGAGTCGGCTCCAAACCTTACTAATATATGGGGACTTTCACACTATAGGAATTGGTTATACACATACATTTACATTTTGTACTTGTAGGTTGTATTTAAGATCATGTACAGTGTTCACTATCCATATAGTCCATGGCCGTCCACATGACCATGATTAGTATGGCCATAACTGGTTGCCGGCCCGTCAAAGAATCTCATTCAAAATATTGTTAATCTATAATAATAATACGCTAAGGCTACGCGGGGGGCGCGACGTCTCCGCCGGCCTTTGTATTCTATTGTTTTTTAATGAGATCGCCGACCGAAGTTGGTGCGGCTATCTCCTCCTGAACCCTCCCCTCGGGGTACCCGTGCTTGGTGCCATCGTCCGCGGGAGAGTCTACTCTAGCGAATTGGCTATAGTCCGCCCGAGGTCCTCCTCCGTGTCGACGTCCAGGGCGAAAACAGACGCGACATGCATAATGCAGGATATGCGTGACGACAGAGATACCTCATGGATATTCAACATTGCATCCGTAGACACACGACCGATGACTATCCACTCACATTAAGTTGCGTATTAAATGCTCTATGCAAAGGGCGGGATTACCGAGAGTAAAGCATCTTTCTATAGGATGTGCTTTGTTGTAGCTAGGATGTGCTTTGCATGGATTTGCATGTAGTAGCTGCACAAGAGATACACGGGGCTTCCCGTCGACGTCCAAACTTAGAGACCTATTTCCATCATGATTGCCGCGATTTTTATATAGTTTTCGTGAATGGAGGTATGAAATCAAAGCTTATTTTGTGATTATTACGGCCATGTGTACTCAATTTTGATTATCATTTTCTAAAGGGAAAGTTTTGACAAGAAAACCATTGGACTGACAATTCAGTCGCAAGCTAACTTCAGTCACCACACATCACAGTGCAGTAACTCGAGGAATCTCCAACACCGGCACCGGGCACCGCAGGCGTCCGAGGCCTGCGGCGCCTGTGTTTGAGCTTCGTGGAGTTACGCTGGAGTGTTATGTGTGTGAGTAGAGCTGAGCTGAGCTCGAGTCGAAGAGATTTGACACTTTGAAATTGTTATCTGTTGGTTTGCATCATTATTGCCGCGATTTCAATATAGTTTCGTGAATAGATTTACGAAACCTGAGCTTAGAATTAGTAAAAGTATTACTAATGTCTACGTTTTTAAACGACTGTCTGATTTTCTTGTGAAAATTTTACTTTGAAAAATAATTATCGAAATTTATGGTCAGAAATAATCACAATCTAGGGTCTATTATGTTACAGTTCTTGCATCAAATCAATGCATGAAAACTTAGTTATTGAACTAGAAAAATGTTTTTTTTTTTAAATAGGCAATTATGAAGAAGGAAACCTGAAACCCTGAGTTGAGTGTATATTTGTTTCAAGGGGCCATAAACCCCCAAAAGCTCGGGGGTTACGTTCTTCAAAGTTGAGAGATCAGATCGCAGCGAGTTGAGTGTATATACAATATAGGCGTGGGGTCCACGGGTTTCAAGGGGCCATAAACCCCCGAAAGCTCGGGGGTTTTAGGCGTTTAATTAGGGTCAGATGAGCATATTTTTAATACTTTATTTGTGACACTTGCGGGTCACTAATTGGCGTGGGGTCAATACGTAGAGTTGCGTAGTGTTGCTACCAACTACGCTGGCCTACGTTACTATATGCTGAGGGACAGAAAGGGGTACGCAAGATGAACGAAAACAAGTCAACATGTTTAATTTTTTTCGCGTACTTTCAGCGTAGAAACTTGACGCAGAAAGTACGCCTTTTTACGCAACACTATGCTACCCTACGCCAGATCGTCAAAGCAGTAAAAGCTTTCCACACAGTAAGCAACCATATAAGCAAACCTGTACGCCAGCCTACGCATAACCTACGCAGGGACTTTTTTCCCATTAATACGCAGCCTAATTTCTGCGTAGTCGGTACGCCACACTACGGAACTCTACGCAGTTCCAGTGGCTTAAAGAATAACTACCGGTACAGTTGGATCGTTTTTTTTAAATTTTTTTATATAAGGCCAAATTTAAAAAAACACATGTTTAGCGTCCTGTTTTTTCTGAAAAATGGGAAGGAGGATCGAGGCCCTTTTTTTTTTTTTTTTTTTTTTCTTTCAAATGGCTGCTCCGTACATTTTCCCTGACATTCAGGCTATTTTTCAAGAAGGCAGCCGACAATTTTTTTCTTTTCTTTTTTAAGATCAGAAATACATTTTAGCAGTGCTTTTCATGTTTTTTTTTCTTAAAAAAAAAAAAAAAAAAAAAAAAAAATCAAAAAAAAAAATTCAAAAAAAAAAAAAAAATAGGAGAGGCGGCCCCCAGAAAGGAAGCGGGTGGGGACGCTGTTTTTTTTTTCTATAAAAAAATTTTAAAAAATAAAAAAAATTCAAAAAAATTTCAAAAAAAAAAAAATAGGAGGCGGCCCCCAAAAAGGAAACGGGCGGGGAAGCTGTTTAAAAAAAAAAAAATATAGGAGGTGGCCCCCAAAAAGGAAGCGGGCGGGGACGCTAAACATGTATATTTTTTTAATGGCCTGAATGGCAAATAAAGTTCTTGGTGGTTTTAATTTAGACAGTCTCTATATATCTATTTACACCCCCGCCCCCCTCTAGAATCCCGCGGATTTCCGCGGGTCCTGCTAGTTGTTAATTATAAATCGTTTAGTGGTCAAGCTTACATAAGTTACATAACAGAATTACTTCAACTCAAATACTCTTTTCACACTGGTTTTGCTTAACCCGGTACTTTGCTTAGCCCCGTACTATCCTTAACCCCAGACTTTTTTTTTGGCTTTTCACACACGCTCTTTTTAGTCCCGTATTAGCGCCTATTCCGGAATAAGAATATCCCCGCTGTTCTCACTGCATTTTGTTAACCCCGGATATCGTGTATGTTATGATTGGACATACTTCGCATCTGGCCAATTGCGATACGCTCCATTGCGTAGTACCGGACTATTTTTTGTTTCTGTTCTCATTCATTTGCTTAGCACCGCAATTGCGGGGTTAGCAGGCGTTAGCACCACAATTGCGGAGTTAGCCCTGCTATTTTGCAGGGTTAGTTAACCCCGTATTATAGGTGGGGTTAGCCAACTTTAGCCCACTTTGGTCAAAACCAGTCTGAACAGAAAGTGGAATAGGCTTAACCCCGTACTATAGGTGGGGCGAAGACCCCCCCCCCCCCTTAACCCCACCTATAGTACGGGGTTAAGCAAAATATTGCCAGTGTGAAAACAGTAAAAGTCTAGTCACACAGTCGTAGCCTGCGCAGTTCCACAGATAAATTATTGTTTCAGATTCCCCATGGCAAAACTAAAGTAACTCTCGGGGACCGTGCTTTTGCTATTGCTGCCCCCAAACTATGGAATAGCTTGCTAATAGAAGTACGAAGCACTCCATCTCTCAATGTTTCAAATCCAATTTAAAAACTTATTTGTTCAATTAAGAGATCTTATTTTGTAGAATTTAGTAAAAAGGAGCTCTTAACCAGCGCAGCTGAATATATTTTGTATAAAAGCTGCGGCGCGTTATATTATTATTATTATTATTAACTACAGTTTTTGTAAATGGGAAGCTTTTATAATTAATAGATCAGTGTTATCTCATAGGCCTCGAGTGCTGAGATCAGCACAGTTTTCTGCAGTGAAGTAAACAAATCACCCTTTGGTTGAGTTACACTGTACAACTCAATTCGAGCCAGTTTAGGTGGCACAAAGTTCTTCTAAGCTGCCACAGTATGCACTATGCCATCACAACTATTCATTGCCCTAAGCAACTGGCCCTGAGTGATGGTTGTACACAATGACCATGCATCTAGGGATCTAGAACTTTATGCTCAAGCAGTTGGTTAGGAATTGGCCAGCTCCAACTCACTTCCAAAGTCCAAATTTAGGAACAATGTTTTTCGAAGAAAAGAATTTCTATGACAGTGAATGGACCAGTTTTGGAATCTGCACGCTTTGATTGTTGTGTTATTTACTTTTAAAATGTGTTTGGTAACAATAACAACCTATTCAATGACTATCATTATTCATATGTTGGCAATTAAACTAATGTACACTGTATAGTATACACTATATGATGGATCATGAAATATTAACTTTTATACCTGCCTAAAGAGCTACATGTACATATCATGTACAGTGAACTGTACAGTATCCATCAAAATAAACTACCGGTATACGATAGTAACGCAATAGTGCACCTCGAGTGCCCTTGATGGGCTGAGATAAAGTGCACCTAGTGCACCTATACTGCACTAACTTTTGTAGTGCACTCAAGGTGCACTATTGCGTTACTATTGTATACCGGTAGTTTATTTTGATGGATATTGTAAGTACCTTAGTAGTCCAAGTCATCTTTATTTATCAAAAACATAGATCTCCATGAGACTGTTTGCTGACGACAGTGTCATCTACCGTACAATCTGTGGCCCTGATGACCAGGAAAGACTCCAAGAAGACCTTCAGAAGGTGTTTCAGTGGCCTTTAACATCTCTAAATGTGCTCACCTCTCCATCACCTTGAAGCGCCGGCCATACCTGTTCAACTACTCAGTGAATGAGCAAGTACTCCCACAGAAGAAGACATACAAGTACCTTGGTGTAACAGTTCGAGATGATCTACGCTGGAACACCCACGTCGAAGCACTCCGCTCTAAGGCATCCAGAACCATGGGCATCTTGAGGAGAAATCTCGGCTCCTGCAGCAAGAAAGTGAGGGAAACCGCCTACAAGACCCTAGTTCGGCCTCAACTTGAATACTCCTCATGTGCATGGAATCCACATAAACGGCGTAATACCAACTTGCTGGAAGGAATCCAGAGGCAAGCTGCACGTTTTGTCACCCAAGACTTTAGAAGGACATCGAGCGTCTCAGACATGATTTCTCTACTGGCCTGGAATACTCTTGAACAACGAAGAATCTTTGCCCAGTGTGGAATGTTCTTCAAAATCCACAAGAACATGGTGAACATCCCACTTACACCTGGTATTCACCCAGTCTTGCACCAGAGAGAGCTACGTGGACACACCACACACCCATTTATTTTTCACCAGCTTCCCAGCAGAGTGGACTGCTATAAGTACAGTTTTTTCCCCCGAGTTATTCCCATATGGAACAGACTCCCAGCAGTAGCTGTAACATCTAGCTCGATTGCTGGTTTTCAGACCTCCGCAGTCCCGTCCATCATAGCCATGATGGGCATGCCCACCAGGGCCCTGTAGGGAGGGAAGCCATGAAGCCGACATTAATGTTCTCACCAGATGCACCCTACTTCTTCGTACTCTCCAGTTTACATGTCTTCTTCTGCACAATGTCTGGCTTCTTTTACTTGCACGCATCACGCACTCACACACTACCACTATTACTCCACCCTGGACAGCTGTCAACGTAGCTTTTTGGGTGCAACAAATTCAAGATTCAAGATCTATAGATGTTGTAAATGTAATACAAAATATTTATTTCCAAACTTCAAAACTTCCTTCAGGACTAATAGTTCATTATACAATAACAGGGCTTAAATTAATCCAAGGCCACCAAGGCCATGGATGCCCTCTTGATTGGCCTCAATGCCCCTTTCATTGGCCTTGCAGATTTTTTGTGCCCTTTCCAATTCTTCCTATTTGTGCTGTAATATAGGAATGTGCCCTACAGAAAAGTGGCCTTGCCCTAAAAATATTGAAATTTAAGGCCTACAATAATACGGTATTCCTTTTTGAGTAATTATATTTTATTTTGAAATATTTGCATACAGGTAAGACCTTTTTATGGACAGTTAAGTTTCAATCTAATGTTGAAGAGGATGAATGAAATTAACTATAGATTGTTATGATTTGTCAAACCAAGGATATCATTTATTATGCACAGGAAGTACATTGCCCTTAATTTAGCCATTAGCAGCCCTTGTATTATAACAAATTTTGCAGAGTTCATTGTCTTTTGTTCCTTTTAGGCCATTGGCCTTGACTCCTTCAGGAATGACACCGAAGAGGTAAACAGTTTTGTATGTTATGCATAAATTATTTGTTCAAAACTTCTAATCCCCACTTGTTGGTCATTGTACGTGCTGCAATGCATAGAGAATGGGAAGTTGCTATAAATAGGAATAAAAGAGATCTACAGTACAACTACAAGCAATGACTGGATCCAGGCTCAGTTTAGGGCCATCTTGGTCTCAGACTCGGCAAAAACCGTGGCTTAGTTATTCACGAGAGCTCAATTGATCTCAAATCAAGTGCCTCTTTAAGATCTACCAAATTCAAGTTTATCTGACTGATGGGAATATTTAAAGAATGTATGAAAGAGGTAAATTTGAACTGGAGAAATTCTCTATAGGGTAGCGCGCCCAGTATTCGGTCGATTCCCAGTATTCGGTCAGACAGCCGTTTCAACAGCTGTAACAATTAAAAAAAATAACTTATGAGCCACGAAACTTGCACAAATCAGGCAGCTGAACAACTTTTCTTAACTCTCAAAATTAAATCAGATTTAGGGCCCCGGAAAGATCTCCAACTTAGCTCGAAATTGGTCAGTGTCGCACAACTTTCCGCACTTTCGCGTTCTCTTAGCACATGCGCTAACATGCATAGCCATATGTAGAAGTCCATTGCGAAACAACTACGTGTGCTGTCGCAATGAATTTAGTATGTGTGTGAAGAGAATCACTTCCGTGTTCGCTCCATCGCAGCGAATTTGCAAATGACGCACTTGCCGATGTGCAAGAGGTATTTATACGATACCCTTGCCATGCGGTATCGCTCAGCCAGTATTCGGTCAACGCATTGACATTCAGTGCTTTATCGCGCAATTGTGTGAAAATAGTGCGCAAATACGCTACGCTCCTTTGCAACGGAGATACCACGCACAAATCGCGTGACCGAATTCTAGTCGGCGCGACCGAATTCTGGGCAGAAAAATGCTCCGTCTTCTTTCGGAAGTCTTTTGCTTATCGTTATTCTATATTTTCAGTGACTATAAAATCCTGTTAGAGGAATAAATTTCTTTTCTTTTGATGGGTAGATTGCCCAATGAAAGAGGTAAGAATTCAAAATATTAGTGATTTCCCCTTAAGTGACCGAATACTGGGTACTCTACTATATATGAAATTAATGAATAGCAGTGGTCTGACCTCATGCCTCATGCATAGCGATTAGTATAATATTGCACGCACTTGGAGTGTCGCTATTAGCACTGGCTATTAGTATTAACTCAGCAAACTACCTTTAGTACACCGAGTACACTAAACTTATTACTTTCGTTATTAACCAATTGCCGACGCAAAATCAGCAAATTTTGACAAGACCTATTTGCCTTTCCGGCGGAATTAAAATTGCTAGGCCTAGACCCTTCTAACTCTCATGAACCTGGTGAAACTAAGGTCAGTGTTTTTTGTTTTTGTGAAGTAAATTGCATGTTTGCTAATCTGCTAATGTAATGAATTATTATCAAGAACACATCAACGGTAAGCAAAGCTCAATCATTATGGTAGCACAAATTTTCAGATTATTAATTTCTAGAATCTATCACCAATCCCTTCACTTCAGTTTTACTTTTACTTTTATTAGGGCCTATTGAGTATTGTTTTAACGGTTGTAATTGTATCATTATCATCGAACAGTAACACTAAAGTTTACAACAGTCAACAGTAACACGTAACAATTGACAATCAATTGACTAACATAATAAAGGTTTGTCTGTTATAAACACACTTCGAGGTTGTAGAAAATTGAACAAAGACATCACAAAACCCAGGTACGCACTCATATTTTCATATGACCTAAAATAAACACTAACCTGAACAAGAACAACAAACTCAAAGAAAACAAAAGAAAGAAATGGTTCACTAACCCGAAGTCGTCCGGTACTGTTGCATGGCTGTAAAATCTATTTCATACGACGACAACGCCGGGTCAACGTTCCCCAGTGCTAGTGTTGCCTGTCTGCCGTGTGCTGCTTCTAATTCGACCACCACGGAAGGTTCATAAGCTCGCCATCGTCCGTGGTCGGAGAACCATTCCCACACGACGACATCGTCCTCATCCATCTTGTTTTGATCCTCATTCATTGGGGAGCAATTCGCCGTTCCGCTGGCTGAGCAGTCTGTGAGCGAGGGGCTCCCGCTGCTCTGCGCGCAAGCCGTCATTGCCTGGCTGGTTTGTTTGAACAGCTGGGAGCAAGTCGAGACGGGCTTTGAAAAATAGGTTCAGCGAAATGAATCATCGCGTAAACAAAATAAAACGTAGATGGCGACTTTACAAAAATGATCATGGTACGTGTTGATGAAATTTCTCGGATAAGGAGCAAGTTAGCGACCACATCTACATTGACGTGTATTTCTTCATTTTTTTTAGATGGGGGTGATGGGGGGGGGGGCGTTATGATTCTATCACAACCATGATCAACCTGTTATTTTTCTAAGCTTTTAACTGCATGTTTACATTGTTGTTCTTTATTTTTATTTAGTTACAACTTTAAAGTTATAAAAATGTATTTTTTTAAACGAGCAACAATTTCTACCTAATTGTAGGCCTCCAAAATATATGAAAAATAAAGTAAATGACTTGGGGGTATACACATGATACAATTCTATATTAATTTCCTAACAACACAGATAACCTTCTCAAATTGGAAACATATGAGGGATGGCAAAATGAACGAAACTTAATTCTATGCATTTGAAAGATTAAAGGCCATAAATAAATACGATGAACTGTCATTATTTTTCTTTCTGGCATCAATGCGACGACTTAAAAAAACGCTTGTCACCTGCCTTATTATATTGTGTGACTTGGGATCTTTGTCGGGAATGCCGCAGCTTGTACTATTTTTCCCCCAACAAAAATCAATCCCAATAAATTATGTTAGGCCTCATTATGTAGGCCTATTACCTTTTTCTGCATTGTTCGCCCCAATCATACACCTAGCAGTAAACGGTCTGGGGGCTTGGGGGCGCTAGTGACTCCCCATGCCCCCCCCCCCCCCCCAATAATGTAGTTGTTGACGGTCGAAGTCGAGTGGTTTAAGCACTTGACTGGAAATGCAAAGGTCGTGGGTTTGATCCCAGACACTGCACAAACCATAATCTAGCTGCCACTCCATACCCACTAAATTGGGATCTGATAGGACCAACGAAAGCTCTCTAGAAAAAAACCAATAGTATGTCGCTTGGTGTGATATGATTTAAACACAAATATATTTATCTATATTATTTTCAGTTTTAGGTGCAACTGTGATGGCGACTGAACTGAGTCTAAGAATTCACAAGATGAATTATATCCGCTTCCCTATTTGGGGGAACAACATTTAATAATAGGACCTAAAATTCAAGGTTTTCGCTCAAAGATAATTCTTGACAAAAATCTTGGCTTGCTATGGAAAGAAGAAGAAGAAGAAGAATAGAAAAAAACTTTCATAATGCTGTACAATGAACTGGGTCAATCTTGATTGCATTTTTATTTCATTGATAAGAAATTACCGTGTTTGATCGACTGACCATTTAAACATGCATCTCTTTGTATTTGAAGGTTGGGCAGAAAGCGGATGGACCTACATTTACATCTGCACTTCCAAAATGATGTTGACGCGAACAGTTGAGGGCATCTAAAAGCTTTTCTTTTGAATGTCTATTGTGTGTACGAGCATGGAGTTGTGGTACGAGTGACTGTTAGTGACCTACGTCGATGTAATTATTATTCAGATGGAAAAAAAGGTTCTTCTTTTTGTCACTCTGCTGCACGCTTGTACGTAAGATTTTGACATATCCCTTGCTGTGATATACTATGATATAATTTCGAGTATACTTAATGTATCCACAGTATGCCCAAAGGCAACACGGTATCTGCAGGGCAATAATTGATTAGTTACCTACCTCCATGTAGGACTAATACCGTCGCCTTTGGAGAACGGATTATTTTGTCGCCAGAATGAGCAATTCGCCATATTTGTAATATCTGAAGTTATCATGTTTTTGGTCACAGAAATAAAACCAGAAAAACAAATCGATGCATTCTTAACGTAATTGTCAACAGCTTGGTAGTATATTGCACTATATTCAACAAGGAATATCATGATTTCTCGTAGCCACATTTAACACATTTAATAATATTATGTGCCCCTGAATTAAAGCGACGGTGAGCTATTTTTTCTTCAATTTCCCCCAAACTCGCTCTCTTGCATTTATAGTCTCTCATTAAGCAACATATCAACTTAATGTCCTATTCATTCTCTCATTGTGAGATCGTGCTTAATCAGTTGCAATGCTTCCTCACAAATCCTAAAATGTTCAATCTTACCCAATCACACTCCAGTGCATCGGAAAGTATGGTGCTATAAAGCATGCAGTGTCTTGGATCACCTAAAGAATTCAAGTTCAAGTTCAATTTATTTCTCCACAAATGCAAAACATAGGGAGCTACATAGAATAAAATACATACATACAATACAATAATAGAACATGTACAATATATATAGAACGACTCCAGTTGGAGCAATGTATGTTTTAAAAAGAAACAAATCAGCAAATGTGGAAGGGGTAGTCAAAAATCAAAAATGATTTGTCGAGGACTACCCCCAATAAGAGAAAATGTTGAAGATCATCACCTAATTAATTACAATGTAGGGGTATTTACCAATGCCTATTCTTTTTTCGCTTTGATGTTATACTTTGTAGGTGCCCCTTCCCTCCAGCAAGTGCCCTTTTTTGTTGGTACACCCCCACCTTGAAAGACGCTCCGCCGCCCCTGTTCTTGTATTGTATAGTGCGTTGTCAAGGATTGTAAATCAAATTAAACCAGACGTAACAACGCATGGACTGATTTTATGGGTTCTTGATTAGTGCATTACACGGCGCTCTCGATTGAAACTTTCTTGTAATCATTTCTGTATAACGCACTCGTCACTATGAAATTGTGAGTGGTGAATAAGGTGTGAACTCGACTAATCAAATTATTTTCCTACTCGTTTTTCGTTTTGATTCATAATTATGCTGATTCTTCTACCAATTATGCCGACTTTTACATCAGGAAACACCACTCGCCATCTCATATTTCGTGTATTCCTTATATCGCCATAGTTCATGTATTACCTTTATATTCATATTTTATTGTTTTGTCACGTGAGGGGAGACCAACGTATAATTATGTTAAGCTCTCGGAAAAAGGAATATTAAATCCCTTTTGAATTTCACTTATTTACT
Organism: Strongylocentrotus purpuratus; assembly: GCF_000002235.5. Taxonomy (NCBI): domain Eukaryota; kingdom Metazoa; phylum Echinodermata; class Echinoidea; order Camarodonta; family Strongylocentrotidae; genus Strongylocentrotus; species Strongylocentrotus purpuratus. The sequence continues at coordinate 27,080,565 of NW_022145605.1, read as the reverse complement.
TTCTATCGTCATTTCATCTTTATCTATGTACTTCTAAACGTATCTTATAACGAGCAATACCTCGTATTCTCCTTGCTTATGCACAGACAATCTCCTTCTGCAATAAATATATACAGGGTGTATCAATATACAGATTACCCAACTTTGGTAGCTCCTAATTTAAAACTCATAACTAAATTGCTTTCATGGTGAAGAGTAATTTATTTTCTGTCTAATGAAGGCGGAATGATTATTGTAATCATCGTAACGAAGAGAACATCATAAATTTTGCTTGTAACAATCATTTCTTTAAAGGGGCACGTTCCCGCCAGTGTAGTTATCGGAACATGCCATCTGCGTAAGAGCCGTATTCTGTTGGTGTCAATAGGCAGCTATAGCGCCGTCCGCCAGCGCGTACGTATTTTGAGCGCCCTCTGGAATACGGGGAACATGCCCCTTTAAGTTTGAGTTTGAGTTTTCTTCTGCCTATTAGTTAATGTAAATAAAGGAGCAATAATATTTTTTTGGAATGAGATAAAACAGACACAATGGCTTTTGACCTACATTGATGCTTCAACCCAAACTTGGTACAAGAGGATTTTGACAATACTATTTTGAAAAGCCTGTTGTTCAGTCATCCTTGGCAGCACATTATGAAAATGGTATAATTAGACAGGGTATTAGGTCTTCTTTACAATACAATATGCTTCAAGGTCACACAGGTTATAACTTTTTAATTAGAAGCTACCAAAGTTGCGTAAAACTTTTTTTTGAACGCACTGTGAATCATTAAATTAATGATTCACAGTGCGTTCAAAAAAATATATATAATACTATATTTTACATACTATATATGTATATTAAATATACATATATAGTATGTAAAATATAGTATTATATATATTTTTTAATTATCATGATTATGTTGTAATTAATGTATAACTTTTAGAAAAGACCTTGAAGAAAAGGAAAAAAATTAAAAAAACCAAGCCGATACAAGTATTTAACAAATTTATACACAAAAAGCCCAACTGTTTAGTTTTCGAATAACTGCATGTTATTCATTTAGCAAATGGATTGTACGATATCTTGTTGCATTTTTTGTAAAGCGCTCTTGGGTATTATACTTTTAATTTGGTAAAAGATACTCAGTATCATCATGATGAGATATATTTTGTAATGGCCTCTAGTTTGTTTTCTCTCTCCCTGTATCCCCATTTTCTCCCCGTCCTTTTCTGTCTCCGTCTGTAATGCCTGTCTGTCGGCCCCTCTCTTTGTGTATGTATGTCAGTCTCTCTGAGGTCCCTCTCCCCTTCTTGTTTCCCCTCCCCTCACCCCTTCTCTTTCCTCCCTATGCATTCTCTCCCCTCCTCCGCCTCCCCCTTCTCTCTCCCCCTCTCTTCCCTTTTCTCCCCTTTTCACACAGTAAACAAAATATTTCTCTTAACTCGGGAGCATTATTTTCGTTCCATACTGTATGGTATCAGCCAGTGGGAAGAAATAAACACTGGAATAAAAAGAGTTCTAAATTTCTCGTAACTTTCCTTTTCTGCCGTTGACTTGCTACTCCCCTTGGATATACAAAGTAACAATCTTCATGCATTATAGTTACAGCCACTTCCGTTTACATTATCAATCGTTAATGTTTGCTGCGTAAAAATCGTGATAATTGCTTGAGAAAGTATTTAATTATTCATATAATTGACTTGCTCCTGCTCCAGTTGTTACAGTAATTTGCTCATAACGCACGTCACCTGACACTATGTTAGACTCAGCACAATGTAAAATTTAAAGAAAAATTCCTTGCATCATTGCATGACGGAGACGTCATTAAATCATGACTTGAAAGGACCTTTGTTTTCTTTAGAGAAAATGAAATAAAAACAGTCTCTTATTATAAAAGAAGAAAATAAAAAAAATAAAAAAAATAGACATGGCATGCAAGGTAGAGTTTAATAATGCGACCTACGACATTTTCAGGGGCTTATTAAAGGATTTTGTAAAAGGGAAGGGGTTACAATTCCGACAAATTTATGACTAGAACAAAACAATAGTAATCATGTTTTGGGGTGTTAATTTACTGAATTTTAATTACTTAAATTAGAAGCCTCAAATGAGAAGGGGATACAACCACATTTCAACGGTTTTAACGGCACGTTTTCTTCTGTTTAAGAAAGAAGCTCTGGCCAAGAGTGCACCCCACCCCCTGCCAGCGCCAATTCTACCTCTGATGTCTCCTGCCCCGAATACGAATTTGTCAGTTTCTCGACTTAGCGAGCGACAATTTTGACAACTTATAAGAGTGACAATGATTTTGTTGTCATCACAATGTTATAAAACAAGATCCCCACCCTACCCGAATAACTTGTAGTCTGCAAGCACAGACCCTAATTTGACACTTTATCACAAATCATAGGCCTTGAGAGAAGCCTAGACCAACTACCTACTAGTTGTGTCAGGAGCAGCTATAGTACATGGCCTATGGTAGTCTTATAGTGCAGACTTTCTTTTACGGCTGACCAGGGTTTGTGCTTGCAGAATAAATAACTTGGGTAGTAGCTGCCCGATTATGAGGTGGCGGTTGCCCGATTGTTGATAATCTGAACCCCTCAGCCCCATCCTCAATCCTGCGCGTCCCCTTCGTCTATAACCCTAGGGTGATAGATTTGGTGATGGAGTGAACCACGACCTACGTTTCTACGTCCTTCGAATTTTTCTAGAATCATTATCAGATGATACGAGAAGGCCTTCAAGAAAAGATCCAATCGATAAATCGACGACGGAGCTCGAGCCTGGAGATCAAAGAAGACACTGTTCATCCATTATCATCATCTTCACTCCACCGCGCTTTCTTGAAACCCCGCATCAGCATGATCAATGAGAGAGAGAGAGGGAGAGAGAGAGAGAGAGAGAGAGAGAGGTGTATGTGTGTGTGGGAAAGAGAGAGAGAGATAGATAGAAAGAGAGATAGAGGCGAGTTGAGAGAGTTGAGAGAGGAAGAGAGTGTGAGATGGAAAGATATAGAGAGGAGAGTTGAGAGAGAGAGAGAGAGTGTGTGAAGAGGTGACACACACAGAGAGAAAGAGAGATAGAGAGAAGAAGAGGTATGTGTGTGTGTGTGTGTGTGTAAGAGAGAGAGAGAGGAGAGTTGACAGAGAGAAGAGGTGACAGAGGCACAGAGAGAGAGAGAGAGAGAGAGAGAGAAAAAGAGAGAGAGAGAGAGAGAGAGAGAGAGAGAGAGATATTGTGCATCATTCACATATTAGTGGTACACGGGAACAAGCGGCGGAATACAAAAATATTTCACCAGGTCTTTTGATTTGCAACAAATAATGAAAGAATATAACGACAAAGAGAAAATTAGACACGTAAAGTTTCTAAGCAATCGAGAGAAAAAAAATCAATACAAATATAACGTGTCAGGATTGTGGCTTTTAATATTATGATATACGTAGTCACGCACACTCTTATTTCATATTTGTTGTTGCTTGACCATTTCCTTTTCAAAGTTCATTTTATGCAATGAATCTTTATCATGAAGGCCATTAACGAAGACAAGAAAACACATCTTTAAAAAAAAAATTACTTTTGTTGGCGGTGGTTTGACTGTCGTTTTGTGTTGCCAAGATCAGATTTGATTGCTGGAGGCTTGTCATCACGTTCGTGAAGTTTAAAATGATAAAAGTTGTTTTTACCTAGATTCAGCTGAGCACATGTTTAATATGAAGAACATTTTATTCAAGCAAATTCTGGCAAAAGTAGCTTAATGTCCTGCTGATTGCCGTTTTACATTACCGGGAGATGGGTTTGAACCAGTACTACTGTTACTCAGTTAAAGGGCAAGTCCACTCCCAAAATAACTTATTTTCAATAGAAGCAGAAAAATCAGACAAACCAAGCAAAAAAGGTTTGAGCAAAGTCGGATAACTGATAAGAAAGTGATGACTTTTTGAAAAAGTATGTAAAATTATGGAACAATGGAAATCACTACACAAAATTGCCAATTTGGTTATCAGTTTGTGACGTCATTGCCTCACTATTTATCAATTGCTTTGTATATTTTATCCCATTAATTTCCCTTTCTATCCTCAAAAACTTGATTTCCCCAAGCCTTAGCCCAGGTCACATGATTTGTATCATATTGAGTGCATGCCATTTCACAAAATTCTGGATGAACTTTGAAGAACTATACTTTTTTTTCTAAATATTGTATATTTTCCATGATTTAGCTGAAAAAAATACTCATAAGTTTCAATATAATTTCGATGCTGGTGTGAGGAAATAAGATTTCTTGGGGGAAATTGGACATTTATATTATCAATATATATTATTGAAAAATAGACCAGTTCACGGTTAGCACATGGCTGTAATGACCCCGAATATCCACAGATCTTTAAAAACATAAAGAGGTCCCACTTTGTACATTTTGAAGGAATCACTCCTACAGTGATGGAGGTGTTACATTAATAGTCTTTGTTTCCCCCTTTTCAAAGAATACTTCCACCTGTGTATCATGGAGTGCACTGCTTGTGCATGAATGAATAATGATTACATTACTTTCATGAGCACGTATCCAGTATTTCGTCTCCGTGTATTTCACAATTTGTTCTGCTATGACCTCTATCTGCTAATGCTCAGACTGCAACCGTGAACTGGCTTGATAGTAGGGCAATGACGTCACAGTGATTTTCAAGGTTTTTCTTATTAGTTATCCGATTTTACTCAATTTTTTTTTATAGATTGGTTTGTTCGATTTTTCTGCTTCTTTTGAAAGTAAATCATTTTTGGAGTGGACTTGTCCTTTAAAATGATAAAGGTTGTTTTTACCTAGATTCAGCTGAGCACATGTTTATTATCAAGAACATTTATTCTAGCATATTCTGGCAAAACTGATGGCCGTTTCACAATGCCGGGAGACGGGTTTGAACCCGTACTACTATTACTCAGTTAAAATGTTTAGTCTACATTATACAGTACATTTTAACAATATACATTGTTGTTTGAAAAGCTTCTACATGGAATTTTGAAAAAAGAGACAATGTCTCTTGAGCATAATTGTATAGCCCTATTCTTCGTGATAATAATTTCTCATCCATACGGTTATGGACCTTCAAGTTGTTACTTCATAAATTAATATCAATGTCTGGTAATTAAATGAAAATCAGTACAATATTAATCAAATGATTTGGTGTTTCTGTTCAGTTGTCAAATGCTACTCGAGTGCTCCCCATAGTCCCCGTTGTAGGATTGTCCGTGCCTTCTGCAGCTGTACCGGACTCCACTCCTGGATCCACCGCTCGGACACGGTTGGCAAATCGACGAATCGCTCTGTCGCAACCGATTGCCTTCGCGACACCGTGCCTGAAATCTCGGTTCCTGAACACGTAAATGAATGGATTGACGCACGAGTTGCAGACGGCTAGGATCACGGAGAAGTGGTAGTACCAGGAGGTAAAGTCGACGTTGGCACCGAGGTTGAAGGCCAAGAAGATGAACTGGTTTGGAGCCCAGCAGATCATGAACGTGATGACGACGACGAGAAGCATCCGCTGGACGTCCTGAACGATCTTGAGCTGCCAAGCTTCCTTCTGCTTTTTGCGATTGCCTTCGTTACCTATATTATATAATATAAGAAATAATGATGATGATGGTGATAATGATGAAGATGGTAGACGTAATGGTGATGGTGATAATGATGATGGTGACGATAATGATGACGATAATGATTACTATGATAAAAATGATGACGATGATAGTAGTGGTGGTGATTGATTTTTGTGTTAGAGAGAGTTGTCGGCAATGCATATCGATAAAAAAGGCAGTGAGTAATTGAAATTATCACCCAGAATTTTTATCTTTTGACGAAATCTACTTTTACAATCATCTTCTAACTTATAAACCAATTTGTCAATATTTCATTACTTTAGTGTGTGAAGAAAAACAGAATCAAAATCATTTGAACACGATTGCAGAGACTTTTAACAAATCAACTGAAGGCAGTTTCAACAAAGCCTCGTCGTTTCTCTTTTGAAATCTGAGAACACCAACATGATAATACATGCAAAAAGCAATTCACACAAGTCATGACCACTATGGGGTTTACATGATTATAGGTCGTTTACATAGATTAGAAAGAGAAAAGGTCCAAACACTGTGCCTTGGGGAACGCCCGACATTCAAATTGAAATTGTCCTTGAGTGGATTTCTTGGAAGTCTTTGCGATCGTGTTTTGGGGAATCTTCATTTCAAATACCTTGAAACCTATTTCCCTCGAGGAGCTTTGCTTGCTTTTTCAGGGTTTGCACCATCCGGGCGTGGCATACGAGGTTCAATGTGATGGGAATGAAGTAGATCAACGAGAAGATATACACCCCTATCACCTGCGATAGAGAAAAGAGAAAAGAAAGAGAGAGAGAGAGAGAGAGAGAGATGGGTAGAGGTAAAGAGAGATAGAGAGGGGGAGAGGGATCGAAGGGTGTGGGTTTGAGAGAGGGGAGGAGAGAGAGAAAGATGGGAGAGAGGTAGGTAGATAGAGAGAGATGGAATGTAAAGGAGAGATTGGAAGGAGAGAGAAAAATAGTTATATTAGGGGAGGAGAGAGAGAGAGAGAGAGATAGGGAAATAGAGAGAGAGAGAGAGAGATAGGGACATAGAGAGAGAGAGAGAGAGAGAGAGAAGAAGATGAATACAAACAAATACATTATTAATTATACATGTTATAGCTATTGAATAGATCTCTAAAATATCAACAACTTTCTCAATCTAAATTTGATGTAACAGGCGTATTTCGAATCGCATATAGTGCATTGATTTTATAAGTAAAATTATCGGAATAACCGATTTCTGATTGGAGTTTAAATTATTAATAAATAATCTCGTCAATAACTTCGTATTCTCAGACGATTCATTTGAAATATTTGGGTATTGCGTCGCCTCTCAAAATTGAAAGAATAAGTTTTAAATTTTATATTTCGAATTAATCAATTTTGATTCCCGAAATTATATTCACGAGGCGGAGAATAATTTTTGTAGATTCTTTCCTGACATCTCCCATCCCCCAAAAGAAATGGGAAGAAAACTAAAACTCACAAACCCCACAGTATTTTTAAACTTCAGTGCAATTGAGAATCGATGAAGACAAGTGTAATTATTTTTAGTGAGCTTAATATGTATATAGTTGATGATTACTAATCAAAGAATAGATTGATTTCGTTATCTATATAATGACTAATAAATGAGAGTTAATAGGAGAAAGTGTAACTAGATCGCATTGGAAATAAGTCTAATTATTTCAAACTCGTGTGAAGATACTGAATGTACTTGACAGGGAGTCATAACAAGCAATAAAATTGTTTTGCAAGCATTTCTGATACGATTTATTTCAAGTTAATAATAATACCTCAGAGCCTTAGATAGAAATTGATTTTCAGGATAAAAAAAAAATTCTTCAGTGGAATGCAGACAAAATTGAATTCTGCGAAACAAATATCGAGGTATTCGGTCGCTCGAAATTAGTTCAGAAATATATTTACTTCCATTATTCATATCACGGACGAATATAAGGAATATGAGAAATTTCATGGGTCTCAAATATCGTTTCATAACCATATGTGGTCATATGGAGTTATAATTGAATAATGCACTTGGCGAATAATGTTTCTTACCGAGAATTGTTACCCTGTACACCTCTGGTATAATTAGCTGCATACCTGTTACAGTACGATTGTTATATTTCTTGCGAATGTAGAAAGAGCATTGAGAATGCCATTAGTGAATGAAGAGTAACACAATAGTGGAATATAATTATTCCATAAATTCAATTAAGTAGTCGGTCCAGTGTTTCAGTGTTTCGTGACCTGATATTGAAGCGGACTTGGAACCATTCCATAAATAGAAATCGAATTGCAAACAATGTCATTTGAGAGAAAAGAAGAGTTGAGGAGGGGGGGGGGGGGGACAGGAGAGAGGTGATAGTGTGCGTGTGAGAGAGATATAAATAAAGAATAATGGAGTGAAAAAATTAGAAAGTGTAATATAATGTGAGAAGGTGACAGTTTGTGTGCCTGTTGAGTGGGCGGGTGTGTGTATGTTAGCGTGTGTGTGTATGTGGTGTGTGTGTGTGTGTGAGAGAGAGAGAGAGAGAGAGAAAAAAGAGCGAGAGAGAGAGAGAGAGAGAAAGAGAGAGCATTGGCATTATGGTAATATCTAACAAACCTTTTGAAGATACAATGTTGGGTAAGGCAGGAACAGGCATGTCCCATCCTCGTAGTCGTAGACGTAGAAGAAAAACGAGTTCGAGATCGCCCCTACCAGCCAGCATCCGATCATGATGACGATGGAATACTTGAGGGAGAACGTCGTCTTGTACTTGATCGGGTGCACGATGGCGAAGTAGCGCTCGAGAGTAATGGAAACGAGACTGTAGACGGAGGCGAAAATGGAGACCCACATTAAGTACTTGGAGACGTAGAACCGGCACATGAGCTCGCCAGCGAACCCCCGAGGGATAGGCGGCGTGAACGGGAACAGGTGGAATGGTATCACCCAAAATGACGTAATGAAATCGGTCACGGCAAGGTGGATGATGAATTGGCTAGTGCGCGTGCGCAATGACGGGACGCGCAAGAGGACGAAGCAGACAAGCGCGTTGCCGCTCATTCCTATCAGGGCGATAAGGCCGTAGATGGTTCGTGCCAGCGAGCTGTTCTCAATGCGACTCACCGACCACCCTAGGCCATCCACATTCGCGGCAGTGCTTTCTCCATCAGGAGACAGCGTTGTAGTCATGCCGACGGTCTCGTTTTGAAGATGTGACTCCATGAAGTGCGACGCGGCCATTTTCCAACATGCGCGTCCACATTCGATTAAGCAGAGTCGTATGCAATTGTATCGTAGGAAATGTTACATTAATAGTGTTTGGTTTCTACTTCTCCGCAAGTATTCCCATGTCAGTTTTCATTGGGCGTGAAATATCATTAATGCATTCTTTTCTATCTAAAAAAAAACACCGAAAACTATGTTACTGCACCAAACTGTCGAATGCTGCTCCTCGATTTTAATGGAATATGAGAAAACAGGAAATTACCAGTGATAGCCTAATTGCACACGCATAATGTCAAAATGTTCGTTCAAATTCTCGAATGCGAGACACCGAAGTGCATTGTCGAACCAATTTGATTCAGTCTGCAATACCGTCGCACCACTTAAATGAGCTATATTTTTAGATGTTGAGTCCACTTTCTCCTACTTGTTGAAAATAAAATGTGATTCGTTTGAGAGCAATTACCCAACCCGCTATGTACGACAAAGCTCCTTCCAGTTATATGTCTGCACGAAATTGAAAAGGCAAGAAAAAAAAAACGGTGCACGAATCAGTTTTTGTGACGTCTAGCCTTGACGGTGATTCTCTAATGAGACTCCGTTCACGGAAACGGTAGAGTATGATGACTCTCTTTCTTCTGAAGACAATACCTTAGAGATGCGATATGGATCGAAAGTGGCTAACATTTACTGGTTGACCTGCAGAAGTTTAATAAAATATAAGAAAGAGAACGAAAGATTAGCAACATGTTCATACTGTACAGAGAAACGTCGTATAAAGAATCATAGTACATAACAAGACATCGTAAAAGGAATGGAGAAACGTCGTATAAAGAATCATAGTACATTACAAGAAATCGTAAAAGGAATGGAGAAACGTCGTATAAAGAATTATAGTACATTACAAGAAATCGTAAAAGGAATAGAGAAACGTCGTATAAAGAATCATAGTACATTAAAAGACATCGTAAAAGGAATGGAGAAACGTCGTATAAAGAATCATAGTACATTACAAGACATCGTAAAAGGAATGGAGAAACGTCGTATAAAGAACTGATTTTGGAGAGGTCAATTGAGATGACAGCTGGCCAATCACCAGTATGCGCTCACAATAAGCCCCGCCCAGTTATACGATTTTCGTACCAAGTGGGTTCTTGTAGAGCGCTCATGTCTGTCAGATTTGACACTCATCATGATCACCCTGGCTTTAGCATGCATGGCTGCCATTATGCCATTATGGCATTTCAAGGAATTAATTATTGCCAGGTACCCATTTACCTCACTTGGGTGGAGCGTGGCAACTGTAGATTAATGTATTGCCAAAGGAAATCAGTACCGCGGCGGGACTCGAGCCGCGAACCGTGCGATCTACTAGACCACGACACCTCCACATAATAGGTTCAGACTATATAGCGGGAACTTGTTTCTTTATCGAGTTTTTGTTCGAAACGATGCTCAAACAGCAGACGTTTCCTATACGACGTTCCGTTAATACGACGTTTCTTTACACGACGCTTCTTTATACGGCGTTCAGACTAGGAAACATTTTTTTTTTTAAATATATCGTATAGCTGTACGAGACTAGTATATAGCTATAACATGAAATCTTGTAGTCTGAACGAAGGGGTAGAGCGTGTACAGATGGATCAGTAGGTGTTCTTGACCTTCTCGTGGGGTTGATGTTATCAGTGATATTATTGTGATGTTATCTGGGCATGCAGGTTTTCTTTGGGGGCAAATTATGCACAGATATATTATTAGTCAGGATTTGGCCTTCCATTGCAATAAACAGGATCCACGGGAGGATTCTAAAACAGAGAAGGCCAATGATGGAACGTCAATGTACTTTGAAGAATGATAATACGGTGAATCAGAAAGAGAAAGTGAGAGAGAGAGAGAGAGAGAGAGAGGTGTTACAAGAGGGAGAGAGGGGAGAAAGAAGATTAGATGAGAAGGGTGAGAGGGGAAGGAAAGATAGGGAGGGAGTGCGAGAGAGAGAGAGCGAAAGTCTGAGAGAGAGAGAGAGAGAGAGCGCGCGAGAAGGAGAGATAGAGAGAGAGGGAGAGAGAGGGAGAGACAGCGAAAGTCTGAGAGAGAAAGAGAGAGAGAGAGAGAGAGAGAGAGAGAGAGAGATACGTAGAAAGGAAAAAACAGAATGAGAGGGGGAAAGAGAGAGAGAGAGAGAGAGATCTCCCAGGGCCTGAGGAAGAAAGGGAGAGGGAAATGGAATAGGAGAGGAAGATAAATTTCCCTCAACCATGGGAGGAGGGGGAAGGGGGGGGGGGGGTGGTTACCGGTCGGTCTATGCTTTCAATCTAGTTGTTTTGTAGCACCACCTTACGTCACTGATTACAGGCATACACATGTTAATAATATTGTTCGAAGCAATTCAAATGATCTGATTTCGCAAAAATTACCAACATAAATAAAAAGGTAACCAGTCGCACGAACATTTGAAATTGAACATCTGCTAAATTTAGACCGCAATCTTATTACATCTTACACATAAAAGACAACACGAATATGGACGAGAAAATGTTCAGATATTTCTGATATGGAACAGAAATAATATGATTGAAACTAAATTATGAGTGACCTCATTAAATTGATAAATAAATGAATAAATAAATAAATCAGTAGATTAGTAAAGACTAAAGAAAGTGTGTCAGATGAGATACAAGTAATGACAACTATAGCAATGGGTATCTGCCGCCGGTGATTTACTTATTGATTCATTCGAAATATTACAAAACATATCATTAAAGATAAACTTTAGTACTGGTAATGCGATTGCATTGTGAAAGAAAAGGTGTGGAAAGGATCAGAAACAGTTGATAATGTAGCATGTAAGTATTGGTGAGCACTGCAAGGTTCTGGAGTCATCAAAATCATAATAAATTTGACCGAGTCTTGGTAAAGTAACAAGCACTCACATAGAAAGCTATATATGGGACAACACACATGGTGTCGAGGCTAGTACTACCTTGATTTCCTTGTCTTTCTATGCTCATTACTCAGCCAGTATACATTTTCTTCCAAAACTGTTTGGCACATGTCATTTATTTGTAATCTTGAACATTCAGTGTAAGTTTCGTTTGATTCTGTGAGAATTAATTTTTATTTTTTTACCAGTACTGGAGTTTATCTTTAACATACAAAATAACATAAGCCTATTTCCCCGAAATAAACTAGGACTTGTAAATATTAATGTGCCATAGCGAGCTTCATTTTTCATTCTAGAAAACGCTCCGGTGGTCTAGATAATGATTGCATTCTCCGTTGCTATGGTAATCACTTGTACCTCATGAAATGTAAACAATTTAAAATAAAATGAATGGTGTTTATGAAAAGTAATTATTTTTACAGAATGGCATATGTCCTCAAAATTTTCAATTAATTCAATATTATTGCTGCACAGTGCACACACATGGGAAGCTTTTAATTTACAAGAAACGACCTCGTTCGAAGGTTTGCTTCTTAGAAAGATGCACGTAATCCCCCCCCCCCACCTTTTTAAAACTATTTTTAAACATAATTAGGCCTACCTAATTACTCACGAGTTAATATCCCCTCCTCTCTTTTTTTTTTAGATAAACAGGAACTTGCTGAATATCCACCTTTCTATATATAGAGTTACATTCAACATTACCCCTATAATGCAACCCCAAAAAGGAAACAATTATGAACCTCTATGTATAAAATATAAAAACAAACAAAACAAAGCAAAACGAATCAAAACAGACAAACAAAGAGCAAAATACAAGGAAAGGGACTATAGTAAATTCTCCTCATTTAAGCAATTTCAAGAAACCACTTTCAAAGTAGACTTATTTAGGCCTTTTAAGGAGGTGTTTGAACGATGGTGAAATACGTTCATTCCATTTAAAACCGGGAAGAAGAAGAAGAAAATAAGAGGAGGAAGAAGAAGAAGGAGAACAAGGAAAAAGAAGGAGGAGGAAGAAAAAAAGAAGGTGAAGATGAAGAAGAAGAAAATAAAAAAGATGAAAAAGATGATGATGGTGATGAAGAAAAGTCGTTATTCGGAGTCATGTGTACTTATTTTGATAACACATTGGGAGACTGAATAGGATATATATATTTTCTTCATCGATGAGGTTTCGCTACAGAGCGGCATATCTGATATCGATCAGACTGTTATGAAAGTTTGAGTGTATTAACAAAGACTTTCATATTACTCAGAAGATGCGCTACATGCAGGGGCGTACGCAGGGGGGGGGGGGGGGGGGGGTTGGTGGGGGGGTTAAACCCCCCTTTTGGTATTTTTATGTGTGTAAACCCCCCTAAAAAAACCTAACCTCCCCCCTTTGGTTTTTTTCTTTTCGGGAGCAATATATTTTGGGCCCGATTTTAACCCCCCCCCCCCCTTGAAAAAATCCTGCGTACGCCTCTGGTTACATGCATTGTATTCATGTCAGTATTCTTTAATAAAAATGGCGTGGATTTGATTTCAAGTGGAATGAGAAAACTGTGCAAAAAATATAGGCTTTCTATTGTGGTAGCGCCGAGGTAAAGGGAAGGGGGGGGGGAGGGTTTTTTTTAATCTGAAAGTCATATTACCAATATTCAAAACGAAGACTGTGGTATTATTTTAGATTCACGCTTCATTTCAGTATTCTATACAAATTCTTTGGATACGCGGGTATCAAATTTCATGAGACGAGAAATATTCTCTGCTAAATCACAAAATCGATTAGGCCTACCTTCATTTGACAACGTTTTATCAGCTCTTAAAATAATGTTCATATGAAATGAAAACTTGCATAATATCAAACAAAACTTAAAGAGAAATGGTTCCATATAAGAAAAAGTTTTGAGAGTTTTGACAGCGTGACAACATGGAAAGATCACACATTTCATTGTGTATTTTCTAACATGCTATGTTACTATATTGAAATATCCATTCTTTCATTTTTGTTATCTCTCTGCCACGTAATTTTAGGTCTTGATGGTTATGATAATTGTTTAGCCTTACACACTCAATTACGAAAGCTTCCCTAAATGAACAAAATTGAAGTGGCAGCACCAAGGGGACGGCAAGGGGACATTGGCCCTATCGAGCCCTCAACATGCCCCCTCCCCATTTTCAGAATTATGTTTTTTTAGTCGAATGGCAGATCTGCAAAATGTCTTAAAGTTTATCTGTACTAGTTTACAGGAGGGATTAGACTGCCCTGCAATGTCACTTGACCGGTGGTTATCTCATCAACTCAGCTCTCAGTTAACATAAGAAAAAGAGGATCATGGGGGATCAATGGTCACCGATTAGGCATTGTTTGTTATATAGAGGGCGCAAGTAGCTACAGGTAGGACAGTGGGGCTTTAACTAAGCAAACACCGTAGACGAGTTATTGCGCAGTCTTTATATGGAAAACAGAAGATCTCAAATACGTACCGGAAAATATACGTTGAAAACGAAATTTTCAAAAAAATCTGTTATTCCAAAACTAGTAAAGTTTGTTTAATCATAATCTTGTCGATGTTTTTTTGTTTTAATTGATGTGTAAAAAAATATGTTATGGTAGTGAGCACATTTTTTTTTTTTGATCCTCAAAAAAATTTCAATTTGCACCCCCCCCCCTTGAGCGCCAGGGGGGGGGGGGGGCCCAACCCCCCAAAAAGGTAAAAATCACGTGATTTTACATGATTTTTTTCTCAAGGGGGGGGGGGGCCCGGGCCCCCGGGCCCCCCCCCTGGATCCGCCACTGGGGGAAGGGGCTTTGTACACACCCACATCCGCCCATGCATCAATGTCTCTATGTACACGGGATTAACGAAAGCTTGTTATGTTGGGATTATACTGACGTTATATTTTATTCATGTAGTCATATTTTCTCACGAGATAAGAAAAGGCATTTTGTCACGTTTATGAACATGAGATCATTCCTAAGACGATATTCCTTTTTTGATATGATCCAACTCCAATAATTCAAGCAAGATGCAGTAACTTCAAGACAATGACATTTAACGATCTCTTTCGTTAAATATGTAACACCAAATCAAGGTATTGCATGAATATTACAGTTTGATAACATAATATTTGGTATAATGACGTGCATCCCCGGCCCCCCCACTCAGAGGTCGGAATGACCGCATGCGTGTTGCCAAAATGTCCGGTAAAGGGGTACTTTTCGTGCGACAAAGTCCGGCCCGAGATTTGTAAAAAAGGGGTGTATTTGACTTTTCACCCGGAGATTTCTTTA
Organism: Strongylocentrotus purpuratus; assembly: GCF_000002235.5. Lineage (NCBI taxonomy): Eukaryota > Metazoa > Echinodermata > Echinoidea > Camarodonta > Strongylocentrotidae > Strongylocentrotus > Strongylocentrotus purpuratus. Next base: position 27,065,545 of record NW_022145605.1, on the reverse strand, counting down.
AAAAGGGGGTGTTTTTCTTTTTTTCTCTCATCTCTTTGGACTCCTGAGAAATTATTCCGAATTTAGGAGGGTACATTGAGCATTTTTCCTGATTTAGGGGGGTCTCCAAGGCAGGAAAAGCCCGCAAAAAGCCCGCGAAAGGGGGATTCGGAAATCTTGGCAGTCCTCAGATAGGGGGTGCTTTCAAAAAGAGGGTACGAGTATATGCGTACCCTAAATAACACTGAGTGGGGGGGGGGGGGGGGGATCGGGCGTGCATCTAAAGGAAATTTCCAACCCTAATGACAATTTTTTTTTGAAGAAAATAAAAAGATCGGAGAAGCACATTGGGTAAAGTTGAACGAACTAAAAACTATAAGATATTTAGACACTTTTGAAAGCTGTAATATCTATTCATTTGGGGGGGGGGGGGGTCAAATTGGCCGGATCGATAATGCAAATGAAGTAGCGGACAGCTCTTCCATTTTCATATTCTGACACACACTAATCACTAAGAGGATAATTGTGTTTAGTCGTGGTCTTTTTGTATTAGGAGGATCTATTACAGCATGTTATCCATCAGGACAATATTTCTTTCTTATTACTGTCCCGAGGCAAAGGGCGATAAAGGATGGGGGATGTAAATTATGATGTAGTGCATATGAGTTGGGGTCTTTTGATCTGATAATTTTCTCAAATCCTTTTTTAATTTGCTTCAGAATGATAATAATAATGATTGTAACAGTATGGATTTATATAGCGTTTAATACGGAATACCCTCTCTAATCGCTTTAATAATATATTATGAATATTCCAAGACGGATTATACCCTTTGGCTTTGCAAAGACTTTAGCATCATATCACTGAGAAAAGAAACGTAACAATTGCGAAACACCTCGCGAAAGATCTGATATTGACAAAAACAAAAACACAACAAAACATCATTATCACGGTTGAGCTTGCTGAAAAACAAAAACATAAAAATTATTTATGCACATTTAAAACACATTAATCTTCGAAAGTTACCCTCGCAGCAAAACAAAAATGAGTTCATGATTTTAATTGGACACCATCCTGATAAACAAATAATCTTGGAATCTGATGGACAGAAAAGCAATAAAGATAAATTTCAAGGGACTGGTGCTCCATTAATTTACATTATTTTGTTGAAAAGCCGCTGTCATTTCCATGGTTTAAGTGCCCACGCTTTGCTTGATAAGCCCTGCAGGCAAGATATTATAATGTTAACAAAATAATTCACTTTTGGAAATGTGTGTCGCCTTTGTGTTGCCAGCTTTGTTTGAGCAGTGGTGGTAATGGAATGGAAGCGATTTACGTAATGGCAATGTTGATGATGATGTTGGTAATGATGATAATAATGATGATAATATGAAACCAACACTTCTACTACTTCTACTACTACTATAGTACTACTACTAATACTACTACTGCTACTACTACTACTACTACTACTACTACTACTACTACTACTACTACTACTCATACTAATAATAATGATAATAATACTAACAATAATTTTAATAATAATGCTATGATGGTGATGATGATGATTATACTTGTATAGTATAAATCATCATCATCATCATCGTCGTCGTCATCATTAGTGTATTCTAACAATGACTATAATCCTAACCACTGATAATGACTATTTTAGTACTACTACTACTAGCGGCAGTGCTTGTCAGTTTGCAAGCGCATATAGCATATATTATATACCTCATTTAAGAAATCCAGCCATCTGATTGGTCGAAATTGCATTCATAAACTTTAACTATTCCTGTAAAATTCCCGGTAAAATTCCAAACCCATGTAATAGTTCTAAAATAATAGTTATAAAATTCCAGTTACCATGGTTACCGGGAAAATAGTTCAGTCTTGCTCAAATACCCATAGGTTCACATGTGAAAAACTGGTTTGAGCGATCGAGAATACCGTACGTGTGCGAAGAATTGGTCGGTAATTTCAAACCGAAGGCAAAAATGGCTGAAAAAACTCTCCCAAGATTTCAACTTCTTGATGATGATCAAATGCAAGACTTGCTCCTTGCTTTCATCCCCTTTTTTTCTTTTGTTTCTCATTTTCCTTCTTTTTTCCTTTTCTTTCTTTTCTTTCTTTTCCTTTCTTTCCTCTCCTCCCTCTTTTCCTTTTTTTCTTTCTTTCTTCTCTTTTCTTTCCTTTCTTTTCCTTTCTTTCATTTCTTTCTTTTCCTTTTCTTTTTTCTTTTCTTTCCCTTTCCCTCTCTTTTTCCCTCCCCCTTTTCTCTCTTTTCCCGACAGCAGCGCAATTTTACCGACAATATCCTGACTGGTCGGGGGGGGGGGGTGTCGAACCCCCACCCTCCTTTGGAGACGCCCCTGCCTGTGTGCACCATCTCCACTCTCCCAGGAGTGCATGCACCACAATTTGCACAAATTGCACCATTTATATGCATGCATGCAGGGTAATATAGCAACGACAACCACAATTTGGCTTGCAGCAGTCTCACATGCATAGCCATGATTCTCTCCGCTCTCTGACATCCATTATTCAGGAAGAGATGTTATCTCTATTTTGTTTTGCGGAATATCAAAAATTAATAATTCATGGTACAAGAGATGTTCACTATTTGCATTTTAATACGTTTTTGAGAACATGGCATTTCTTTTTCCTTTACTATCTAAAAAAAGCAGACGAATCAATCAAGTTCTCACCGTATCATGACAAATAGATCTTTGGACAAAGGGGCACAGCTCTTACAAAATTACATCTTTGCTGCGCGCAGTTTCCATTAATTTACCCCCCCCCCCCCCAAAAAAAAAAAAGAAATAAGAAGGCGGCTTTTTTCCCGGCGGTTTACTGCGTCAAATGAACAAGCCTTAATCCAACCCCCTGATCCAACGCAATGCTTTGCACTGTTCATTTGCATTCACTTTTTGTACGATGTCATTCTAATAAGGTGCGTCAAAGACCACTGTCACTGATGCACTTCTACGCCAGACAAAATGACGCGTCCTGTATTAATGGCATTATAAACACGCAATAAACTTTCATTCCGTTTAGCGCAGAAAGTATAGGCATCTGTTCAGATTTGTTTGGCGTAATAAGCCACTTCGGGGATACAAAATGATCCCGAACCCCGGCCTCCCCCCCCCCCCCAAAACCCCCCCCCCGGAAAATGTGAAAAGGTGCAAAAAAATATATAGCATATATACTGACTAAAGAGTGCAGAACACTTTTAGGCTCTGGAGGGCCCGAGAGTGCAGCGTTTTAGACCAATGCAAATGCAAAAATGTTATCGCTCGTTCGCTACGCTCCCTCGCATAATATCCTCCAAATTGTACAGGTCAATATTGTAGAAAATCTGTATCCGTTGTTTACAAGATTAAGAGTTACAGTGGCGTAATGAGCGAAAAGGTTTGGGGGAGCTGACAAAAATAAATCCGCATCAACTCCACTCTAACATGCAGGCCCCGCTGAACGTTTTTCAAAGTGGGGTGTAGGGGCAAAACCCCAGCGCGGGACAAGGAGGCGGGGCCCCAAACAGGCGCACATCCAGGATTTCTTGGGGGGGGGGGGGGCAAATTTGAAGTTGTGCGAGCCAAATATTGGTACGTATTGGTTACCTCTAAAGCAGTGGCGTAATGAGCAAAATCGTTTTTTTTTTTTTTTTTTTTTTTTTTTTGGGGGGGGGGGGGCAGATACAAAATCTGCATCACCACCACTCTTACATGGAGGCCCTGCTGAACGTTTTTCAAAGTGGTTGGGGGAGGCTAAAGTATCAGGTAAATCGTAGCGTGAATTGGCTTGGGGTCTAGGGGAAAGCCCCGGCGGGGTTCAAGGGGCGGAGCCCCTCAAGCTCAGGGCGTATGGGCATTTAATTACGGTCTGATGAGCATACTTTTAGTATACAGTATTTGTGACACTGGCAGGTCACTAATTGGCGTGGGGTCCAGGGGGCGGCTCCCCCAGAAGCTCAGGAGTTTTAGGCATTAAATTACCCGTCAGATGAGCATCCAGGGGCCCGCCTAAGGGCCCTAGGTGGGGTCTAGGGGGCAGAGCCCCCGGAAGCTCAGGGGCTTTAGGCATTTAATTACTGTCAGATGAGCATATTTTAATACCTTATTTGTGACACGGGCAGGTCACTAATTGGCGTGGGGTCAAGGGAGCGGAGCCCCCTGAAGCTCAGGAGTTTTAGGCAATAAATAACGGTCAGATGAGCATCCAGGGGCCCGCCTTAGAGCCCTAGGTGGGGTTCAGGTGGCAGAGCCCCGGGAAGCTCAGGGTTTTTAGGCATTTAATTACGGTCAGAGCCACCAAATTTAACCCTTTAAACCCGGGGCTAGGAACTATGATATTTTTCAGTCTCCCCTCTCCCGCGCGAAGCGCGGGGGCTTTCACACTTCATTAAATTATTCGAGAAAGAAGACGATCCGTTGTACCGTTCGTGACTCTTATTCTTGTTTCGCCCCTCCCGCGCGAAGCGCGGAAGCTACGATGTTTCATTTAATTATTAGAGAAAGAAGACGATTCGTTGTACCGATCTCGACACATAATCCTAGTCTGAATTCAGTTTACCCCCTCCCCCTCCCGCGCGAAGCGCGGAAGCTTTGCCGTGTCATTAGATTATTAAAGTGTTATTGTAAGTGGCCACTATACGGCCCTTTAGTGACTTTAAAAACATATGCTCTTCCTGGCTATTTGAGAATGTGTCAGTTTGCAACAGAAACGGAGAAACGCGCATCTTGTTGAAAATCATGTGATATCAAGAACATTTATACATCACTTGTATGGAATTGAAAAAAAGTCATGGTTCAATTTTATTTGGGGGGCTAGCGCCCCCAAGCCCCCCCACCAGTACGCCAGTGAAGAGTTATAAAAATAAATCAGTGCTACAAAAATGAATATTCCGCTTGCTCTTTTGGGGAGTCTCTTCATGCCTGATTATAAACATATTGTCGCCTAAGAGGAAATGGTGTACATCTTTCTAAATACATTAAGTCAAGGTCCTTCATTTCATGACTAATTAAAATTTACTAAAATGTATCTACTAAATATTTACAACCCTTGGACTGCACATTAATTATCGGCTGAAGTGAAGTGTGAAAAAAAGTATATTGCTTGTTTTTATACTATATAGCTAAGGAGTGTATTTCTTTAATGCAACATAAAGACTTCAAAAACATGTGAGGGGGTAGTCACTTCCGCCCCCTTCGCCACTCTTAATATGCACCCTCGTCCCTCGCATTTCGTCTCCGCCCCCAGTCATGCAAATCGCCACCCCTTAATATGGATGATTTCTACTTCTGCATTTGTTTAGAGTAATCACTGCCATAGCCATGGAGATCGTGCTTCACAATGTAACAGAATCAGGGTAACTATTTTAGTTGATATTCTGGTTGCTAGCTAGCTGACGATGCAAGCAGTAATAGCCAAAAGTTCCAGTTATTTCCCAATCAAAACCGGCATTAACATACTCTTACAAGTGGATCAACATCACTCATTAGCACACTTGTATAACAAAAGAAAATCCTTTGACCCAATATTTGAATCAAGTTCATCTGCATCTGAATTCAGAACGAAATTGAATTAGGTCGGATTGATACAAAAGTATAAAATTCGGAAAAAGAAAATTGATTTGAAAATATCATTTTGGGAAAAGAACTTGAGAATTTATGGAAACATCTGAAAAAGGAAATTCGAAAAAAGGCAAAATATCAGATGAACCGATCTTTGTACAACTCAGGTTGTATTCAAAGATTATGCGATAACAAAAAGGTCAAAGCAACGACAACATCATCAAGAACAGCCCCAACAAAACAAAACAGACCAAAAAAAAGCACCAACCATCTATAAAAAAATAAAAAAAATATGAACAAAAGTCAAAACAAAAACAAAGAAACATGTCCTCACCCTACCTTCCAACTACTCCGACTGAGAACTAATGATGAGACGAATAAAAAGGATATCAACAATCAGATCATACAAGACGCGAAAAGGACAACTACTGATGCAGACGCTTTCCCGATAGAGTGAATGCGACTATGCGAGTGTTGAGAGTGATTGGGGGTAGAGGAAGACAGTCTTTGGTAGAATGCTTAAAAACTGACACCCATATACCTGGTATTTGCGCGTCGCTACTTTGTCGTTCGGTAAAACGGACGCGCGCACCTGCCAAATCGCCCTTTTTTAACGTATGTAATTGGCGCCTGGCTTTTATTAGGTGACATTCACGAGATAGAAGACGACACAAAATGGTGCTATTCAGTGGGGTAACATTTAATGTAAGTGGTTTCAAAAATGCCCTCAAGCACTTTTTGTTGCAAACGTATCAAAATAAGAAGTCCCCGTTTTTCCCCGTATTTGGCAAAACTGGCCATTTTTTTTACATCGAAACTGTGACTTGTAGACCTGTATGATTTGTATCCGTATAATACTAATTCAAATTTATTCCTCTATGCATGGCCACCATTTCTGTCTTTCTCCCTCTCTGTCTCTTTCTCTGTCTCTCTCCGTCTATCTGTCTTCTTCTTCTCTATCTGCTGTTTTCCCTTTTCTGTTTGTCACTTTCTCGTTCTTATTTTCTTTACGTATCATCCTCATCTTGTCATTCTGCTACTGTTTCTGATTTGTTTTTTTGTCTCGTTAATCGTTTGTTTGTATTGTCTGTCATGTTTTTAGAATATAAATGTATAAAGTTTAATTATTATTGTGCGGACCTACACCTAACAAGCATTGATTTCAAGTAGATTCGTTTTTTTCATTTCCTGTAACCAACTCATTTTGCATTACAATGACTACAAAACAATGTCAAAGATTTAGCGGCTCATTCCTGTTATATCATTACGTTTATTATTGTCTGTCATTGTTTATATTATGTGAAAAGAAATGAAAAATAAATTCGCTCTGTATAGAGCGACCACTACTACTAACAACATAATAGTAATAGTTGGCAGCAATTCATTGCTACCTTAACGCACTTTTCATGGGTGAACAAATGGAAATAAACCATAGGAAAAACTAGCCCCAAAACCCCCCAAAACAAAACTCATAACCAAACAAATAAACAAACAACCTTTCTCCATCAAAATAATCTGACAATTAATGCTCACACAAAAACATATCTAATCAAAAGCAGATATTTCAAATTAGTTCACAATTTATTGCAATTCACTTCAACATTAAAACATATTTCAAAGATTAACCTTAAATCGAGATCAAGGAGTATAATTCATTTGGAAATATCTCTCCAATAACAAGCACTTTGGTGTAAAATAGGAACATTTATACATTTTATAAAATATTTGATAAATATACAGTATTCATTTTATTTTGAATACATAGAAATTCTGAAAGAACTGTGAAGGAAGATAAATGTATCAGCTCTGGAGTAAAGGCACAACATTCTCATGATATAAAGCACATCAATACTACTGATATCATTAAAGGGGAAGTCCATCCTGATATTAAGTTGCTTTTAATAAAAAGCAGAAAAATTAGAGGAATAGGCGAGTGAAAGTTTGAGCAAATTCTGATGAAAAATGAGAAATTTTTGAAGTTGCGATTAATCAAACATAAATTGGCAACTCAGTGACGAATTTTGCGAGTTCCCCTTGTTATTTTGTTATTTTCCCTTGAGAATATTGTCAAAACCTTTCCAAAGCAAAAGACCTTAACTTTACTTCAATACTCTGTTATGCATAACTTAATCATGCTTGTTACATATTAAATTCTCATAACACACATCAAACATTTGTCCTTAAAAAATATCAGTCTTTATGTCTGTTTTAGCCATAATGACCATGGCAAAACCAAATTAGTCTGATGGAAAAAAGAGGTAATGTCTGCTTTAATTATTGTAATTATACATAACAAGCAACAAATAAAATGAGTATCAAAGTGCCACCTCAGTGATGAACAAATTCAATGCTAAACCATTCTATAGTACGGCATCATGATGCTTGTATGATTTCCGGTGTGATAAATGTGCAAATGCAGTATTAAATGTCATGCAACGACCAAAGAATACTGGTCATTAAAAAGGACCTCATTTACCCACTACAGACGCATGTAGGAGTATAGCATGTCATTGCTTATGAAATAATGATTTGGACGATTCTGCAATATTCTATGTCAGTATTTCCTGACTTCCCGACACAGGATTACATGGAAATGTACTCCAACTCCTCAAGGAGTGTGTTAAGTGTTATTACCACCTGATAATTACCAGTAACAAAAGCTTACTACCGCCATTTTTATGGCTGTTTTTCCGCCTACTTATAACATCTTAGAAAAACTCATACCCGGTATATCTTTTCTTCTTTAGTTTAAGTAGTCGGTGTATTTCTCCTTTCACAAAGACAGCTAATGCAGAACCGTCCAAACCATTATGTCACCATGAATAATTAATGGGTACGCAAGATGGATGCAGTCATTAAATGGATGGTGCATGTATGCATTTTTATCCTTATTCTATACATTGCCTGCAGAGAGCCAGAAGGGCACTGACCCCTGTCTTTCAACACACAATTAATGTCCTTTTAACACTCAATATATATGTTGTATATCCAGTACTGAAACATTCATATCTAAACTCAAAACTCAATCTTTTCATATCAATAGTAGTAAAGGACAAGTAATGCTGTAAATTTTTTCTTTGTAAGAACTTCATTGTTTTCTATATATGCTTCTGTTCTCTATATATCGTCGCTGTTTTCACGAAGTGACGGTAGTGAAAAAAAATTGCATTCATTTTGCGTTACAATTTTCCTCACTACCGTCACTTCGTGAAAACAAGGACGATATGCTTGTTTACTCATCTTCCTTTTATAATCTTGTTATATTTATATATATTGTTAAGCGCACTGAAATGTCAATAGACATGCAATGCACTATAAAAGAACAATATTATTATATTATTATTAATATATAAAACAGTGAAGGGCAAAGCAAACTCATTAGTATTATTCATAAATCTAATCATGAAATATTCAGTGGGATTGTTTGGCATGTCTGCCGAGAGACACAAGAGTATTATCTCATCATCTTCAACACACAGTTAATGCTTTTCTGGAACTCAAGAGACAATGCATACATAGTTCAGAGAACTTTGAAGTGATACATATTTATAGATTCAAGGAAATATTCAAGGTGATCAAAAAAGTCATAAAAATGGATGGAATATCATCAATGCATATACTATTGAAGTAGTTTTTATACTCAGTCAAGAGGCATTTATAGTGATGAATTACTTGAAAAATAACAAATAATTAAAAAAAACACGTATTTGAACGGATGGAATATTATCAATACATATACTATTGAACTATTTTTTTAAAAACACAATCAAGAAGTATTTATAATGATCAAGCAGTTGAAAAATACCAAATAATTTAGTATTCAAGGCAATCAGAATAAAAACACTTATTTGAACAGATGGAATATTTTCAATGCATAAATGATTGAAGTAGTGATATACACATTGAAGAGGAATTTATAATGATCAAGCAGTTGAAAAATGACAAATAATTTAGTATTCAAGGAAATCAGAATAAAAACACTTATTTGAACGGATGGAATAGAAGTGTATACATTACATAAGTACATGAGAAAAATAAACATGCATAGCAAAATTGTCAATAAGCAACCGTCAAGAAAAAGCATTGGTCAATTTTTTTAAAACCGTTTAAGTATTCAAGGTGAATGGCTTTCACATTCTCATTCGTATGGATGGAATATACATGCATATGAACATATTTTATAAGTATCGCAATCAACATGAATTTATTGTGAAACAAGAACTTGTAAAACTTTTGATATCATGTAAAATTCAAGGTTATTGTTGGATGGATATAACAGTAATCATGGACGGAATATATACATAGATCTATGCAGTAGTATATTACATATGTCATTGGTATACAAGCATATATATATATATATATATATATATATATATATATATACATATTAAAGAAATTTAACATACAAATAAGTTTCATCGGAACAAGTAAGTTTTGATAAGTTACACCTGATAGTGCAGTGCAGATGAACTGCTAATCAATTTTAGTATACTTCAGAGACGGTTGCATAAAGACATATCATTCAAAAGAGAACGTAGCTATAGATGTGAGTACAGAATTTGTGAACATCACAATACCATATGGATATGGCAAATATATGGTTTAGACCCAAAAGTAGTAGCTAGGAATCCCTACATTTACTAATCATGGTTGATAAAAGAGTAAATCATATTGGTAAGATATGTACTTGGCCATCATCTGAATATATGATATAAATGTTAATGCTGTTCTATGCAATCAGTCATTAGTGTTCAGATAGTGGTTTTAATCCTAATCTATATCAAGCCCAAGACACTGTCCTTGCAGGCACTCATTCATTGGTGTTTAGACAGTAGACTTTTAACTCTGATTAAAGTCAAGTACTACACATAAATCTTTTAGGTAATCTTTCATTGGTGTTTAGACAGTAGACTTTTAATTCTAATTGGTGTTGAGTACCACACATAAACCTTGTAGTTAATTTTTAATTGGTGTTTAGACAGTGGTGTTAATCCTAATCAGCGTTAAGCACCAGACACACTCCTTGTAAGACCCAATGTGAAGTGTGTTCAGACGTAGCAAGATCTGCCTCAAACACCAAACCTACACCCATGGCGTTACGACGCTGAGACGTGGTGTATACCGGCGTACGGAATGTATTCTGTTGGAAACGAACAAACACAATGATTGAAGTTAGTCGGAAGTAGGTAAAAATCGTTCTTCACCCTTGTTCTCTTTTTAAAATGATAGCCTGTTCACACAAAAGGAAAGTTATACAAAACACGTAAACAGAAACGTCTTATAAACAATCATCATATAGCGGGAGGGCCTACACATATGGAAAGAGAATCGTATGAAGAAATAATGTATTTTAAAAAAGCAGTCTTGATGTGCCAAGCTGACATGACTGCAGGTCAATCATCAGCTCTTTCATAATAAGGCCTTGCCCAGTCAATATATATTTTTGTTACAATGCAATGTTCATATTATTAGAGGAATCTGATCCTTTATCAAGTTTTCATTCAAAACGACAAAGCTCAATCCACTGTATCGCTATACAATGTTCACACAAGAAAAATGTAATTATCATATAGCTATACAGGGGGTGTTTCACAAAGACTAAGATTGACTTTAAGTTGGACTTAACTTTGACAGGCCGTTCATGCCACTGTTTGCTCTTACTATTTACTGGCATTGGTCTCTGAAGGGACGTATAAAATCGTGGTCACAAATCTACATTTTTTGATAGTTCATTATTGAAGGAAAAGACATTATCTAAAGATCATAATTGAGAGACCAATAGTGAGAGCAACCAGTGGCATGAATGGCCTGTCATAGTCAAGTCCAACTTAAAGTTGATCTCGGTCTTTGTGAAACACCCCCCTGTTTGTATATCTATCTATACGATGGATTTGCTAGTGTGAACTAGGCCGGGTAGGGGATGAACTCACCTGTAGTTTCATCAGTGCTCTTTCACAATAAGGCCTTGCCCAGTTAACATACAGTTTTTGTACAACACGATGTTTGTATTAGGATCTGATTCTTTATCAAGATTTCATTCAAAACAAGGATTACTCCACTGCATCACTATACCATGTTCACACAATAAAAATAGAATTATCATATAGCTACATGTATACAGAGGGGTGTTTCACAAAGACTAAGATCGACTTTAAGTTGGACTTAACTATGGCAGGCCGTTCATGCCACTGTTTGCTCTTACCATTTACTGGCATTGGTCTCTGAAGGGACGTATAAATCATGGTCACAAATCTACATTTTTTAATAGTTCATTATTGAAGGAAAAGACATTATCTAAAGATCATAATTGAGAGACCAATAGTGAGAGCAACCAGTGGCATGAATGGCCTGTCATAGTTAAGTCCAACTTAAAGTCGATCTCAGTCTTTGTGAAACACCCCCCTGTTTGTATATGTATATGATGGATTTTCTAGTGTGAACTAGGCCGAGGAAGGGGATGAACTCACCTGTAGTTTGAGTCTGTGCGCTTCAATAGGGATCACTTTGAGGATGGGCAACTCCTGAATGAGAACCTTAGGGCGTGGCCTCATCAGACACGCCTCATCAACGTCCCAGGCCGCACCCTCCAAGTAGAGTCCAGTCACAAAGCAACCTGTGGTACAGAGATAATACAGATGGATGGAATGCATATCGAGGGGTCAGTGACACAAAGACCCAACTCCATTTTGGCCATTTTGTGAAAAAGTGGTTTATGTGTCACTGAGCACTCAGGCCTTAAGCCTATGTTTCACTAGCAATTGACTTCAATGGGATGTTGGGTGGAGTTAAGTCTTTGTGTTTCCTGGAATGCCCACATTTTTCTGAACATTTTCATATCAAATACTCATTTTGGCAAAATATGGAGTTAAGTCTTTGTGTCACTGAACCATCGATATAGTGTCTAGATTTCATACCTGCCAACCTTTCACAGCGAATATTGAGGAGTTTCTCAAGGAAAAAATAGGATAACAGTCTATTTTGTATACTTTTCACACAGAATATTTCAGCAAAAAGAGAAATCAAGGGTACAAAACAATAGCTTGAAGACCCTCCAAAACATGAATGATTGGCAGCTATGAGATTTGTATTCATTGCCCAAAATCCTACACGATCACTCATGCCCTTGACAAATTTCATGATTCCATTTTACAATGGTTTTGGGATCATTGTATCTGATGCTTTTTAAACAATTTCCACATTTCCACAAATACATGTATGTGTTCAGATTTTCATTCATTACAATTTGTATAAAAAAAAAAAACAATCATCGGCTCGGCAACGCCATCCATATACGGGGGGATGAAAAAGCCCAGACTTTCCTCTTAAAATTGGCAACTGGTATCTTTGATTGATCTTAACCTTACATGTTCATATTTTATTACCATATACATGTTTATATATGATAGGACTTAAGCCATAGGCCCAGGGACCTGTTTATCAGTGATTGATATAAGCTACGGATATTGTGGCACTTGACAAACAGTGAGCAAATTCATTACAGAAAGAAACGTGACAGTTGTAATGTATAAAACAGGGCCAAGTAGTCGATTATATAGCAGTTAGTTACAATAAATGTTAGTTTTTATTCAATCTATAATAACTATAATCTATATTCATAGGTTTCTCAAATTTCTCCCTGTATAACCTACCATTTAAAACAATTCATTTTGACGTCTTTACAAAGACTTGATTATATAATGTCATACTTTGAGTATATTTCATATTATGTTATAATTTTGTCATTTATATGAATTGTGAAACAAATAAACTTGAAAACTTGAAACATCAAGTACTTGATTATCTACTTGCTATCTTTATATTGGCAGTTAGGCACAATAAACATCAACATCAACAGCCCCCCCCCTCCCCCCTCCCCAACCAAGAAAATATGACTTTTCATTGTACTAACCTGAATGTGCCCTCTCCGTGACCTCATCAGGGGTGACGTAGTGAGTCACGGACGTATAGAGGGTCGACTTGTCGAGTGGCCAGCCGTTCTTACGGCACGTGGCTTGAACCAGCGCGGTCAGGTACGACTCTGGGATGTGAAGACCACTGAGCCACATGACCGGTGGTTCAGCTTCATTCACCTGAGAAGTATAGAGGGATAAGATTTAAACATGAGAAACAAATTCTGATGATAGAGTAAAGGACTACATATAGCAATATACATTCCTTAAATATAGCATGATTTTGTCACACTGCAAATCTGCTGAGACAGAGTAGAAATAACCTACATAGTAATTAAAAATTTTATTCAAACAAAAACTTTCTTTGTGATGGCTAAAATGATGTATAAAGGACATTAATCTTCATTATATCAAAAAGTTACTCATCATTCTGCTAACTGTTTGATAAGATACAATGGATAATGCTATAAAGTTAACAAAACCAGAAGAGCAATAAATCATATGCCCAGCTACAGGGCGCAATTGGATGCTCATTTTGAGGAAAAAAAACATTCCCAAATTTGTTACTATCCTTTGACTACATCTCACTATGAATATGACGGACAAAGAAAGCGGACAAAATATACAGTTCCTCAGGTAGATAAAGGAACATCCCTTCACTGCTATTATGTAAAAAGGTGTAGAACAGGTGTCACATGCATATTTACCTGTTCTACATATTTTTACATAATAGCAGTGAAGGGATGTTCCTTTATCTACCTGAGGAACAGTATATTTTGTCCGCTTTCTTTGTCCGTCATGTTCATAGTGTCTAGTACCCCATAAAATTCAGTCCATACTTTGTGAAATCCAATGAAAGTGAAAGCTCATGATGTCCGTCATCACAACAAAAAAGTTTAGAAAAATTAGAGAAAATTTGTATGCACACATTCCTTTTACAATGAAATGAAAGTTCCTAAAGTAATCAACAATTGATGTATAGTGTAATCAGCTACATAATGAGAAAAAGCTAGATTAAAAGGCCTGAAAGTCTCATATTTACCCATGTTGTGTACTGGTTGAAGCGTCGTTGGAAGTGCAGCATCCAGTTTCCGAGCGACTTGAGAGTGTCTGGAGCCAGTTTGATCCAGATCTGAGGGATCTGACCGTTGAAGAGTGCTCGGGCCACGTTGTCAAGCTCGTTACTCATACCAACTTCTCCCTTCAATGCCTGAGGTTGAAGTTTAAAAAGAATATTTTTATTATCTAAATATTAGATTCAATATTAGGCTCTTTTGTTAGTTCCTTTATTAGGTTAGGTGCTTCATTTCTTATCTTATCTTGTGTTCCTTTTTGATGTGTTTTTATGTTAAATATTATATCTTGTTTTCTTAAAGGGTTGGTTTCTTACAAGGTTTGTTTCCTTTTTGGCCACTAGCTTCCTCAATTTTTATAATTAATCTTATGTATTGTCATACATCTGTCTGTTTATATATATTTTTTTTTATCTGTTGATCTCTCAAACTATCAACAAACCAATGCCAGTAAATGATGAGAGAAAGTAGTGGTATGAACGGCCTGCCATAGTTAAGTCCAACTTAAAGTCGATCTTAGTCTTTGCAAAACACTCCCCAGGACACTTACCCTCTGTAACTCTGCCAGCGAGCGAGCCATCCTGGCTATCAACCGGTTGAATCTCTCTAGCTCCTGCAGCAGTACAACGGTCGTAGGCGAGATCTCAAGGCCGTACTTCTTGCGGATCTTGTCCAGGTCAAACTGCTGAGGTAGCTTGGCTTGGATGTCTGATGCTATGCCGGCAATGAAGTCATCACGACTGATCCCTTGGCCAGAGTCACCTATTCAGGAGAATATACCGGTAGCAAGATAATAAATAACGAAAACAACTAACAATCACAGATGATGAGATGATGATGATATATATATATATATATAGTTCTGGTCATTGGTAGCAGTAGCAGTGTTTCTGTAAAGCCATGACTGACATATCATTTTATCAGAAGTTATCATTCCACCCGTTTTTCTCCACCTACTATCTGTTCCTACACCTGCAATATGTCATGAAAAAATAGAGGAAAAATCAATGTTGTTTCTGGTTTTCATGGCGTTTTCCATATTCAATGAAAGCAATGATCACATCAACTTCTTTTAACAGACCAAATGTCAGGAAATACTTCTTTAAGATTCTTCTTTTCCTTCAGTGGCTATAATTTATACAGGTACATGCAAATCAAGTTAATACTGACCTGTCTGAGGCTGAAGTTCAACCAGTTGTGCCCACATATCTCTAGCTGCCTGTGTGTAATAGTTGATCTCAGCATTGGGATGAAGACCGAACACCTCGGGTGTGTTGGCCAGGGGTAGTCCTTCAATCAGTTCTGTACAAAGGCAATCACATAGATATCATTAACATCACTGGCTCAAGAATTAGTTCTTATCATCACTGGTAAAATATGCGAGTTAAAAATATATGACACTGTTAAAGATGTTCATGCGTGGGTATATAGTCGTTCGTGAAGTAGGCAACTTGGCGATAACTTTAACACGGAGAAAGGCAACAATAAACTACGTAAATGAGGGCATTTGCAATTTCTGCTTAAGATCTATTGCCTATAATACCTCAGCAAAGTTTAATGCACTAGCTTTCATATATGTCAAACTTGGTTTCTACAACCCTTAGCTTTGTGATAAAATATATGACACTCTTAACTCGAAGAAAGGCAAAGATAAACTAGGTAAATGAAAGCATTTGCAATTTCTGCTTAAGATCTATTGCCTATAATACCTCAGCAAAGTTTAATGCACTAGCTTTCATATATGTCAAACTTGGTTCCTACAACCCTTAGCTTTCTGATAAAAACACATAACAGATTCTTCTGTTGTATTTGCCTACTTGTACATTGGAAAGCATTAACCCATACCTTGGTGTTAAAGGATATGGATATTTTGTCACATGTTGCCTAGTGACTGGAAGGCACACAATCTCATCGTTTTGGGGCAATTTATAATGAAAAACATTTTAGAAGTCAAAAGAATGCAGCAGAATATAAAATGCTTCTAGATTCACTTCTAAAAATACAATTTTCGCTCTATGTCAACGAACAAGTCAACACCAAACAGGAACAGCATTTACGGCTGTAAATTTGTTCAATTTATATGTCATTGACTGTTGTCATGAACATTTTCTAGAATATATAGGTCAGTTAATATTGTCTGTTGGAAGCCAGGGGAGTACAAATAATACAAATAATAATTCCTCTGGCTCTCAACAGAGAGATTAAATTATATTACACTGTTATGTTATTTATGTTCTTTGTAGTTATTTGTTTATGATATGTTTTGTATTGTTATATGTTATACAAATGTTAGTCGTAAGACAATTTTTCTGTCTTCCTTTTACTTGTGCAGGACAATAATCAATCAATTGAATTCAATTCAATTTACACCTTCTCAAAGACTTACGTGTATAATTATCCTTGGGTCCGTACTCTGGAATGCAGTAGTCTACCGTCTCGTTGTTGTAGAAGTGGAATGGTTGGAATGTATCGAAGATGAAGTCCCCCATGTATTCATCCATGTAGGTGTTCAAGATACGTCTGTCAAAGTTATCAATGGCTCGGCCACCGTACATGACCTACAGGGAGAGATTGATGATTGGTTCTCAGTTATTCACATTTTGTTTGTTATTATGAGCAGATGACATTGTACTGGTCAAACCCATATTTGACAACCTTCCACAGTAAAAATGTAAGAATCTCTGAAGACAAAGTTAGGAATAAATTGTATTTTACATGATTTTATACAGATTTTTTCACAGTATGAGAGATTTTCTTTTCCCTTGTGCACTGTGCACTGTAAAGGCAGAAAATGGGAATTTTTCCTCCAAAGCTGGAATGGTGTGCAGCTATGCAAACCCTGACTTCAGGCCAAGGCTGACTACACCGTATGGATGTGGAAAATGTATGTCAAACTGCTACAAATGTTTGTCAGCTATTTTCAGCAGCTGAATTAATACCTATTATGCATTTGCTTATTTGCGTATTTGTGTAAATTAGCTGGTCACTTCATAATTCAAGAAACCACGTGAATCTAATACATTAAAGAATTGAGGGATATATATAGAAAATCAAATAGCAAACACAAAATAAAGTCTGCTTTATTTACAACAAAGTTCAACATTACATTTTCTTTCGTAACGTGTCATGCTGGCAAATATCAATACTACTAATAATAGTCACATTTGTGAAGCACTTAATACTATGTTTGTAAATGCTTTACATTACAATTATTGCAAATGGGTTAGATATCCATGTGCCCAAAGATTTTTTTTCTTCAGTAGATCAGGGGCCTGTCCTATAAAGAGTTGATATTAATTGCAACTTATTTGCGATTAAGATCAATCGCAATTATGTACAAAAGATATGGGAGACTAAGAACTTGTGATTGATTGGAGGACTTGAGATTGTTTTGGATCAATCGCAACTCTTTATAAGACGGGCCTTGATGTCTGCTGAAAACAGTTGAACTGCCCTCCTTCTGGCTGCCTTTCAACAGACAGCCAGGAAGACATAGTAGTCGATATCCAGCAAATAGCTCACCTCTCCAATCAGGTACTTCAGGCTGTTCCAAGGGATCTTGGTGTCACCTTGCTCAAAGGCTTTGGTCAAGTACGTATTGAGGATCTCCTGGCACACCCGGAAATCCGACTCGTTGAAGTCGTACGGAACGTTCCAGCCGACCTTGCCATACTTGCGTCTCTCCTGGACCACGGCATGGAAGAAGGCTAGGACAAAGACCAGAGGTTTGAAGGATTCGTGAGGGCAGTCCTCCAGGACCTGGGCGGAGATCTTGTGGAAGGTGCTACGTAGGTTGAGCTTGAGACCGTTGGGAGGTTCAGTCACAACCTGTATAGAGAGTGAAATCATGCAAGGTTTATTTCAAATCTTAGAAGAAAGTGTACTAGCATTATGACGATACATGTATGTTTTGCAGTGGCAAAGGACATGTCCTTGTGATACATTTTTCCTTGATTTTAGTTTCTCATTATAATCGGACAAACCAACCACTCATTTGAGAGTTTCTTTACTGTTCAGCCCAAGTATCAGGCTCCTTACCAAATGCCAACAGGAACCAGATGGTTCAAGTATAAAGCTTAAGAAACCATGAATATTCAGTAGTAAAGATTCAGGAGGCGCGATAGCTCAGTTGGTAGGGCAGTGGTCTTGTAATCCGGTGACCCGTGTTCAAAACCGAGGCAATGCGCTAGTGCCCTTTGGCAAGGCATTAATCCTCATTACCAGGTCTCTCAGAGAGGACCTAAAGCCGTCGGTCCTCTGGTTGCTTACTAACAAGCTTTTATGCTTTCTTAGCAGTCAGGTAAAATAACCACCACTAGTAAAGCGGTTAAGTAGAGACGTTTGGTTGAGACTTGCCTTGAAGGATCTCTGGAGGATGCCGATGGGGAAAGCTGGGGTGGGGTCGGTGGTCAGCCAGAGTCTGAAGTCCGGATGAGGCTTGACAATCCTCTCCAGGGCCTTCTCCAGATCACGCAGCCACTTGGCCAACAAGTGACAGTTCTGCAACATGAGCCACTGTCCCCTGGCTATGGCTGTCTCTAGCAGTTGAAGAGCAACCTGCAGAAGGAAGAATGAGAATTAACATCATTGTTACTACAAGGCCTATGGTACATGTAATTACAATGCAAAGGCTGGATTGTAGTGGTACACTAGTAATTCATTTCAGACTAGCTAGGCTCTCAAGGTTTACCTTTGACCTCATGATTCCATAATCTAATCAGTTCATTAGCTCTGCAAGATACATACATGACCCAAGTGTGGCAGTAATCCATCAATCAACGGACAACCAGAAAACATAATTCCTCCAGCTACTTTGTAGCGGAGGCATACAAAACATTTTTTTTAAATATCTCACCTTCTCTTGGCCTTGACCCATAGAGAGGAACTTGAGCTTGTTACCACCGAAGCCAGACCTCTCGGCCAGCTTGGTGAGATCACTGGCCGGATCGGAGCCGGGACTCAGGATGAAGACGATCGGAGACAGCGGTGAACTCTGCTCAAAGATGGCCTCAAAACTGATAACGGGAGGCGTGACGTACTTCTCGCCCATGCAGGACGTGACGAAGTCTGTGATGGCACGGTAGACGCGGTCCACGCGGAAGCAACGCAGGAGAAGGAGGCGTTGGAACATGGTGAGACCGTCTTTGTATTTCATAGGGAAGGCTACCTGCTCTGGTGCGTCTTGGTCGTACCACTGTAGGTGATAAGAAAATATACCAGTTATTTGTAATCATTTACCTAACCTAAAATAAAAGCACTCAAGTTATTCTCAAAGTAAGAAATGAACACATATAACTCTCATTATAACAGGAAATGTATACTTGTACAACCCAAAATTAACATTCAAATGAACAATAAAACAAACTTTGCTAAATCCTGGTGCACACTTCTTTTGAAGTGGTGCAGACTCGGGTAAGAAAAAGATTGAATAAAGTCCATTCATATCGGTTTCTTGCCATGGCGGTTGTCAACAATGACAAAAAGTCACAAAGAATCAGTTTGACAGTATTTCAGAGACGATAGTAATTTAAAAAATAATAATCCTTCTCTGTGTTGTTGTTGTTTTAGTTTTATTGGTGTGTATCATTCATTTATGAATATTTATGCCCAATTCAAGTTGCATCAAACAACATTAAATGGAAGCAGAAAAGAGAAGGGAGAAAAAAAATCTATGCTGTTCAATTTTTCGCATTTTGCAGAGATTCCAGACAGGCTGTCTACTCTTCCAATAGCGCTAACCTCCTTCCAGAATTTCTCATTTTTCTCCAGGTCATCAGGGAGAGTGTGGAAGACATCCGCAAGCTCCATGAGCTTCATGACGTCCTCCCAGCCCTGCTCGGGGATCCACTTGTGAGGGCGCCCCCGACGGTTCTTCTCCAGGGACAGGTTGCCCTTGATGAAGAAGTCCAGCTCCTCCTGGGGCAACTTGTCCTCCGACTGCTCCAGTTTGATGGTCATTTGGAAGGAGAAGAGCAGCTTGTGCTTCTCAAACAAACCTGAGGGAAGAAGCAGCAACATAATTGAGTACGGTTATGCCAATGAAAACACATAATCAGGCTAGCACTCTCTAATATGACACCTTATCATTGGAGACTATTCAATTTTGGTTAAAGGGATCGCTTAACAATGTTAAATCTGAGATGCACGGCCTTACGTGTTATCAGTGTCTGTGATATAGTGTTATATTGAAGCCCTAAAAAAATTGCGCTTCAAAATGATCAAGAAGTGCTTCAAACAGTAAAAACCTTTGAGTGACCGGTTTTACCATACTCACTTTCCCCAATAGACTGCAGTGTTATGAAAACTGTTTGGCAAACACAAAATTTGATTTAGATTATCAATCATAAATATCTTGAATATCAGACAGGCGATCGGCTTGTAAAAGTCATGGGGTTCCTAACTAACCTAAAGGTTTATGAATATCATTGCAGCATGAGCTAAATCAAGGATTTTTTTTTAAAGGATCTAAGACAAATTTACCGGATCCCTTTAACATACATGATACATGTGTTTTTTTAGTGCAGAATTATTTTGGGCGTTAGTGTGGGTTGAACTTGGTACATAGAGAGAGACTCTCATTTTATCATGCCCTCTACTCATCATGTACTGCAACTGAGATTAATGTGTGTCAGCAAACGCATCTGGCATCGTAGTACTTCTGTGTTTCAAAGCAGAATTATGATGACTGCTGCCTCCATCTTTATTCCAACTCCATGGTGACTATTTAAAATTCAGCAATATGATCTCCATGTCCAAGTATAATCTTCACATGAGAAATCTCCTAGCAGTTAATTCTATCCTGACCTTTTCCTTTCAAATGTACAGATAATTGCTCATACTATCTATCACTTCGGTAATTATATCTGTTGCATACTTACTCTACAGTGTATTACTACCACTACCATCATTATCATCCACCATAGCAAACAAATCTCTCTCCCCCCCCCCCCCCCATCTGTGAATATCTTTAAATAAAAACTGAAAGCACATCTTTTCAACTAACTGTAAATCTAAGCATATCAGGAGCTCTTGTAGCGCTTTAGAATAAATACTTAATGTTGGATAGTTTCTGCGCTCTATAAATGTATTATTATTCTTATTATTATCATTATTCCTTACCTGTGCAAGCATAGTTGTAGATGTTATGCGTGAGGGTGTCCATGATGTTGCGGAGTCGTTTCATCAGGATGGAATCGGGTAAACTCTTCTTGAGTGACAGCTGGAAGACTTCCAGGAAGGCAGCCAGCGAGTACTGGTACATGCTGTTAATCAGAGCCATCTCAGAGAGGACAAAGAACAGGATAGCTCCACGTTTGGCGGCCGGTCGGTAGCCATCGCGAAGCTTGTCAATGTCTATGGCCGTGGCGGCAGCCAGTTTCAGCTTTTCTGTCACCTGTTGGAAGATGAAATTGTCGAATCAACTTTCCACATCACATCTTATGATATACAAATATACAATGAAACTTGAGGATCTATTTAAATTTATATACCTCTCTTTAGTATGTTGAATAAATCTAGTCATCTGATTGGTCAAAATTTGAGTTGTAATTTTAGTGATATCAGTGGACTTATACTCATGACAATTTTTGTGAAACGATGTCCAGCAAGACAAAGTAATGCTTACCTCAGAAGCTTTAGACTTTGTCTCCTCCAGAGTAGATACCAGCTCCACGTTGTCCAGCATGTTACCAGTGGAGGTAGCCAGTTCTCTAAGCAGGGAGTCTTCAAGATCCTTCAGGAGTCGTTTGTTATCGCTGGTCTCCTGGATCAGACGTTCTCTCTGCTCCTCCAGCTCCTTACGCTCAAAGCCTACGATGACACTAAGCAGCTGGTCTTCTAGACCCTGTCATAATCAAGAGGATTAGATTGTGAATGAGCAAACCATTACACATACTGCTTAAAGAGAAGGTTGAGTTCTGGTCATGCAATTGCATTGTGAAAGAAACAGTGTGGAATTGATCAGACAAGGTTGATCATCTAGCATATATTGGTGTGTACTGCAAGGTTCTGGAATCATCAAAATGACAAGAATTTGGCCCAGTCTTGATAAAGTTACAAGACTATATACACAGAAAGATGTACATGGGACTACACAAACATGTGGCATAAAAATCTGTCCCGATTTGGTATCTAACAACGTTCCCCCCCCCCCTTTTGGGTAAGAAAATTGGGGAAAACTAGGGAAGAATAGAGAAAATAAGGGAAATTTCAGGAAAATAGGGATAAAATCAGGAAGATAAAAAAGAAAAGAAAAAAATCAGAAAAAAAAAATGAATAATCAGGAAAGCGATTTAAATCGGGCAATTACCAGGCCTTTAAAAATACACCAAAAAAGTAAAAAATATCCATTGTTCTTACTTTGAGTGTGACAGTGTAGTTGATGACCATAGCCTTGCCAAAGACAGATGGTGTGTACTTGGGGTTGGCCAGCTTGGTGTCCAGGTAGAGACGGAAGTTTGGATCGTAATCTACCTCCTTGTCTCCAAGCATGATGAACTCCCTGCCAGCAGCACCTAGGAAAATAGGAGAGGGATCAAATCAGGATCAGGATTAGATTAGGAAACTGATTTGTAATAGATTCAAGAGATACATAATAGCAGATCTTTGACCTCATGACCCTAAAATTTAATCAGTTCATTGACTCTGCAAGATACATACAAGTCCTGAGTTTGACAGTAATCCATCTGTCAGTTCTAATGATAATGTGTTCACAAGCCATTGATTATGATGATTGAATAATGATGAGTTATTCATTAGAATTTGTATTTCTCATATAGACAATAATCTTAAACGTTCTTGTTTGATTTGGCATATAATTAATTGTTCTGTTTCATGTATGAATGTTCTATCTTTAATACTCCTATTGTTCTTTAGTATATAATGCAGATGCTTTTATGTGATTTCATCTATTGCACAAACGTGCCTTGAACATTTGTTATTAAGTGGATATGGCACCTTACAAATCTCATATTACGATTACTTTTACTATTATCTATTACAATGTAACATGTAAAACACATTAAAATTGTAATACAATAGAAGATGCATAACTGAAAGTTTAAAAGCCCATTATAAACAAACATAAGATGAATATCAATGTTCATTGTCTATATGAGAAATACAAATTTTAATGAATAACTTATTATAATCAAAAGATCATAATTAATTCATAAGTATTCTAAACTATTGTTGCCATCCATAGAATCTTGATTCTCATGATCTCTTCAGCCGATTTCTCAACATGAATTTTCAAAAGTTAAATAATACCATAACTTTTGCAAAAACTAGGAAAATGTTTCTGCATTAATGCTTATAGTTCAACTTCTACATACTTGTGTAAGGGTTGTAGTAGGCACAGAGCAGTAAGAGCTACTATAATAATAATAATAATATTGGATTCTTATATAGCGCACGTATCGACCTTGCAAGGTCCTCAAGGCGCTCCAACATTACCCGGCTATGCTAGGCTGCCGATTCGACGCTCACAGCATTTAAGGAATTTCTTCCTACCGGTACCCATTTAACACCTGGGTGGAGAGTGGCAAATGTAGATCAATATCTTGCCAAAGGACATGACCAACGCTCTTAGCTTGGCAAAGCACTCACCTTTGATGTTCTTCTCTAGGACATTGTCAATGACAGGATCGATGTACTCGTCCACGTCTTGGAAGAGGAAAGGGAAGCCGTACTTGATGGCCAGCTCAAGCTGCTTCAAGAAGTCTGGATCATTGAAAGTGCACACCTACAAAACACAAGGCCAATATTGCTGTTACAGTTGATGTCACTCTGAAGGACCACCTCTTAACATGCACAACTTTCTAGGTCTAAATGATTTAACACTAAATTTCAAGCTGAATGTGCATATGTGATATTGATGTATCATCAATAAGCCAGTACATGTATATCTTGTAAAGTTAGGTGATAACATTTCTCTGCTGTAGGTGCTCCAGAAATGCCCATCTTTACATTCAGCTTCCAGGGAGGATTCATTCAGAAATCGGAAAGGTTTCTATTAATTGCATACAGCATAATAGGAATAATCTTTCAAAAAATCAGAGAGGCATTAACATTTGTGTGGGAGGACGTACATGTATCAATTTTTTTCTTCTTCAGGGAGCCTCCCTGAAAATCAGAGAGGGTTAGCATCTCTGGTGCTTTAAGCGTGTGATTTTAGAAAGAGATCGTAGTTGGTCTCTGGGTCGTACCTTGAGATTGTTAGGCTCCTCTTTCTTCTTGATCCAGTTAAGAGCCTGCTGTTGAGGGTCGATACACAGAGGGAAGCGACTGGCTCTGGTGGTCAGGATACCATTCTGAATAGACAGCTCATCTGGAGGCAAGCCTTCCGATCCCCATCTAAGATAGAACGAACATACAAAGTAATATGTTAATGACTTTATTAAGGACCTCAGAGGATCATAGAGACTAATTCAAGTCTTAAATTATTGTGAGCACCATAACTGAAATCACCACAACAACCAAGTTTTGTTTTTTCCAGAGCATGCCTCTTTGTTGGATTTTTAACATTACCATCAACAAGAACAATGAATTATCCTCCTCCTCCTCCTCCTTTTCCTCACCCTTCCTCCTCGTCTTCAAGATCCCCATCATCCGAACATTGTTATAATAAGCATCATAATCATCACTAGGGCTATCATCATCACTGTCATAATCGTCCTCATAACTTTATCATCATCGTCATCATCGTCATTATTATCATCATCATCGTCATCGTTATCGTCTTCGTTATCATCATCATCACCACCACCACCACCACCACCACCACCACCACCACCATCACCATAATCATCATCATCACCATCATCATCATCATCACCATCATCATCATCACCATCATCATCATCATCATCATCACCATCATCATCATCACCATCATCATCATCCCCATCACCACCATCGTCCTCTTCCTCATGATTATATTGACTACCAATCACACCATTCAATATCATCATAATCATCAACATCATACATTCAACTTGTTTATATAGCACAAAATCCAATATTGCTCAATGCGCCTGCCATGAAAAATTAATGCTAACAGACAAGAAACAAAAATAGGAAAAAAACATACATTGATTTCATAATTTCTTGATCATCATCACACTGGTGCAACCACGAATATCCAGTCAATGAAATGGATTCAAAAGCATAGCTTTAATAGTGTAACCCTTACTTGCTGATCTCGACATCATCGGTCAGAAGGTTCTCTATTTTGAAGGGGTCACTGATGGGGATCTCCCTATCGCTGATGTCATCCTGCCAATCATGGTACACCATCTGATCACGGAAGTCCCAGGTGAAGGCACCCACGTAACTCAGGAAGGCGGAGGACACCAGGCAGTCACCGAGGAGACGGATGCGGCGCTGACGCAAGTCCTCCAGATCCTTGGTCCATCTAGAGTAATCAAGAATGATACCTTACTTATTTTAAACTTTCAAATTTAAATACTAAATATCATTAATACTCTGTATTCTGTCCTTGAAGTTCGTGAAGTTTGGTTCCTGAGAAGGATGCTAAGAGCTTCATGGACAGAAAGAGTTTCTAATAATGAGGTATTTGCCATGGCAGGAACAAGACGAAAGCTTCTGAATACATGTAATATAAGAGGTCGACAGCTGAGCTTCTTGGGTCTTGTTATACAAAAGAATAGTTTGGAAAATCTTGCACTGACTGGAAGAATCAAGAAGAGGAGGAGAAGGGGTAGAAGGAGGATTCTGTGGATGAGTAGCTTAAGGAGTGGGATTTCTGAAAGTGGAATTGACCTCGGGGAGAATGAGTTACTTCAAAGAATATGGGACAGAAATTTGTGGCACAGCTCTTCTTTGCCAAAAAAATGTTATGCAATATCGTAAAGTGGGTGGTTCAAAGGGCCTACATCTATGACACCATATTAGCAAATCCTCACAAGATAATTTTTTCCCTCTCTTTCTTAGAAGTTAATCAATAAATACAGAGGAGAGATTATAATGCTGGTTCAAAACCAGGGGAATGTTTCACAAAAACTAAGATCAACTTAAAGTTGGACTTAACTATGGCAGGCCTTTCATGCCACTGTTTGTTCTCACCATTTACTGGCATTGGTCTCTCAAGGGACATACAAATCATGGTCGCTTATGTACAGAATTTACATTTTTTAATTATTCATTATTGAAGGAAAAAATATTATTTAAAGATCATAATGGTGAGAGCAATCGGTGGCATGAATATCCTGCCACAATTCAAGACCAACTTAAGTTGATCTTAGTCTTTGTGAAACACCCCCCTGAAGTGAACAAATTCTCAAAAATGCCCACCTGACATTCTCGGAGCCGAGACCGGAGATGAGTTTATCAGCGGCGATAAGACGTCTCTCCATGATCTCAGCTTCTTCTTGAAGGGTCTTCTTCTCCGACATGGCGTTCTCGTACTTCTGGCCCAGGTCCTTGAGTTCCTGTTCCAAGGAGTTCACCTCGGCATTGATGCGGTCCAAGTCCCTCTTGGCCTGGAAGAATGTCTTCTCCAGTTTGGCCACCTAACAAGGAGGATGGGGGGGGGGGGAAGATTTGATACACAGTTTACTTTTCAATGAAACAGGTCAAATGGTTCAGGGTGTATTCTCTTCAACCCCTTATGTTTTGAGTAGAAAATGCTACCCAATTATGACTTGAACAATGGCTAGAAATATGTCACCGGACGGTGGATCACAAGGTCCGCGGTTCGATTCCTGCTACGGCACTAATGTCATTTGGAAAGACATTAATCTACATTTGCCACACTCGACCCAGGTGAGGTAAATGGGTACCTGGCAGGCATTAATTCCTTGAAATGCTAGAGCGTCATAACGGCAGCCATGCTAAAGCCGGGTTAATACTTTCCAAAGCTCTTTGGAAGCGCATAGAGACGTTATAATGTGATATGCGCTATACAAGAACCAAATATTATTATTATTACCTTTTCTCTTTTGGGTTTGATTTCTCTTGCTACGGAGCAATAACCAAGTACAGCAGTGACAAACTTGAAGAGACCTGCCCCAGCAAAGGAGACGCTCTTCATGTCTTCGTAGGTGGTGTCCAAGTCCTTTAAGAAGTTTCTCACAGTCTTCACCTGTTGAATAGCAATAATGTAAATAAAGTTGAATACATGATATTACATCAAGGTTGCACCTGTCGCACTATATAGAAATAAGGAAACTGAGGGGTCATAAATACCATCATTATCATCAACCACATCGTCATTATCATCATCATCAACATCGTCATCATCACCTTCATCATCATCAACATAAACATCAACATCAACATCAACATCATCATCATCATCATCATCATCATCATCAACTTCATCATCATCATCATCATCATCATCACCACCACCACCATCATCATCATCAACATCATCATCATCATCATCGCCATTCATTCACCATCATCATCATCATCTATTGAAATAAGAAAATGGAGGGGCTCATAAGTACTGGTGGTCAATGTCCTCATCATCTTCTTCCTCCGCCTCCTCCTCCACAACATCATCATGACCCTCAAATAATATATGAGGTGGACATAATAAATGTAAAGATAAGTAAACTAATTTGGAGGGCCCTCGGGAAGAACAGTATCAATATTGATGAGCCTACTGTACCCTGGGAAAACAAGATATTATATTATTATTGTCAGTATCATAATTTACAAAAGGCATCACGACTTTTAGATGATTTAATCACAGAATGTGGAACAACAGGATATGAAATGCTGAAACAGATGGCTCAACGATGAGGTACTTGGAGAGACACTTGATATAGAATTCTGATTGGGTCACTGAACCTGTCATAAACTGACAGGTCACTACTGAGGATCATGACTTCTGTTGGCAGTAAAGGATGAGAGCTAAACGTACCTGTGTCTGTGAGATACCATCTACATCCAGCTCCTGGAGTGACTTGAGGAAGTTGCCCTCGGCCATCATCCCCTTGGCTGATTTCCAGGAGACCTCTCGGATACCACGCAGCACCACGATGCACTCACACACCATCTGTACAGCCTTGGGAGGCTTGGCAAAAGCCCTGTTGATCGAGAAAGGGTGGAGAGCATGGATCATTTCGTAAAATACCTTTGAACGTATAAATCCCACCACACATGGTACAATCCAACTACATTCTGATTTGTGGATACTTTGGTATAGCATTAGATAATAATATTTAAACAAATAACATCATAATGATTAATAGTCATATG
The DNA here is from genome assembly GCF_000002235.5 of Strongylocentrotus purpuratus. Lineage (NCBI taxonomy): Eukaryota > Metazoa > Echinodermata > Echinoidea > Camarodonta > Strongylocentrotidae > Strongylocentrotus > Strongylocentrotus purpuratus. The sequence goes on along the minus strand of NW_022145605.1, from coordinate 27,036,775 downwards.
AACAAAGAAACAAAATAATTTAGGTATTGGAAGCAAACTTGTAGGAGAAAGCTAAATCGGTTCAGAATCGTGGCAATGTCTGAACAGGGCCCCGTCTTACAAGGAGTTGATATTAATCGCAACTTATTTGCGATCGATATCACTCACAACTAGGTACATAAGGGATATGGGACTGCAAACTTGCGATTGATTACAGGACTTACGATTGATTTGGATCGATCGCAACTCTTTATCAGACGGGGCTCTGGCTCTGGCAAAACTGCCCTACAAAGTGCCTTACAAACAAAAATGAAATAAAGAAACTGAAAAGTTGTTTGTGTAACCATTCTCTTACCTGATTTCTGTAACGGATGATTTATCCAGATCTGACAGAGCTTCTCTAGCCGCTGCTAGAGCAGGCATGGCTTCTGCCAATGATTCCTCAGCATCTTGCTGTAGATGTATAATAACAATAATATAATATTGCGATGCATACATTGTTCATTACTTTTGATTGACTGTGTAATGTAACAATGCTTATCAGTAAGTATTTTGCAGTAAAGTCGGCTTGCGAAAGTGATTGCTTAAATGTGATCTGAATACGAGTTAAAACATTTACTTAACTAGGCCAAATGCTAAGTAAAAGTTTTACTTAAACAAAGTATCCAATTGAGTACCCGCCATGGTTATTTTAAACATGACTTGTTCAGATACATGTAGTACAGATTTATGGTAATTTTAATGGAATGAAGAAGTTTGCTACTTGGCACTCGATAAAAACAGTGGTCAAAGTTTTCACACTTCAATCTGGAGAAATAATGGTATGGTTTTACGAGTACCAGCCAGAATCTGAAAAAATACAGTTGATATCTAAATTATTCATACCCTTATCAAGTTTAGTAATTATCTTAGTATGTGTAAAACTGATTTGTTCCAATTTACGCTTCTAGAAAATGGTACATATTAAAGCTTACATCTAAAAGTATTCAACAAAGACTCCAACTCAACTAGTACACCATCCAACTTACAAGGGGCAAGAATATTTTATCTGTTAACTGTACATGTCGTACCTTTTCTACTTTGATGACTACGCTCTGAACCTCAATTTCTTTTCCCTTGGACACGGCAAATGACTTCTTCTCGGTGGCCTGAGCGGTACGGGTCGTGATCTCCTCCAGAAGAACCTCACAGGCCTCGTTCTTCTCCTTCAGGACTACCTTCTGCACGGCCAGCTTCTCGTTGAGCTCGTTCAGCTGGACGCTGGCCTCGACGAGCTTGGCCATACCGCCCTCTAGACGCTTGCACTGTGGAAGGAGAAAGGTTAAAGGTCATGTATATGATTCATGGAGACATCGGGTCTACTTACCTGGATTTCCTTATCTTTATATGCCCATTACTCAGCCCCTATACATTTTCTACCAAAATCGTTTGGCACATGTCATTTATTTGTTTTGTTGGACTCTTTGAGAATTTATTTTCTATCATTACCAGAACTCAAGCATATCTTTAAAGTGACTCGGTAACATTGCTTCAAATTCTGAAACAAAATCCTGCTGCAATCATAATTTTGATTGCCTGTCTGATTATCAAGATATTTATGATAGGAAATTTCATTTTTGTGAAAACAGTTTTTTTATAACATTACAGTCTATCGGGGAAAATGAGTATGGTAAAACCAGTCACTCAAAGATTTTTTTTTTTTCTTTTAGGGCTTCAATATTCTGCCATATATCATAGCCACTGATAACACGTAAGGCCATGCATCTCAGATTTAACATTGTTAAACGATGCATTTAAAATCCTCCTGGCTCTCAGCAGACAATCACAGAAAAAGAGTGTTACCTGAGAGAGAATGTATTCATCCTTCTCATCCAGCAGCTTGAGGTATGTATTGATGAAGTCCAGGTAGTTCTTGGGCGTCACATAGTTATTCCTACGCAGCTTGAGAGCAAACTGCTTGCTGTAGTCACTCACAGACTGGTGCACAAACACGACATGGTCTACCACGCTGGTACGCTTGTCATCCGGAATGCTCTTCACCTGTACATGAGATGAGAGAAGATTGGTAAGGGGTCTGCTACAAAGAAGTTCAGTGGCTTCGTGAAATGTAGTGTTAGGTAAAGATGCATCCAGAATGCAAAAGGCATGATAGTTGTTGGTGATGCATTTAAAAGTGCGATCCAACGTTAAGAGGTGTATGACAATTTCTATATTGTGATACATACTAGCCCTAGATATCAATATCTAGGTTCGGTCCCTACGCAATGTAATTAAGATTTTCAACAATTTTGCCCTATCATATCCTTGTCCTTTTGTGCTATTACATTTTGCTAGGCTACTCAAAATATAATTATGCATACACAAATGAATGTAAAACATTTTTAAAATTTTGTATTGGAGATTAATTTAGATATTCTACATATAAAGTGTGTTGTAGGGAGGGTTGATTTCAATATTTTTAAATTTTTCCCCCGATGCTAGTACCAGGCTTACAGAACAATATGGCTCCTGTATCATACATGTTGTGCTGACAGAATTACTAAAAAAAGAAGATGATGCAAGAAACAAATCTTTGTAAGCAAGTGACGTCAACTATTGGATATGATAACATTTTCACATGCATTTCCGATGGGTTTCATCTAAAATCATCTCTGGCTCATTTGATACACAGTAGATTTTTGCTTCATATGGAGGTAATGTGGGCTTTGCCAAATTCAAATGTTATCAAGTAAATGAATGAAATATACATATACTGTAAAAGTAGAAATATTTGCGGTACATTAATTTTTCGGATTTCACGCTAAGATCGGCAAGCGCAAATTTTAGAACGCGAAAAAATATAAGCATGACTTCTTATGCATGTTTTGAACAGGATGAATTGTGTTTAAACACAAATTTAAGAACCAGTGAATATGTTTTGGGGTCGCTCAGCGCGAAAAAATTAATCACGTGAAAATAACGGCGTTACAATAACGTTTTATAAGTGCTACGATGTAAACAATCGTAGCGACTCTTTCTTACGACTTACATCTTCATGTCCGAGGAACACGGAGGCCACCGCTTCCAAGGCTTGCTTGGGCCAGGCCATGAACCAATCGATGCTGCAGTTATTGACGAGGCCGGGGAAGTTCCTGCAGCGGGTGCGGAGGGTGTCGCCCACGGGAGACATGGCCAGGACCACATGGAGGTTGTTGATGCTCTTGGTGATGAAGTACTGCCAGATGGCTTCTCGGATGGGTGGGTAGCCCTGTTTGGTGGCTTCGTCTCGCATCTGACCAAATAAAAATGCAGGAACAAGTGCATGGTGGGATTTTTCAGGCATGTCATCAGGGTCCTGTCTTACGAACAGTTGTGATTAAACCCAACTCATTTTCGATTGATATCGATCGCAACTATGCTTATGATAGTTGGTTGCTTATTACAGTTGGCCTCTGCATTTATCTTGATTATTTTTTACTTACCCCCATACTTTCAAGCTTTCAATTATGCATTTTATTTGTGTGTATTAAGTTGTCACTCTTTATGTAAATCAATTATATTATATACATGTACTATCATTGTTATTTGAATGTTTTATATTTGATTTATCAATAAATGCAGAAACATCTGCTAAAAAAGACTAAAAAAAAACAAACTATGCGCATAAGAGATAGGAGACTGCAATCTTGCGATTGATTGGAGGACGTGATTGAATCAGACTTAAAATACCAGTCCCAAATCTCATTATTTGTGCTTGGGGACTGACATTTCACATCACCGGTCAATAAGTGCATTTGTGGATTGAATTTTGGGTAACTCTATGGGCACTGACCACTAGACCAATTCATATCCATGTCAAATGTTCTGTCAAAATACTATACAATCTATATGGTTGTAGCACTTACACTTTCATAAGGCTTACAAAGAATGAAGATGAGATAGAAAGAGGAAAACAGTGGAAAGTGAGTATTAAAGGGAAACACAGTCGACAAAGACTACAGACACAAAGTCACTGCAATATCATTTTAACGACTATCATTCTGTGACTAATATTAAATGAAGCAATTAGCCTGAAGTCGAAAACACATTGGTATCACTTCATCATAAGGCTTACAAAACATTGCCATCATATTCAGCTAAATTTGTCACAAAACATTTTGTTGCAAATTATGAATGACACAATATCAAGTTACCATAAAGGTCACTCACAAATACCATTCTAGGCTAAATTTGCAAGGCTGCATTCCAATGTAAGTCTAACAAAAAAACGCTACATTATCACTTTACCAAAAGAATGTTTCATGTTTCCCAAAGAGATAAATGAAAGAGATAAATCAGTTCTGCATCTTGACTTACCTGTCCCACTATCGCTTCCTTCTCATCATCGGCATAGAGAGCTGGCACCATTCCTGAGGTCAACATGTTGTTGATTAGCTCAAGGAAACCTAGTGGACAAAAGTAATTCTTTTTTATTAGATATTAGGCCTAAAAAAAGAAAAATCTCCCTCTTTATGAATGTTTTAATATTTGTTTTCTCTAAAAAAACAGTAAAAAAAAAATTCTTCAAGATTTTTTGGGTCGGTCGCAAAGGGCAATACCACACCTTTTTTTTTTAGGCCTTATATTAATGTCTCTCTAGCTGTGCCTCTAGGGATAAGGAATTGCATAGCATGTTTGGTTCATCGTAGGTAGATTGAAATAAATATTCTTTTTGGAGAAATGGCAGTGCATGAGCATGGCAACAAACTCTGCTGTTCATGCTGGAATATTATGCAAGTCATTATAGTTAAATAGTCATGACAGTAGACTCGGGAGAAGGTTAGGTCTGATGTTTTGTTCACATTTATACATCACACACATCTCAATCATTACTCATAATGCAGTGAATTCACAATCCACAGCACCATCTAGCGACAACAGTGCCGAGTCCATTTCATGTATTGCATTATGGGAAAAAGTCATCAAAAAAGTCAGGTGTGGCATTATTATATACCCTAGCAGATAAGGGGATTCAATCAGACTTTTTGGTGTTGAAGGTTTGAAAAGCCTATCCGGGGTAAAATTTGGCACCGATTCCAAATTTGCCATACTCATAACACTTTGGTCATTTTTATCATTGTTAATTTGCTGCGCTGGATTGGTTGACCCGGGAGCTAAAAAATTGGCCTGTCGAGGGCTTGCCCGTGGGGGCGCTGTATTAATGGTAAATCCACCCTATTCAACCTTTCTTCACTCCGTTCACTGGTTGTATTTCTACAAAAACATGAAATGGTGAAGGAGGATGACCATCGTGAACCTACCTTCTTGTGCGACATGAGCGTCGGTGAAGAGGAAAGAGACCTTCTTGTTCTCAATGCCCAGTTTGTTGTAGAGGATCTTCAGATCTTCCCTGAAGTTGTTCTCGTCGTAGCCCCTGCTCAGGGTGATCTCAAAGACCTCACAGCCGGCCGTGAAGGAGGCCAGCCTGGTCAAACTCTGCTTACCACTCCCACCTGCGGACAAACAACAAAGGTCAAAGATAGCCATGAAGTTCATCATTTTTATGATTGCTTTTCCCTAAAATTGATACCTGTTTTCTATATCATGTTTTGGTGATTACCAGAGGGGGATGTTGTTTGCAGGCACACACCTTTGTCAGTCATTGAGTGTAACAGTGTCAGAAAAATAACACTACAATAGGCTCTGTTCTATAGCAGCTTGACACAGCCGAAAGCTGGCAGATCTAGGCTCTGCTCAAACCTTTAGGATTTGTGGTAAAGTGTCAAATTAGAGTATGTGCTTGCAGACTAAGGGGGATGTTATGTGTACATCTATATTTTGCAGGTAGTATATGGCTAAGTGGATGGAGCAATACTCTTAAGGCCACTGTACATCTTACGATCCGTCTGGTCTGTGGGAATGAGTTAAATGTAGGGGAGATAATAAGTCACAGCTCTAGTCAGTTTGTGAGTGGCAAACCAGTCAGAGACAAACCACAAAGTTAGTTCTGAGGATTCGTGCAAAATGAGCTCAATCCAACTTCCAGCCAATCAGACAACAGTATTGATATGATTTCATTCTTGCAAATATGGCTCAATTCCTAAGATAGGACTTCGGGATTTATGAAGGTTCCCTGATGCTATTCAAGAGCAAATGACAGAGAGAGAGCATGAAAGAGAGAGAGAGAGAGAGAGAGAGAGAGAGAGAGAGAGATAGTGAGGGGGAGAGAGAGAGATAGTGAGGGGGAGAGAGAGAGAGAGGGGGAAGAAAGAGAGTGAGAGAGAGAGAGATACAGAGAGACAGCGAGAAAGAGAGAGTGAGAAAGATAGTGAGAGGGAGAGAGAGAGAGAGAGAGAGAGGGAAGAGAGGGAAGAAAGAGAGAGACAGAGAGAGGCAGAGAGAAAGAGAGAGTGAGAAAGATAGTGAGAGGGAGAAAGATGGGGATAAAGAGAGAGAGAGAGAGAGAGAGAGAGAGGAGGAAAGTCTAACTTACCGACTCCCACAAGAAGGGCATGACCTTGATCCATCCTGATGACCCTGTGAACCCGGGTCAAATGATCAAGGGCATCGTCAAAGAGAACCAGGTTCATTGGGGTATTACTGTCATTGTACTCTTCAAGAATCTACATTCAATGAGCAAAGAGATACAAGAAAGTGTGATTAATTCTTAGATACCATACGGTTCAGTATGGACGATGTCAAATTTTCATACTGAAATTTCCAATTGAAACATGTTGATGGAAATTTAGAAACTACACTGCAAAAGTGACAAAATTCCAATTATCTTTCATAATACAGCCAAGAAGAATGCAAATCGTCAGCTTAGAACCGGAAAGGCATTTTTTAAGTTTACTGCTATTGTTTGTTTGTTCTGCTCTTGACCAAACTTTATAATATGATGGACCATAATGTGAACAGAAAAAAAAAGAAGTAAAATCAACAACATAACAAACAAACACTCAAACAAACAAATACATAAATAAATAGATACATACATAAATAAGAAAGACAATAGTTTACCTCTTGGAAGAGTGCTTTAGCTGCATCGTAATCCTGTATATCTTCATAGAGCCTGGCTTCTCCTCCATCTAGAGCTGTACGATAGTCGCCATACAGGAGAGGCTCTCGCATGGCGTTCTCATTATGCTCACGGAAATGCTCGTCTATAATATTCTTGATCATAGCCTGATGGAGATTTTAGAAATTTTAGAAGATAATTTTTTTCTTCAAATGGTAATATTTCATATAGAAAAGACTTTGCACCTGTGATGTAGTAATAACAATAATAATAGTGAACATTTACAATGCACCATGTCTGTCAAAATTGACACTCCTGGCACAGTTGTGTGAAAATTGTATAAGTAGGAGGCTCATGCTAAACATTTTCTGTATGCTCACAGAAAAGCTAGTCTAGAATATTTGAAATCATTCCCTGGTGGAAAAATTATAGATATGATGATCAGTTTAGAGGACTAATATTTCAGACGAAATTACTTTAAAAGGAAAAACATGTGCCTCTTGGAGGAATTAATAATGACTTCAGAGAAAAACTTGAAAAATGAATCATAAAAGTTTAAACATGCATTCTTGTTTAGTTTGATGATGTTTTGCCAGGCTCAGCAACTCACCTATTACATGATAAACAGGCCAGGGGAGTGTTTCACAAAGACTAAGATCGACTTTAAGTTGGACTTAACTATGGCAAGCTGTTCATGCCACTGGTTGCTCAAACCATTATGATCTTTAGATACTACATTTCCTTCAATAATGAAGTATCAAAAATATAAATTCTGTAGATATGTAACGATGATTTGTATGTCCTTTGAGAGACCAATGCCAGTAAATGGTGATAGCAAACAGTGGCATGACCAGCCTGCCATAGTTAAGTCGAACTTAAAGTCGATCTTAGTCTTTGTGAAACATCCCCTGGATTTACTGTGAGCTGGTTTTGCTCAAAATATTTCATTACCAGGGCTCAAGATAAGGTTTGACTGCCAGTAGACTTTGCTACTGAAACACATTTGTAATGTTGGCGAGAAATCGCATCATGCATCTCAGACACTGACAATGACGGACATGAAACTGTCAAGACATACCTGCACAAGATCTTTATCGTGTTGGTTGATGAGGCGATCGTGGAACACCCTGAGGCATTCGTTGCGCCACACTCGGATGCAACTCTTGGGGGTGGAGAAACGATCGGGGGTCGTCAGCAGCATGCCTTGACTGACCCTTGACAGGTCACGAAGGTTGAAGATGTAATGGAACTTTGATGGGGTAGGGGGTAGGTCCATTACAATAACCTGGTGTGGAAAGGAGAAAAAGATACAAAATTAATCTGTTTATGGGAAAACAAACCAATATGACTTTTCTGAATCCTTGTTACAAAGACATGATTGTTACATGATTTGAAATTTAAGAAAAAACTGTAAGGAGAACAATGCAGCAGCAAGTCAATAAAAAATAGATAAATCTAAATTTTAAGTCAGATTTCTTGTATTTGATTTTTTTTTTTTTAAATGTTAGATTAGTAAACTTACTGATTTTCTTTCTTTAAAAAAACACTAATATTTGAAGTTTTGAAAAAAAAATTGTAAGGAGAAAAACTCAACAGCGAGCCAATAACAACTTTATTTTACCTTGTAGAGGTCAAGCGTGGCTTGGGTGATCTTGGGGGTCAGTTTCTGGATGCTATCTTCGAAGGGTTGAAAATGGCCGGCCAAGATGGAGGAATAGATGTGATTGAGGGTCTCCTCCGAGGGGAAAGTGATGTTGAAGGAGCAGAAGAGAGAGATGAAACGAGGATCCACCTCATTCCTACCTCCTCCAGCCTGGTGGATAGATGGGAAAGATAAAAAAGATGATGATAGAAGATGAGGAGGGGGCGCGATAGCTCAGTCGGTAGAGTAGTGGTCTCGTAGTGCCCTTTGGTAAGGCATTAATCCTCATTACCAGGTCCGTCCCTCGGAGAGGACCTAAAGCCATCGGCCCTCTGGTTGCTTACTAAAAAGCATTAATGCTTTCTAAGCAGTCAGGTAAAATAAACACCACTGTCTATCGAGACAGCTGAGTCATATTTCCGACAGACAATATAAAAACCAGCTCCTAGAAGAAGAAAAAGTCTGGTTAACTGAGCTACATAAAAGCTGACTATAACTATACTTACTCTGTTTACATTGATGTATATTTCATATGTATTGTAATTTATAGGTTTATTTGTAATTTCTTGTTTTGTTTAAATGTAATTGTTTATCATTATATTTTGTTTGTTATGGCGCTTACAGACTTCGGTGGTAAGCGCTTTATAAGCATTGTTTTTATCATTATTATTATTATTATTAATCATTCATCCTTCTCACCTTGCCCATAGAGGCCAAGAAGCCAATGTCCCTGATGTACTTCAGAATCAGATCCTTCCCTCTGTCGTACATACCCCCCTTCTCCAGCAGCAGCTTCAGCAGAGCGATGGGCTGCTGCGTGCCATACTCGTCCACCTGCGGCATGTTCATATCGTCCATGAAGACGAGGAGGCGTCGGCCGGGCGGCGGCCCGTACGTGTCCTTGGTGCGCTTCTCAACGTTGGCCTCCAGGTTACGCTGGACGTCCATGGAGGTGGTCCGAGACGAGAAGTTGATGGACAGGATCAACTGCGGAGGAGAGGGGTGTGGAGATTGGTAAAGAAGTGTTACTTTCAGAGAGTCTCTGTAGATCAAGAAATACCTACTCAAGTGTCCTTGTCACTTCGTGATAGTTGTTTGTCTGTTGTTGATTCTTTTTCAATGTAATGAAATCTAGCAACATCCATGCATGTAAAAATGGCTAACATTCTTAAATATGTAGGAACCTATTTCTGTCAACAATAAAAAATGATAATATAAAATGTCTTCCGTATTACTTAGCTCTATCACAGTAATATATCAATCACATATGATACCAAATTTTACATTATTTCCATCATCCACTAAATCATCATAACTACATACGTGTAACTGTCTTTTTGAAATACATAATGCCATATGCAACTGCAAAATATAATAAATCACTCTCCTTGAATTAGGTATAGTTAATGGATGTAGAGATATCTGCACAGTAATGGTTATGTTTATACATATGTAAAACTGTAATAATGCATTTTTTAAGTCTCTTATAATAGTCTTTTAATGTCAAGTTTGCTTTACTTTAAAACGAACAAAGTGGAGTATTTTTTCTTTTTGTATTTAATATCAATTCATTTATTCATTCATTTTCTTCTACATGAATATGACAGAATTACTGTAAAATTAGAAATATAGGTGTGGTTTAGATTTCTTTATGATGAAGTTAAAAATGGGAAAAGAATCAATGAAAATGGATATATCTTTGACTAGAACAGTCGTTGTCATTGATTTGAGTAGAGTAGTTGTCAGTTTGAATAGGTACATGAAATAACAGATTCGTGCAAGTATATATATGTATAAACATTTAAATAAACAGAGAAATCTACTACAAAGGAACTACTAGAACGGTTAGATACTACTAGGCTAAAAAGGCTTTATGTAAGCCACATCTAGTGTTTCAAAGAAATTGTAAAGAATAATCTGATAGAGCAACACATAAGTAAGCAGGTATAAACAATGTGAAGCTAACATAAAATAAAATTATGTTCTAATTATGTATAATTTGCATACATGTACATGCTTGCATTTCCTTTGCTTGTTTTAGTTCCCAATATGGTACAATCATTGCATCCTAACATGAAATGATTGTTCTCTCAAACTATCTGGCCCGCATTCACAAGGGAGGTATGTTGACAGTTTCAGACCATGGGTCTGAAACGCGTCAAAACGCGTCATATGACGCACATAAACCTAGGTTTGTTGACAAACCTCCTTTGTGAATTCGGGCCTCTGTGTTTCCAAAAAAAAAAGAAAGAAGGAAGTTGTTTCTAACATGCACAATAGATCCATGTTCACTACCAGCTACAAATAAGATCTAAGTCTAAGTATACCGCCCAGATAACAGTAATTGAACAAGTTCATGGTGCGATCAAGTTATTAATATAGCCTTGATATACAACACTAAACAAAACTGACTTGCATATAAAAAGTACACGTATTACATACTATGCTATCTACATTTGTACATACATTCGTAACTATATAATATATAATATGACAAATAGTTCAATTGATATATATCGAACATGGTTATGAATGCAATGACATTCAATTCAGCAGTGCAGGTACTATATTGCCAGCATTTTCTAATTACTCACTGTCTTCAACTTAAGACGACCATAACTCTCAGTTTGTGGCTCTTTCTACAAAGTAACCAACATCATTTGAAATAAAGAGGAAAGGAAGCCAGAGATGATTAGTAGAAATACAAAGATGATAGAAAGCATCCCTCGTCAAGAAATTTGGAATCCAGAATATAGAAGCAAACCATTTATTCATAAACGAGAGTAAAAGAAGAATTTAGTGTTAGGAATATGACGAGACAAGAAATTATTAGGTTTATTTGTAAACATAATTTCAACGATCTCCATTGTGTGAACAGAGAAAACATCATCAAATAAGTACAGTGGGAAGAGAAATAGGATATATCATGAAATATAAAAAGAATCTTAATGTTACAGACAAAAAATAAAAGTTAGAAGTTGTTACTCCTTTAATAATTGCAGGACTTATTTTTTTCTTTCTAAATAGCATAAAGCATGATTTTTGGAAATAAAATTAGAACATAGTAATCTCTGGCTATACTAGTTGATCTCCTAGTGAATTGAACACACAGTTATAAGCTCTCTTTAAACGAGAAGTAATTGATTAAATTTTATTGTAGAATAAGATCAAGACCAGGGACCCGTTTCACAAAGCCTTTTTTCAATGACAAATGACAAACATCAGTGACAAATCTGCTGATGACCAATCAGAAGCAAGGATTTCAGTAGCTTATAACAAAGACTGTCATTTGTCACTGATGACAAGTTTTGTGAAACAGGGCCCAGGGTTTAAACACAAATAAGAATCCTTCCTATAAAATAGGAATGGTTGGCTGCTACAAGAAAGACTTGTTAACTTACATGGCTGTCCTGGTCCAGATTCCGAAGGAAGTCTTGGATGGTAGCGGTCTTAGAGGTACCGGTGTCACCGACAAACAAGACTGGTTGCTTGACGGACAGCATCTGCTCCAAGACCCAGGTGTTACGCACAGTGTCGACAGTGGGCACAAGGATCTCGTTGAAACGCTTCTCAGGGTCGTGGACGTACTTGGGAACGACTCTGTCCCATGGAATCCACTGTTTGGGGGAAACATGGAGAGAATATATACACGCTGTTAAAACCAACAGTCAATTGACATGTAAATCTCGTTCTTGTTAAGCGAGACTCAACACTATTAATAGGGATCCAGTGCTCACGAGAGTCAAATTTAAAGTCTGGACAGCAAGAATATTGAAGTCTAAAAGAGGGCCCATGAGTATAACCTTTACAGTTTCAATATAGACCCCTGTGAAATAAGTTTGGAGCCCTGTGTAAAGTCCCATGAGGTCAACTGTAAAATTGAGAGCTATGGCAAATGAAACTTCTGAGGGGGCATTCGTCCTATCAAATGCCATTTCAAAGGGACATCTCAGAACTTGGCTTTAGTCATATCAAATCAAAGATCAAACCTAATCATCTTAAACACAATCATGAAATCATTACAATCCTCATAACAAGGTGCATGTGATAATTAAACTCGTGTTTACATGGACAGTTGAACAAAAGGGAAGTAGGTCATAAGAACTCCATGTGGTATTGTCAAGGTCAAACTCCTGTTTCCACTTTGTAAGACTTTTACATTCCTTTATCTTATGCTTCAATGAATAAGAACGGTTGATATGTGCACAACCCTTTTCACTTTTGATATGAAAAACAATGCTTCGGGGATGATACATGAAGGTTCAATGACCTTTTGTGTGACATTTTTTATTAAAACCAAATTGAAACTAAGTATTGACCCATTGTGCAAAGGAGCAAGACGGTTCCTGTATTAAAGCCTAGGGGAATGACAGAACCCAGTAGTCAAAACGTTACAGGCAAACAACTTGTTAGAAAAATGCCAAAAATATTAATTCTCTAACCTTATTCGTCTGCTTGTCAAAGAAGTATTGATAGACTGTCTCCAAAACACCGGGTAACTCTCCCGGTCCTGCGTCCACGCTCTCATCGGAGATACTTGGCATGGAAGCGATGTTCTTGATGTAGCTGTCAAACTTGAGACGCCCGTCCTCCACCAGGGCGGCACCAAGGGACCAGTACAAGGCCTCCAGGAAGTAACATTCCAGGACGTCCGACTCACCCAGTTCCTTGATCAGGAGGGCATCAAGCATCCTGCTCAGTTGGTTCACCTGTAGAAAGAATAATAATAATAATAATAATAATATTTGGTTATTGTATATCACATTATTCAATGTCCAAAGACCTTTGGTAATCATTACCCTAGCTTTAGCTCCGGCAGCCGCAATCAGCACACGGAACATTTCAAGAAATAATCCTACCGCGTACCCATTTACCTCACCTGGGTCGAGTGTGGCAAATGTAGATTAATATCTTGCAAAGGACTTTGCTGCCGCGACGGACCTTGTGATCCACAGTCCGGTTACATATCTACTCGGCCACGACACCTCTACTTGTCAATGATAATGACCCTCTGCTTGACTCAAGAAATAGGATTTTACACTCAGGCAATGTTGTCCAAGGGTAATGGACTGAGATGTATATTTGCTATCGTGTTATTAATCAATAATCTATCAATTCATGGTGATAGACACCGGGACAGACCAGCCAAGAAAAGTGTAAAGGCTGATTATGCTAGATGTCCAGGATCCCTCACAGAAGCGACCTGGGGGGTGTTCCACAAAGATCCCACGTCAAACTTAACTCTAAGTTGGACTTAACATTTATGGAAAGCCGTTAGCATCATTGAAAATATTTTGTAAAAAATTATTTTAAAAGGCATAAATTGTTGAATCTAATCAATCATATTTTCTATTATCTTAGGAAATTTCATGTTCTTGATATGGAATTTATGAAAAGTCTAAAATACTTGAATTTTGCTTTTGAATGTATTTCATTATAAGGCTACAAATGGCTCTCCATAATTTTTAAGTCCGACTTAGAGATAAGTTCAACTTAGGATCTTTGTGAAACACCCCCCAGATCGTCACAAGATAGGGGGAAGATCTGGCTTGAGGTCATGAAGCAGAAGCCATCACACATCTCCCAGATGGTGTGGAAGGCTTAGGTCAAGGTAGGTCAAGGTAGGTCAAGGTTAATCAATAAATTATCTAGTCTTGTTATATATCCAAAGTACTTTGGAAGCCTAAATGGATGTTATATCATGTGATATGCCCAATACCAAAAAAATACCATTACTGTTATCACTACTGCTTAGTACAGCTGGAGAGTGTTTCACAAAGACTAAGATGGACTTTAAGTTGGACTTAACTATGGCAGGCTGTTCATGCCACTGTTTGCTCTCACCATTTACTGGTATTGGTCTCTCAAGGGACGAACAAATCGTGGTCACAAATCAAATCTACATTTTTTGAGAGTTCATTAAGGAAAAATATTATCTAAAGATCATAATTGAGAGACCAACCAGTGGCATGAATGGCCTGCCATAGTTAAGTCCAACTTAAAGTCGATCTTAGTCTATGTGAAACACTCCGCCGGAAGATGCTTGACTTACCATATTGAGAGCAGTGAGAGGAACGATCATCTGCAGCTTATCGCCTTGCTTGCCATCGATGACACCTTCCATTATCATCTCCAGACAGCCGGGGACGTACTTGTCAAACAGCCTCGTCAGGTCTGTCTGCTCAGCCTTGTTGGTGCGACCACCGACCCAGCGCTGCCAGTACGGATGGTAGCCAAGGTTCTTGGGATCCACGTACACCATACCACAGCGGGAGACGGTGGCCGGTGAAGCGTACTGGAGATCCGACACCTGAAGGAGGGGTATCAAAATGGTAAATACAGTCAAACCTGCTTTAGCGACCACCTGTATAGAAAGACCACTTGTCTACAAAGACCCCTTTTTTGTTTCCCTTGAAAATGGTTACTCATTAAAACTGTAATAAAGGAACCTGTACATGAAGACCACCCATTTGTAAAGACCACTTTTCTTGTCTCCCTTGAGTGGTCTTTATAGACAGGTTTCACTGTAGTATGATTTTTGTTAACCCCTTGTCTACAATAGTAAAGTGGGTGGTTTCCTTATTAATCAATAAATAGAGAATACCAACTGGTTCACTCTTAATTCAGTTCCAGTCTTCCAATGCCTCTGTTTCCTTCATTTGCATCACCACTCAAAAACATCTTTATTAATTCTTTCCCATCTTTCTTTAGCTTATGAATCTTAACATTTCTCTTGCATAGCTCCTATGGCCATATCTCATAGCACGAGAAAGATCTGTGATTATGCGCATAATACGAAAGCATTACCCGAAATACCATCTGAAGTACCATGATCATCAGTATTTTGATCGTCAGTATTTTGATCATCATACACTATCATTTGTTTCTAGGCCACCATACATGTTCCTAAGCATCTTGATTATCGAGCATAAAATCAATGTCTGCATTCAATCCTTTTGTACCAAAGCAACGGCATTTGATACATTGTACATAGGAAGAGTGAATGTTAAAACTGTAAAAAGAAATAGATATGGTATGAAAATGCTGGCTTTCAGCTTTAAGGGAGATGTGAGCTTGTCTAGCGGCACGACTTGGTCAGCACTCTGTCTTGGCCTACAAACTGACTCAACCGACCCCAGTTTGAAACTGAGTCACGTCTTTCGGATGGTGACGTTAAAGGTCGGTCCCCAGACGTAAATAATCATATCTGATTGATATGCGTCTGTTAAGACCCAATCACACACACACACACAAGACTAGCCTCGAAGAGCAGAGCGCAGTGCTTCTGAAGACGGATCCTCTCTCCATTAGCCAGGGTCAGAAGCCTGTTGTCGTCCATCACTGAGTTCATGTTCTCCACCCACAGGGCGTCGACGTCACCATCGAAGAGGATGTACTTGCGATCGGTCTTGTCCGTGGGTCTGTTGATCTCTCGGAAGATGTTTGAGAGGAGACCGTCGGTCCAGTCACGGGTGATAGGGTCCAGGATGCCATAGAGCTCGATGACACTCATTGCTTTGGGGTTCATCACAAAGAGCTTGGTATGAATTCCTAGCCTGCAAAGTGAAAGAATAAAGTGATTGGTTTTCTAGTCTCTAGTTTAAAAAAAATAAATTCCATTCATGAGTTTATTACTTCATACATACATCTTGATATAGATTTCTAGTGCATACATGTTATATGGCACAAAGACCACAATACTGGACAGAGATCCTAACAATTAGTTCTGTCAATGAATCCTATCTATGATCCAAATGAATATGAGAACCTACTTACTTGGTCTGAGACTGGCAGAGTGTGTTGATGACCACTGTCTTGCCGCCTCCTGTAGGTCCTACTACCATGGTGGTGTGACGGGTCAACATGGTCTCATACATCTGGACTACCTTATCAACCTAGGTGGTGGATCGGATCAATAGGAGAGAACTTCAAAGATAAGAATGATGCTTAGACAGTTGATGGGTATTCAAGTCTTACATTCCCAGCAGTGCAATTCTGACACAAATATTTTTGTTGACCACTATCAAAGTACATGTTGCATTCACAAAATAGCAATGAAGATACATGGTATTATATGTACTTCTCTTTTTCATTCTCTACTTATCTCATCATCTGTTACGAAAATCATTGGTTCAGACTAAAAAAATAATCCATCTCTTACATTTTCAAATTGATTTTTAAAACTTTGTTGTTGTTTTTTGTTGTTGTAATGGCAATCAGACAAGAACTGACTATAATCACCACCGCCTTTCATTTTAATATCAATTTCCTTCTTTTTCTTTTTCTCTCTTTTAAAAAATATATAATGTGGATGAGGGTATAGCAAATTATAGGCTTCTCTCTTTTTTCTTCTCCCTTTCATAATCCTTTGAACCTTCCTTCTTTCATACCTGGTGTTCTAGGAGAACGTAGTTGTTCTCCTCAAGGGCCTGCTCTACGGCATCGTTGAAGTTGGGATACCTGACACGAGGACAGTCCAGACCAGGGAAGAGATCGGAGATGAGACCCAAGAAGAGAGGCACATCCTCAAAGACAAACTTGGGCAGGTTCATGTCACGGAGTGCTCTCATCAGCACAACATCCTGAGAGCGTAAAAAGAGAGAGAGGAATGAAAGCAGGGTTAAAGGGATTGTAGCTTGGCAAATACTGGTTAACGCCATCTACGTCTTCTATTGGACAACTGCACATAAACGAATGGACTTGATTAACAATAGTCAGCGACTTGATCTCTACATAGTCAGCGCTTGCCAAACAGACCAAAGTTTTCCTCATGCTTCGGTTTCGCATATGTTGCAGGCACGTGATTGCTGGGATTGCGTCGTCCGTAGTTGTATTATACCTGATTGGCCCCCGAGTCAGGCCACGGGAAAGACACATAGTCTCGTCAGGCTAAACACTCCCTTTAACACCCCACAGACTTCATTTGACAATTACTTGAACTTGTTTTCTTCAATGCAACTAGTAAACACGAATCAATGTAAGCAACGACACATCCCGTATTAGGCGGAGTTGGCCTTCACTACCTATTTCAGAAAAAAAATTCAGGAAAATTTTGGATACATATTGCAATATTACAAGGAGTCTACAGCATGCAGGGCTGCTAGAAGTATGCTTCATCCACTATCCCAGTGTTTATAAATTTATGGAAACACTGCTGATAAGAGTTCAAAATGGCAATTGCATTTCTGATGAATGATCCAAGATTTAAACTCGGCATTTCTTACAATTTAAAAGATTTATTTGGAGTATTGAATATTGTTAATTGTATCTTTAGTACAGACATACAGACACATTGTTTTAGAAAAATTATCAGTGTTACGATCACTGCATAAAAAGCTGTGCAGTAGCACCACTGACACATTCAATCAATAAATCGATAAATAGAATAGTGAATAATTATTTTTTTAAAGTCAGGTTTACCTCTGGCAATTCTGCAGAGCCTCTTTTGAGTTCACCAGCCATGACAAGCACAGACTTGAGAGCTCTCAAACCAAAGTCATAATGGTACTGCTTAGACAGCTGCTCCTTGGCTAGTTTGTAGAGCACAGTCATCTTCTTTGCCAGCACCTGTGAGATGAAAGGACAAGAAAAAGAATTGTCTAAACTGCCAAGAACACTTGAAACTATGCCTCAAAATGTTCATACTTCAACAGATGGGGAAATATTGAGGGTTTATCGGAGGAGCCTGTACTTTTCACAGAAGAATGAAGGCAAATACATGTGGTGTATTAACACCACCATCATTATCATCATCATCATATTATCATCATCATCATCATCATCATCATCATCATCATCATCACTCATCATTATCACTCATCATCATCATCATCATCACTCATCATTATCATCATCATCATCATCATCATCATCATCATCATCATATCATCATCATCATCATCATCATCATCATCATCATCATATCACCACCACCACCACCACCACCACCACCACCACCACCACCACCACACACCACCACCACCACCACCACCACCACCACCACCACCACCACCACCACCACCACCACCACCACCACCACCACCACCACCACCACCACCACCACCACCACCACCACCACCACCACCACCACCACCACCACCACCACCACACCACCACCACCACCACCACCACCACCACCACCACCACCACCACCACCACCACCACCACCACCACCACCACCACCACCACCACCACCACCACCACCACCACCACCACCACCACCACCACCACCACCACCACCACCACCACCACCACCACCACCACCACCACCACCACCACCACCACCACCACCATCACCATCATCATCATCATCATCACAAGGCATATATAAATGATTTGCCTACAGGCTATTGGTCAGGGACCTGTTTCACAAAGCCTTTTTTCAATGACAAATGACAAAAATCAGTGACAAATCTGCTGATATTACCAATCAGAAACAAGGATTTCACTAGCTTATAACAAAAAGCGTCATTTTTTACTGATAACAAGTTTTGTGAAATGGGGCCCATAACTAAAATCATGCAAGACTACAAGCATTTACCCTGTAACAAGAAATGAATTTTGGATTATTTCAAATGTGTAACAAGATTACGTAGACTCAACTAAAATCTTCCATATCTACTATATCTGCGTCATTCTGTGATTCTTTATCACTAAGTGGGTAATTAATTAAGTTGTTAATGCCTTATAATCCTCCCAGACGATTTAGATTATCTGATTCTCAATTGCTTGCTGTTCCGAAAACTAAGAGAGGGATCGGTCTTTTGCACACGCTGGACTTCACCTACGGAATCAATTGCCACAACATATTTGTTATATTTCAAGTGTAGATTGCTTTAAACATGCCCTCAAAACTCATTTGTTCAAAGTGGCTTTCCAGTAGATTTAGATTTACTTTCACAATGCTGTTGTTCATTTTTGGGTACTTTTAACTTTTCTTCTCCATGCGCCTCGAACACATTAGTCATGTGGAGTTGGCACATTACAAATACTCTATATTATTATTATAACAGACAATCTCTTCCATGCTTTATATTTTTCCTCTTTTTCCCTTTATGTTTCAAGAAACAGGTCTTGACGTATTAAAGAGAATGGTGAGCTTACCTTTGCGAAGAGGAAACCTTCAGAGAACAACATGATCTCACAGATCTGCTGTAGATCAGGCACGATGACAACCACCGGTCTGAAGAGGGCCTTCACACTCTCAGGAAGCTCGGTACGACCGGCGTACCCAGGGTTCATGGTGATGAAGATACCCATACGGTTGTCCATTGCAATCTCCATGCCCTCAAACTGTACAAAGAAAACAGTTGTGTGTTGTTTTAAGGCCTAGAGAATTTTGCTTTAACAGGGAAAATTGTGGGAAGGAGGAGTAGGGGAAGAGAGAGGATACTTTGGATGGACAGTCTGCAGATATTGTTAAAAGAAAGAGGAGCGAAAGAGCTGGGAGTGGTGCTAATAGAGAAGGCTAGGAGCAGAGGGTTGTGGAACAGCATGATTGCCAAAGTCAATCGATCTGGCACTTAGAGAGAGAGAGAGTTGTAATTCAGTTATCATTACAGGGGAAGGGGGAGATAAGCTGTAATCCAATGTCTATTTTTATTGTATCACTGACAATAATTTACCGGATTAACTTTAGTTTAAAACATTTACCATTTTTATTTATACTCTGTATTTTATCAAACCAAACTACCTGGTCCCCATTACTGGATCAAAATGTTATCTCACATGTTATCTTGCTTTCTAAAACTTTATACTTAATGATTGAAAAAAGAATATATCAGTTTTGCGGTTGTCAATGTTTTTGATACCATATCACAGAAGAATATAAATCATGATTCTTAACTTAAAGCCCCACTGTACTAATTGCAGCTACTTGCTCCCTCTATATAAAAAGAATGCCTAAGCGATGCCCGTTGGTCCCCCATGATCCTCTTTTTCTTATGGTAATTGAGAGCTGAGTTGATGTGATAACCACCTGTCAGTGACCTTGCTGGTCGGTCTAATCCCTCCTGGCCAAACTAGTACAGACAGGCTTTAAGAGACTATTTTAAATACCCCCCCCCCCCCTCCTCTCTGTGTCTCTCTCACTAAATATTTCTTACCTGGAATCTCTTGAGGTTATGGATGAGAGCGTTCCTAATGGTCTGAATCTGAGATGAGATGACAGACAGTACGGAGACGTCGATACGGTTGAACTCGTCAAAGCAACCCCAAGCACCACACTGTGCCAGACCGGAGAAAATCTTGCCAACAGCCTGCAAATAAATAAAAAGTCTTTTCAATTATTCTGGCATTCATATAGGAGTATCAAATTACTGATCTATGATTTGATTCATGCAGGAAAATAACTAGGATAGAAAATGAGAACAAATAAGCAAGGATATGATTTCTTTATCAAAATATCAACACATGACAAAATTAATTGTACACAGCACACAGAAGCTACGTACAAATCTAAGAGCTTTATGAATTTAGACAATTGTATATGCTCTGGAGACTGACAATTGCTTTGAGGGCCAATTTCTAACTCCAGGCCTAAAACAAAGCCAAGATCAAACTTTGCCAGAGAAAATGTCAGATAAACAACAAAACACACTTTCAACAAAACATAGATTTGTGAATTTATAATGACAACACTGAACTATTAAAGACTGACAATTGCTTTTAGGGCCAATTTCTAACTCCAGGCCTAAAACAAAGCCAAGATCAAACTTTGCCAGAGAAAATGTCAGATAAACAACAAAAGACACTTTCAACAAAACATAGATTTGTGACAACACTGAACTATTAAAAATAAAGTTTTCACAGGTCATGATATCCAAACAGAACTAGACTTACATACAGGAAAGAGATTTTAGGAAGGCTTTTAATGTGAGGTCCTCTATCCATTCCATTTTATTTGCATGAAACAAGACCATTGGAACTTGGCTAACATTAAACTGTTCTTCAGTTCTATGGGTCAACTTTGAAATCTATAACTTTGATTTATAAAGCTTGTCTTCAATTGGAGCTGGACACAAGAATATTCTCCATGTTCAAAATGCTAAATATACCTGTCGTCATCAGCTCAAGTTTGCCAAATAACCCGATATTTTCAGACTCAGGATATAATCTCGAAGCTCAAAATTGCGTCTTCACCAGACCAATACGCTCATCACAAACTAGCTCGGACTGGCACAAATTAGCTTGCTATTTCCCAAATAGCAGGATATTTTGAAAACAAGACTTGGGAAATTTTCTCGACCAAATATCCTGCTAATTGCAACTGCAGGCTGATGAAGACACAAATTAACTGGTTAATTTGCGATCAGGATAATTAAAATAGCGGGTTATTTGGCAAACTAGAGCTGATGAAGACAGGCATAATGTGATGACTGGCCTAATGTGATGACTGACCTTGTAATCCATGCCTTCACCACAGTTGGTAACCACACAGAGTAGACCTAGAGCCTTGGCCAGATCCTTGGTGGTCTCTGTCTTGCCTGTACCAGCAGGGCCGGCTGGAGCACCTCCCAGCTGCATGGACAATGCCTATCAACAAGAGAATACATTAAAATATATTGAAAGAATTTTTTTAATAAATACAAACTAAACTTTACTTTGACAAGCAATGCTTTCAGAAAATACACGTGAGCCATGCATGTTCATGCATTAAAACTTAATTTCTAACCTTTCCTAAAAAGCAAAACTTTCCAAGAAATATGGAATAGTGATCCATTCAAAAACAAAAATCAGCTCTAAACATTTCAGTATTATTTATTTCATTTTTTAAGGTTTTTAATCCCAATTTCAAACTACTCTGAAATGTCTCAATGAACTCATTATGCATACATTTTCTTGGCCAATAGCTTTGTACTACAGTGATTTCATAAGAAGGACTGTTTATTCCATATAAGAAGACATGGTTAGTGCGAGAAGGTGAAGGTGAAAAGGACTTCACAAGGCAAGAAGTAATTTTGAAGATTTAATTGAATGGAGTATTATTTAATTGAATGGAGTATTATTGCGCAAAGTGTCATATAGTCGGAAAAGCCTGCTACAGCATTTGTTTTCAACTACCTGTTAACTGTCTTGTTTTATCTTGTCCTGTTATGAATTGTTATGTCATGTCCTGTCTTATCTTATGATGTCAGTTTTCTGTCCTTTGGGATTCGTCTTGTCATTTTGTTCTTTCGTACATTACGATTATTCAAACACTTTAAAATGGTTGATGAAAATATGTTATTATATTATTTTTTTAATTTTACTGTGATTATAAGACACTTTGAAATGATTTATGGAAATAATGTTCATATATATCTTTTTTGGGGAACCTACAAAAAACAAGATATGCTTTCCAGTAGGTTCCTGTTTCATTTTATAATTTTGAACTTATTTTGTCAACTATGTTCTTTATTGTGCAAACAACTGATATGAAATGGATACATTTGAATCAATCAACAACAAAAACTAGAGGATTCCTGAGGACCCTGGTATGCATGGCAGATTTTTTACAGACTGGTACAGAATTACGCAAGTTTAGAGCACCTACCTGTGTGAGGGTGAGATAGATTCTGTCGGTGAGAGGAGTGATAACCAGTCTACCGTTCAGTCCCATGTACTCGTAACCATAGCCGAAGGTTCCTGTGCACTGCCGTACATTGAGCTCGTCTGAATCACGGTCCCAGTAGAACCGTAGCTGACTCTCCCATTCAAACTCCTTGGCGTCTAGGATACTACAAAACAAACAGAAGAGTTTCATGTTCAAGTTTCAAGTTTATTTATTTCCACTTTATCGAAGATAACATAATTGAACAAAATCAACATGGTAATAATTATGACTAAACATACAATATAGAAATATAATGTACATGGTAAATAGTTATAACAAAAGACACAATCATAAGTATGATAAAGACATTGCAGAAAAGGTAAATAAAGTGGGGGATCTACTTAAAAGCAAAACTTGTATTATGTAGGTTCCAGTTAGTAGGTTTGTATATAAATTAGGGTATCTGAATAAACATAAGATAATGTTAATTGACATCTTCCATCAAATAACATGAGCATTATTCTTGGTTATACAGTGAAACCTGTTTATAAAGAGTGCTCAAGGGAGACACGAAAAGTAGTCTTTATAGGCAGGTGGCCTTTTAGTACAGGTTCCTTCAGCACATGTTTCAATGAAACACCATTTTCAAAGGAAACAAAAAATGTGGTCTTTCTATACGCAGGTTAGACTGTACCAACGAGTCTGATGTCAGACATGAACAATACTAAATATGTTTAATTCTCATTGCTGACACGCATCGCTTAAATTCAACCCAACGATATTTCAATGTTTCAACAATTAAACTTTAAACCAACTATTATGTAATCAACTTCTACTAATTTATTATAAAATCCCATTACTCTATATTGACTCACAGCTGTGAGTCTTTCTTTCATCATAGGGTGACCTTTTGACCTGAATCACTCCCTACTATCATAGAAATATTGACTGCCATGAAAGACATTGCTGTTTCTATAGTCTCAAGGGACGTTACATCCTGCTATGACCCGAGGCACGCTGAATTCACAAAAAAATCAACAAAGAATTCTTACCTTATCCTTTTTTTGAGTAAAGAGTAAATCTTCGCTGGAAAGTTGTCTGAATGTTACGATCATTCCGGTATTGCACAAAGAAACTTTTTACACATAAACCAATAGGGATCTCAGCAAAATTTATTTAAGCGGCCCCTTACCCGGGGCAATGGGCATCTTTTAAAAAACTATTGACCAGTAGGCGGGCATGGCTAAAATCACAACTCCAATTTCGACCAATCAGATGACTAGATTTATTCAACATACTAATGAGAGGTATATAAATCAATTTCTTACCTGTCTCTCACAAATCCATCAATGATATCTCTGGCATGTACATCAATGATGAGAACAGAGTTGAACTTGAGCCTTTCATTCTTGGTCAGAGGTGATCGAACCTGGTGGAATACAAAGACAGGCATACATGTTATATAAGAATTGAATTTCATATGGAGTTGCATCTCTTTAAACAACACAGGTACATGTATCTTATCCCATGTAATACTTAGCTTTAGATAAATAGTAACTTTTGCTGGGGTCTATGGAAATTATGTGTTACATAAAAGATCTAATTGCATCAAACAGATTAAATATCCCTTGTGAAAATAGTACTAATAGTGGGTTCTTGTATAGCGCTCAGTCTGTTGAAATTGACACTCCTGGCGTTCCACAATTAATCAAGATAAAATCATGATAGGAACAAAATCAACTGTCATAATTGCAGAAATCATTAAATCATGAACATTTGGGGAGGGGAGGGGGGGGGGGGGGGAAGAATCCTTATTCTTTTTCATGTTTAATGGCAACGTGATATGGAACTCCCAACCTACAACCCATGCCCCAATGGGAAGTTTGCCATTTTCTATTGTAAAGAAATGTAAACAATTTTGTTTTAACGTAATCTATTTCCATGAGAAGGAAATAAAAGGATCAGGTTCTCGATCTGCCCTGGATCTGACTGGACCGGGATATCAAGAAATGTTTTGGATTTGACGAATTACCTGGACTACAAGGTCATCGATCTGTTTGTGCATCTTCTTGGCGTACGTCTTCATGGCGACCTTGTCACCTTGCCTGACCTTCTGGAAGACATCCTCCACCTCCCACGTCCACCAAATCTGATTGGTTGCCAGGACAACCATACCTTGGTAGATGAACATCCACTCAACCCTGTAGAAATAAAGATGGGATTGCCAGTACATTACATTATTAAAGGTACATTACATTATTGCAGATACAGTAGGCGGTGTCACACAGAAAAATCCCTTAAAAAATCCTTTCAAGGGAGAATTTTCTTGCTTCATTAAAGGATTTTTAATGGGATAATTGATGACAGACAGCAATTAAGAGGATAACTAAAATCCAGATTTTTGGCCTCTGTGTGACACCCTATTACATGATTGCAGGTGCATTACATTATTAAAGGTACATTACATTATTGTGGGTACATTACATTATTGAAGGTACATTACATTACTGCAGGTACATTACATTATTGAAGGTACATTACATTATTGTGGGTACATTACCTTATTGAAGGTACATTACATTATTGTGGGTACATTACCTTATTGAAGGTACATTACATTATTGGTGGTACATTACATGATTGATAACTCAACAATAAAGGAGCAGAAAAAAAAGGATAATCACATTTAGACAATAACAGCTGTAGAGATTAAGGAAAAGTCCAGGGCCTATTCAATTCAGTATGGGAATTACGACTATATTTATACGACTATATTTATACTTAGCAATTTGCTTGGTTCAGTAATATGTTGTAACTCGTATTCAGATCACACCCAAGCATTTTACTTCACCACACCAACTTAAAAGCAAAATACTTAGTGAGAAGCATTGCAACTCCACACGGTCAATCCAAAATAATGCACGATTAACACATCGCATTAAATACGCGAATATAACTGTGCGCAGCTCAATGTCTTCATACAAAAATAAAAAAATAATACAAATGTCTCTAAGCGCTTTACAGATATACTTGAAAACCATATGCCTGGCAGTGCTCACCTAGATTTGGTTTCACAGTAAGTAAAGATGGCTTCTTTGGTGATGAGTCGATTGGTTCTTCTCATCTCCTCCAGGACGCAGGTCATCCAATCCTCTACCCTGCCCTCAGCGGTCACCACCTGCCTGTAGTTCATCATCTCCCCTTCCGCAGACACCATCGCTAGGGCGGTCGTCTCCTTGTTGTTGCCCTCTTGGAATTTCAGCGACGCAATGTTGTCGAACATCTGATGATAAAAAATGAGAATGAATTGATGCGGTACCTGTCAATTTGTGCCCCCAAAACCTTTGGAAAGACAGTATAGAAATACCTGAAGGGGTGCTTGAATCAGCCACAACACCCTCTATAAGCCAGTTCATAGTTGCAGTCTGAGCATGAGCAGATAAAGGTCATTGCAGACCAAATTGCAAAATACACGGAGACAAAATACTGGATACGTGCTGATGAAAGTTATGTAATCATTATTCATTTGCACAAGCAGTGCACTCCATGATACACAGGTTGAATTATTCTTTGAAAAGGGGAAACAAAGGCTATTTATGTAGCGCCTCCATTGCTGTTGGAGTAATTATTTCAAAATATACAAAGTGGGACCTCTTCATGTTTTGAAGATCTGTGGATATTCGGGGTCATTTGGGACATGTGCTAACCGTGAACTGGTCTATTGAAACAAAAGTTCACATAGAAATTTATGAAACAATACCTTGAAAACAGGATTTTTCAGATTTTAAAATGTTGCCCCCCCCCCCCCTCTTTAGAAAGTCATGAATTTGATAAGCTTTGCCCGATTCTTACCTTGATCATATGTTCCTGGACACAGGTAGCCTCACTGCTTCCCAGGATGGATAGCAGCTCATCGTCAGAGATGAAGAAGAAACGGGGGAAGGCATTTCTCTTGGAGTCCAGGTAGTCGTTGAGACTCTTCTGGCACTTCTCAAGACCGGTGCTGATCATCTCCAGATCCTGCAGACGGTTTGGGGCGTGGCAGGCATCCTTGATCTTGGGGTTTGCCACTGTATCATGCATGATCTTCTTGAAAGTCTTGTCGATGGCATCAAACTTCTTGGCCTCCTCTGGAAGCTGTGATCTGATGTCACCACCGATGAAGATACTCTCAAGGTACATCCACTTCCGCTGCACCACCAACCAAACCTAGAGGTGACAGAGAGATCAAAACAATCAGTGAAAAGCTTATCTCAATACTACTTGAACCAATACAGCTAAAAGTTTTCAATAAAAAAACTATGATACTAGTATCAACTCTTACAATTTGTTTTTCCTTTCTTCAATACATGTGTCATAGTCGAGTGGTTTAAGCAAAGGTCGCAGTTCTATCCCCGAGGCGTCACTAATGTCCTTTGGCAAGGCATCAATCTACGTTTTCCACTCAATACCCAAGAGATAAATGGGGACCCGGTAGGATGACGAAAGCATTTGAGTTAGTAATTGCCTATGCCCTCACGATGACCATATGGTGTCTGGACCCTTCTGCCTTGCTTAAGACTTTCTGCCTAACCTCGCTACTGAGATACTGTTAATTTTAATAAGCAAGTTTGTAGATACACAATATGCGCATGGGGGTGACAAAGGGCATCTGTACCAAAATTGTAAAACCTACCAAGACAAATACTGTATAAGTGCTCATGAAAGTTATGTCATCTTCATTCATTTAGGTACCTAGGTACAAAGATGAAACACAGGAAGTTCTCAAGTGGGCAAACAAAAGGTATTCATGAAGCACATTCATGACTTTGGCAGTGATTATTCTAGAATGCATAAAGTGGGACTACTCCATTTGTAGAACTAGTAATAGTATGTGGTAACTAGAAACTGGTGTGTTTAACAAGGATAGCTTACCTCCAGGACCTCTCCAATCAGGGACAGACTCTTCTCCCAGCTCTGGACCTGGTTGAGGAAAGGACCGATGAAACGTGAAGCGGACATGCTCTGAAGATTCATGGAGTTGTCGTCCAGTATCTGCATGACCTCGTCCACCGCTCCTACGATGTGACCTCGCTCCTGGGTGCCCTTCATGTACTTGATGACGTTGAACTTCATGCCTTCCCATACCTCGGTCACTTCCTTGATACCCTGTATCATCAAAGCACGATGATGATAATAATCATAATTAGATTCTTATATAGAAATAGCGCATTACAATCAAAACGTCTCTTTGCATTTTACATAGTAGCATAGAATAGAGGTAATTACAATTGGAAATATAGAGATGTTTATTGAGATATAGTATATTACAGATAAATGGGAAATGTATAAAATACAACTAGATAGCTTTACATTCTTAAGGTACAGAGAAAAGTGTTTACTTGTATTTTTCTGCTCAAACATGAATGTTATTCCAATAACCAATATTTCCGGAAGAACTTTAAATCCTAAATGGACTGCTAATAATTAGAATGTTTCTGCTAAAGTATCTTTCCCATAATGTATCTTTAAAATGAGTCCAAAATAATCAATAAAACTAAGGTACAAGTCAAACAGAATCCAACTCCTAATATTTCAGAATATGTGGAACGATACATGAGTCAAACAAAGAACAAACAAACAAAAACAAATAAAAACAAAAACAATTAACAATAAGAGAAATTCCTTATCCAAGAAATAATCTCATTTTACGACCGTATATATCTGCAGTACGTCCTACTTCTTTACAGTCAATATATTCAACGTAACATGTTATTACTATCATCAATATCATCATCATTTCATCATCATCGTTATACTGTAGTTCCATATCAAGAACAGTATACTTGCCTTTTCAATGCTCAACTCTTTAGAAGCACTGGTAACGATGTCAGCAATGACTTCCTTGAAGTTATGAAGCTCCATAGCAAAGAGGTTGTCCAGTGTGAAGGTGTCCGGGTTCATGTCAAAGGACTGTCCAGTCTTGACCATCAACTCCTTCCAATGGCTGAGAGGGAAAACGAGACAGTGTTGTATTAGGTTTAGAAGACCACAGAAGGGCAAGTGCTGTAAATTTGGTGATTTGCTGTCCCATACGTTACCAAATATTGTAGAGCTCTGCATATCTTGACATCAAATTTCATATTGGGTTGGTTAGAAGCTCTAGTAGGGCTATTAACTTAATACAATTATCAGATATATATTAAAATCATAGATGTGGTTTGTGACATACGGGACAATAGCTTGGACTTGCCAAGAAATGTCCTTTGGCGAGACATTAAACTACATCCGCCACTCCATACCCAGGAGAGGAATGAGAACATGGTAATGTTAAAATTCATTGTGAATCGAAATGTCAGAACCATTGAAGTAATTTTTGTTGGCATATAACACTACACACGTATTTCATTGATAAAATATAGCCTGGAGTGAATGTTGGATGACTTAATTTATGCTTGACTCACCGCTCTCTGAGAGCCTCGTTCTTGAGGTCATCAAAGAGTGGGATTGAATCCCTCAACTCCTTCAAAAGACCTCCAAACTAAACCTAACGATAACCCTAACATAAATCTACCTTTACACCATATAGCATCCATAACCCTAACACCTAATTCTTTGAGACATTATAGCCTGGAGCAAATGTTGGATTACTTAATCTATGCTTGACTCACCGCTCTCTGAGAGCCTCGTTCTTGAGGTCCACAAAGAGTGGGATAGAATCCCTGAACTCTTTCATACGGCCTTCCACCATCTGAGCGGTACGGGAGCCCTTGATGTCACGGGGGAGCTTCTTGAGGGTCTTGATGAAGCCCTCGATACCATCCACCAGGTGATTCACGTTCAGGTTGGCCCAAAGAGTCTGAGCCCATTCCTCACGAGCAGCCTAAAACAGAACAACAAATATCATTGTTATCATTGACTCTTCTCCTCAAACAACTATTACTGGGATCCCAGCTTTGTTCCACATACACGTACATGCATTTGATTGAATTGACAACTGTGCCTACTATATAAACTTATTCTTTTGGACCTTGACTATGAGTTGTGGCGTGCGCCTGTAATCCAGCTAACAATGGAAGTTACAAACTGATTCAGTCAAGGAAGCAGGTTTGGAACCGAGTCACGTTTTTCGGATGGCAGGCCTTAAATTTCAGTATTTTTACGGCAAGGCCACTTTTCTGTAGGACACATTCCTATATTACAGCACAAATAGGAAGAATTGGAAAGGGCACCAAAAATTTCCAAGGCCAATGGGAGGGGCATTAAGGCCAATCAAGGGGGCATCCAAGGCCATGGCCTTGGTGGCTTTGGATTAATTTAAGCCCTGGGATGGTGACGTTAAAGGTCGGGTCCCAGACGTCAATAATCATATTTGATTGATACACGTCTGTAAAGACCCAATTAGACACACATACCTTTCTTGGTGTTTAAGTTTGCAATAATATTGTATTATGCATACAGATTTATTACAACTCTATTCCTGCACACACTCAATCACCTTAATCACCTCAATTATTTTGATTAGTTAATTACTTCTCATCTTTATTGTTTAAATCTTCTACGAATAAGTATTGTATGATGTAATCATCGTCATATTACTTTTGTACTTTGATGCTTTTATTATGATGGAATTAATGTCAGTCAATTACCTTGTAAAACTGACAATATTTGCCATCAGCTCGGCATGTCAATGAAACCAAATTAATCCAATTCAATTCAACCTACCTCAATCTGATACCCCCCCCCAAAAAAAAAAAAAAAACTAACTAAAAGTTAAGGAAGTCAGTATTACAAGTATATGAGGAATAACCATTTCAATCATGAAAGTCAAATGATGCTTTCCAAAACCAGTAAAGAAATATTTGAAAGAGAGTAAAATTCTTGAAATTGTTTGCTTACCTTTTGATTTTTGTAGATTTCATAGGTCTTATCCAGACCATTCATTTCCTTCTGGACCTGGACCAGTTCAGGATACATTGTGATAGGCAGATCAAACAGTTTCTCAGCGTTGGCTAACTCCTGTCTGTCTCTCTCATAGTTGGCCATTTCCTTCTTGAATTGCTCCAGCAGTTCAACACCTAGATTCAAGCAACAGGAGGGGAAAGAAATTTGTCATGCAGGCTCTGTTTGAC
Organism: Strongylocentrotus purpuratus; assembly: GCF_000002235.5. Taxonomy (NCBI): domain Eukaryota; kingdom Metazoa; phylum Echinodermata; class Echinoidea; order Camarodonta; family Strongylocentrotidae; genus Strongylocentrotus; species Strongylocentrotus purpuratus. The sequence continues at coordinate 27,005,534 of NW_022145605.1, read as the reverse complement.
GTTGATACAATTAACAAAACCATATGCATGTTACATAACCCAAAGAAGTGGCTGATATCTTGTCATGCACACTGTCTCTGATGTTGATCTCTTGCAATACAATTAGATGTTGTGCTCCAGAACCATATATCTGTACAGTCAAACCTGTTTTAGTGACCACCTGTATAGAAAGACCACCTGTATACAAAGACCACATTTCTAGTTTCCCTTGAAAATGTTTTTACATTGAAACATGTACTAGAGGCACCTGTACATAAAGACCACCTGTCGACAAAGACCACTTTTTGTGTTTCCCTTGGGTGGTCACTATAGACAGGTTTGACAGTAGTATATAAAATCAAAGGCACTACTGGCACTTCTGCCCTTATCTACAATTTTACATGTAGTTAACCCGTGGACTACTGAATTCTATTATGCCCATAGGCTTAATACAGGTATGACCCGGTTCATATAGGTAAGGGGTTAATCTTCAGTTGTCCAGTAATGAAACAAAACAATTCTCCATAAAATGAAGATATATATTTAGACTGACTATTTGAGAGAAGAAATTAATGAGATCACACAAATTTGGTAGAACTTGAATGTCTAAAAGCTGAGAAACAAGCAAAGCATGGCAAAAGTTCTCATCTGAAAGCCTCCGTGGTCTGATACAAGTTGCAAATACAGTGAATGTAATTTCCATCAAGTCTTTATTTACATTCTGTTGGTTCAAACAGTGCATCTACAGCACAATGAATAATTCAGATTAGCTCCATTTCAGTTCCTCCTGAAATGGAATTCCCTTCAAACAACTTGACATTATCTTTGACATCTTACTGAAACCTTGGGCATTCAGGAATTGATATAATTACAAGTATTTGTTAGGTCTGTCTTCATCAGCTCGAGTTTTCCAAATAACCCCTATTTTAACTTTCATGATCGCAAATTATCTAGCTAATTGGCGTCTTCATCGGCCCGCAGTTGCAATTAGCGGGATATTTGGCCGAGAAAATATCCCAAGAAATCTTGATCTTGTTTCGAAAACATCCCGCTATTTGGGAAATAGTGGGCTATGTGCACGAGCAAGTTTGTGATGAACGTATCAGTCTGGTGTAGACGCAATTTTGAGCTTAGGGATAATATCCTAAGTCTGAAAAAAGCGGGTTATTTGGCAAACTCTAGCTGATGAGGACAGGCCTATTGGTTCTTGAGAGCAAGAACGGCCTAAACTCTTCGTAAGGGTATATGATCATGTATGATCAATGCCCTTCTGCATCTCGACAGATGATACGGCAGTAACTCCGAGAAGCTCCAACACCGGCGCCGCAGGCGTCGGAGCTTCGGGTGGTTTCATTGGTTTCTCATGGGGGCTAGTAAAACAGCCGGTTGGGTGATATTATCGTTAAATCTGCAAAGGGAGTACTTACAATTTTTACATCATACGGTGCACGACTCCTAAGGGCTCAACTCCAAACACTTGAATGTATAATTTGAAGAAGTCTTCGATGGGAAAAAAAGGTTAAATCAGGGTACTACACCAACGATTCTTCCATGTCGCAGCGTTGATTCAAAATAGCGATGAGAAGGTACGCATGCGCGGCAGTGGCGAAGAAAATATGAATATTCATGCTATCGAGCGCCGATCGCTCGAAATCGCTGAATATGCACGAGGTTGAGAAGGGCTCTATTTGTTCGAGTCGTGCATATTCAGCGATTTCGAGCGATCGGCGCTCGATAGCATGAATATTCATATTTTCTTCGCCACTGCCGCGCATGCGTACCTTCTCATCGCTATTTTGAATCTACGCTGCGACATGGAAGAATCGTTGGTGTAGTACCCTGATTTAACCTTTTTTTCCCATCGAAGACTTCTTCAAATTATACATTCAAGTGATTGGAGTTGAGCCCTTAGGAGTCGTGCACCCTATGATGTAAAAATTGTAAGTACTCCCTTTGCAGATTTAACGATAATATCACCCAACCGGCTGTTTTACTAGCCCCCACGAGAAACCAATGAAACCAACCGAAGCTCCGACGCCTGCGGCGCCGCTGTTGGAGCTTCCCGGAGTTAATATGGCAGGAATCAATACTTGCCTTTGTCTAGATCATTGCCTACTGCTCCAGGACCACCCATCTTGAAACGGTCTTGGAAGCTGTTTAGCTCCTTGCTGAAGCCACCTATCTGTACTTGGGTGATCTGTAAGAAAAAGGCAAACAATAAAACATCACTACTTAACAACACCATGACATGGGAGCACAATGGCTCATAGCAAAGAATCATGTTAATGTCATTGTCATTTCAAAAAGTACCTTAGAATTTTCAAATCAAGACAGAGAAATAATCTATTATATTTATAATGGAATACCAATGTCAGAGAGCATCTCCACTGCTGAAATTAACAAGTTGACAACCATTTTTCATATTAATATTAAATAACTCCTCCAAATAAGGCAATAGAATAATTTGTTGTTTGTTTGTTTATTTGTTCTACCCGACTGCTAAGAAGGCATGGGTATGCTTGTATACTTGTAAGTAAGCAACCAGTTTTATGTCCTCTCTGAGGGACTTGGTAATGAGGATCAATGCCTTATCAAAGGGCACGAGCGCATTGACTTGGTTACCAACCCAGGACCTCCTGGTTACAAGACCACTGCCCTACCACTGAGCCATCGCGGCTCCCCTAAGTGATACGGCATGTGGCAGGTAGCTGTTGAATACATACCTCAGTGAACTTCTTCTTGACCACCACTAGGCTCGCATCAACGTGCTTTGACTCCATGGCCAGATCATCCCACATCTGCTTGATATTCAGACAGGTCTCCGTCTCTTCCCCCGTCACGGGTAGGTTGTACATGGCCAGGGTGCGGTAGCGCTCCAGGATGTCTGCGATGCGCATGTCAACGGTCAGAGACATGTCCCGGATGTCCGAGATGACACGCAGCACGAACTTGAGATCCTCAAGCGTGTCTGGAGCTCGCTTCAAATCAGAGGCTAAGCCCTGAACAAACGAAAAGAGAAAAATACATTAGATGTACTGTTTTGGGATTGCATGCTAACTGATAAAACAAGTTATTGAATAGTTACAAGAGACTGTATGTGAATGTAATTTCTCTATGTGATATATTAGCAAAATATGACAAGAGTATGAAAATGACATGAATCAGAACAAATATACTGTATTGCTCTGTTTATTTCTGCTTAAGGGTCAAGGCAAATCATACCGTATTGCTTAGAGTTACAAGTGATATATGTATGTGAATGTAGTTTCTCCATGTGATCTAATTTCAAAAGCAAAATATGACAAGATTATGAAAATGACCCAAATCCGAACAAATATACTGTATTGCTCAGTTAATTTCTTCTTAAGGGTCAAGACAAATTATACCATATTGCAAGGCAGATATCATATAGTACTAGTCCATAAGATCGTGCTATTGATTTTTCATGAAAAGAAGTTTGCTTGAGATTGTGATGCGTGAAGAGCAATGCTCATGTTGACAAGCAATCATCACAAAAAAAATGACATGACAGAAAAACATACACATGGGAAGTATGATAACACAATAAGAATGGACAACCAGTGGCTGATCACAAGAAGGCTTTTACTGCCATTGACAAAACACAACTCTTGAAGTAGTCACCCAAAGAAAATTCACGATGACTGATAATTATGGACAAATTATTTATGGATGGAAAGATTTCTCTTGAAAAACATGAATAATTTGCTCAAAAATCATATAGATATTATGGAAAAGCATAAAATGCTTTGTGGCTAAGTGTGTCTCGCATATGTCGTCACAAATCTCTACGGAGGACCGCTGAAAGCACAAAATCTGGATCTCAAAATTAACATTTCTGAGAGATGACTGCGGGCTCCAAACATATTTTGAAGAGGGAAGTTGTTATATTTGATCAGTAAGACTTCCCCTTGGCAATGATATGAATTTCACATCAATTCATGTCACTTTTGATTCTTTGGGTGACTACTTTAAGGCCTTCTTGCAAGCAGCTAACAATATATAAATTTAAGCAAAGGAGTGAAGAGGAACTAACCGTGAGTTCAGTCTTGAGACCCATCAGATCTTCCTTGACAGCATCTTGCAGGAGCTGGCCGAGGGACTCCACCCACTTGCGGGCGTGGTCTCGGACAGTGTCGGCAAGGAGCTTCATGTGGAGACGGACGCAGTCCTCATCCTTGATCTTGGGCTGGTTCCCGACCTACATGCGATCAAATATGAAACAAAGATGAAAAAGGTTTAAAAAATAGAAACAACTCTGTGATTGTATTGTATTGTAGAGGTGTTGTGGTCCGCGGATCACAAGGTCCAAGGTTCAAGTCCCGCCGCAGCACTTACATGTATGTCCTTTGGCAAGATATTAATCTATATTTGCCTCACTTGACCCAGGTGAAGTAAATGGGTTCCTGGTAGGATTATTCCTTGAAATGCACTGTGCGCTGATTATGGCTGCCGAAGCTAAAGCTAGGGTAATAATTTCCAAAGCTCTTTGGAAGCGCATAGAGACGTTATTTAATGTGATATGCACTATACAAGAACTGAATATTACTATTTGTATGGCTGCATCTCCCGCTCAATGTTTCTAAAGTGCTTCCCATACACATTTCAAGCAAAGTGTTTGAACACCAGTATCTACGTAAAACATTGAATTAATGAAAATAATCTTCAAATATTACAATGATCAATTAAAAACGTGCAAAGAACAAAATTCAGACTCAAATAAGATTGAAGCAATGCAATTGTGTCATGAATTGAAAAACTCAAAGCCTCAATAAATACAAGGAATATAAATTATGAACTATTTTCTACTTACAAATGTTTAAGGCTACATTAATGAGTCACTATGGCTTTTGATTGAGAGATCAGTGCATGAAGTCCAAATTTTGATGGAATTTCAAGGCAACACAATTCCTAGGCAGTTTTGTATCAACCTGGCCGAAATAAATACTTGAAACCCTCATTTTAAATGACTGTATCTGAATATAATAGTACCTCAGTAGCTAGCTTGGAGTAGAACTGTAGCTTGTCATCATACGCCACACAGGTTGGATTCTTGCTAGCAAACTTCTCAAGCATGATGGTCTTATCCAACTTCCACAGGGGTCTGTATCTCTTCCATCTGGGGTAGAAGAAAAAAATTAAAATCGCTTGATATAAATAGCATTCATACAGATCCCATTTAAGGTTCAACAATTTTTCAGACAGTCATATCATTTGAATGTAAACATACATAATTATAACAGGGCTCAACACTAACATGCGCCCGGGACACATGGGTGACCAAAATCTAAGTCCCCGCCCCCCCCCCCATTTTTTTTTGTGCTTAGGGCTCATGTTTACAGGCTCTAAAAACTAATATATAGACCCCTTTCCAAAAAACTAAGTGTGGAGCCCTGTCTTTAATTTAAAGAGTTGATATCAATCGCAGTTCATATCAGTCGCAACTATGTACATAAGAGATAGGAGACTGCAAACGTGCGATTGCTTTGGATCAATTGCAACTGTTCATACGACGGGGCCCAGTTATATACCTAGGAACATTTGAAGACATTAAATCTACATCAGGGTATGACACATTCAGATAGTTAACAATTAATAATGAGGTATCAAAAATAATTCCATGCATAAGTTTATAGTAAGTTAACTTAGCACACAAGTTCACAATGAAATGCTTTGATTACTTTGTTCAAACACTACTGTTCACTCTCCCTTTGTTTGGTATTTAACCTGCATTATATCTTTAGAAAAGTGATATTTATGGCTAAATATAACCTGAATACAGGATATAACCACACAACTCCTAACACAGCAAAATAGTTTGGGGGTATTGGTCCTCTTAAAAAGATTGATAAAAAAAGTGAGGGCAAGCACAGACTCGATCACTGATTTAGAAACTGACCTGTTGAGATATTTGGTGAGGTTGGTCAGTGACTTCTGCATGGACGTTGAGGTGGTCTGGACCAGCTCGATGACCGCAGGGTCTGCTGAGATGTCCGAGAAGAAACTGAAGATGTACGGCTCATCCTCGCCGTCCACGTTCTGTGGCGGAGTCTCGATGCAGGTGCCGTGCATCCAACGCACAAAGTTCTTGGTTCTGTTCACAAGACAAAAAATATTGTAAAAAATAAGTTGGCATTAAAGAGGCAGATATTATGCATCGAGCACACAGTTTTTAATTCTGGTTAGGAGACAAGTGAGGTATGAATTATGAGTTTGTACTAAACCTCCACTAAATCAAAATTTGCCATTGTTCTTCTTTGCCCAAAGAGTATCATATTGTTGTATTCAAGCGCATGAACATATCTGTATTTCAGTCCTAAGTCCTAAATTTAAGAAAAACTGAAAGAAATTTCACAAAATTGTCTTGTAAAAATTCATGACAAACTTGAAAATCATTGTAATCTATGTAGCATCTTATAAGTCTTTTTTACATATTGCTTTGCACATTCAGAAATTAGGAGAAAGTGTCAATATAATAGGCTTGTTTTATATATTATTACTTTTACAATGTACTATGCTGATGTCCTCTTAATAACATCATTATTATTATTAAGTATTTGGCGTCACCTGTGCCTGGGAGGCAAAAAGCGAACTAAATCATTGTAAACCTTTGGTCCCCCTTCCGGTATTACTGATTTAAGGGGTAGTCTGGAAGTACTGTCACGATGCTTTGCATCCACACATACAAAGTTCACTGAGGTTTGCTACAAAAGTACAATAATATCCCAGATAAGTTAAAGTTAAATAGCATATCACTAACCCTTCCACCAGGTCTCTGACACACTGCATGGTGAGCTTGTAGATCTCATTAGCTGCCGGGGCTAGGATGATCTCTGGGGCAGATAGCATGGCTTCTATCTGGAATAGAGGCTTGTTGGTGACCGTGTCTCGGTTGAACTCAGACAGATTCCTGATCACCATCTAATCAAACAAGAAAGAAAAGAACCAAATTTAAATAACATTGATCAGGCAAAAATGCTCTGAGAGCTACATGTATTGGGTTATTAGGATGAAAAATAAATATTATTATTAACGTCTTTTCCAAAAATATAGGTACCAAAATGTACTGGTATATTATGGGAAATGAATACTATTATTATCACTTACATCAACATGTGTACAAACAGTTAGATATTAAATAGTATTTTCTATATCATTTAATTATTTTAAAAACTGTTAAGCTTGAAATATTATTTTACAACACATAAAAAGGTTATCTCAGTTAACAACCCTTCCAAATTTCTCTCCATCATCTATACACACAGTTTTAAAATCGGTACTAAACAGACTACAAGTTAAACGATGAACATCTATTCTGCGAACAATATCAACTTTACGATGGGTTCATACTTAAAAACTGAGGTAATAGATGTCAAATGGACTAGTGAAAGCAACTCGCAATACAAATGAAAAGCTGTCCACCATCCACCAGTTAACACCAGTGATAAGAATGATTTCACTCAACCAATTTCTACAATAATAGCAATCCCTATCTTACCCTTTTGAGAGTCCCGTAGACTCTTCTCTCCCAGAAGGCATAGTATGCATTGAGACGTGGAGACTTTCCAGTGTTAGTATGGACCACTAGACCCTCCATCTTGGTGAGCAGAGGTCCGATGGCTCGGTACTTCCTGGACAGCGTCTCGTACATGTGAAGCCTCTCCCTCTCAATGTGGTCATAGAATTCCTAGTAGCAAAAAAAATATCAGAAAAATAGAACTAGTACTAGAAAGAAATTCTCTCTTGATGTGGTCATAGAATTCCTAGTAGAAAAAAAAAGTCAGAAAAATTGAACTCCTGGTAGAAAGAAATTCTTTGAATAAAAATCCTTCACTCTTGTCACCAGTTATCCACTTTCAGAACTCAACTAAAGGCATACCTATTTTAGATTGCTTACAACTAGTCACTGCTTTTTTGTCTTTCCCAGTTAGAATCATGAACAGACCTTTTTGGTAGAGTTTCAGTTTCATCAGCGCCTTTGATTAGGCAACTAGATATTGGCACTTTATAAATACCTGTATTGGATGGATTGGAATAGAAGTAATAATATTGGGTTCTTTGTTAGTGCTCATGTCTGCTGTGGGTAACAGCATTCCAGTTTTTGTTGAAAGAATTCAGACAAGTAATACAAAACCTTAATGATAAACCTAAGCATTATAGCATGACTCGACTGACATGAGCAGACATCTACAGAGTTCCTATTGTCTTGTTACGCTGTTTAGAGCTTCTACCCGGATGATTGCAAAATGTTTGCATGTAAGAGTGAGTGATCAATTATCAGCTTGAACAACCAAAATATAATATTATGATTTACTCTTATTCAATATAAACATTCCTACTTCCTCTATAAAGCAATGTATGTATGTTGTAAGTCGTTATCACTGTTCATCATCAACATCATCATTATCTTCATAATAATCATCGACACCAGTTTCATCATCATCATCATCATCATCATCATCATCCTCATCATCATCATCTTTATCATCATCATCATCATCATCATCATCATCATCATCATCATCATCATCATCTTAATCTTCATCACAATCACCATCAGTTTCATCATGATTAAATATGAACGCCCATGCCATGAACTCTTAAATGGAAAAGGGCTCAATGTGCAGACTCTGTCTACAATGCAAGGCTAAAGATGTGAGACAGTCATTGACTGACCTTGCAGCTTGGTAGAATATCTTCTTTGACCTGAGGAGGGGGACCTTTGAAGAGTTCAGCTAGCTCCATGGCTCTCAGACGAGCATCGATGTCCTTGGCGTTCTTCTGGATCTGGTTCACCAGGGACTCAAATTTGGAGATTGCCTGCGATTAAAGAAACAAAAACATGCATGAGAGTTATTTGAATGAAGTTAGTTTTGTATCTTTGTTTTAGCTGAAATCTAAGGCCTAAAGCACACTACATGGTCCGACTGATTGTGTTTCTATTTTTAATTTTCTCTGATTGAACTCTCCTTAAATTGACATAAAACATTGACTGCTTTAGGGTCAAAAGTTAAACTACTGCCCTAAGGTAATCTGTGCTGTCCTTTGACGAAGTCTTGGACCAAAGTACAGTCCAGAGATCACCATGGGCTCGTCTACATCCACTGCCTTATCATTGCAACGTAGCAGTGTTATATATCTCCGGTGTAAGAAAGGAATTTGTTCAGAGTAGGACATTGCACACACAGCGTTACTCGCTAAAACATCTTTCATGGAACCGCTTTGACCAATCATGGACCAAATTTTTTCTCTCAAAACATTTCTAATTTAAGCAAATCATATCACAATAAAGGTTTTAATGTGAGTAATATAGATGAGGATAAATGAATAGAAGTGATTTCATACCTGTTCACATCTGGTGTTATAATCAGCGATACCAAGAGAGTTCCAGTTGAGACGTTTGTGTCCTGGTTTGAGAGTACGTCTCAGCTCTCTCAGGTGCTCATCAAGGAGTTGGGTCTACAGCGAGCAAAACAAAAAAAATCAAATATCAAAACAAAACCAACATTAAAAAAAAATCATAGTAATGTTCCTACATTCAAACACAAAATACATGTCATATACAGAAGTAGGTTATATTATGAATAAATTTTTTGTCTTGAAAGTCAAATGATGATTTACAAACATTAGTTCTAAATACTTCATTAACTTCTTGATGGAAACAAAAGAATTTTATCCTGTAGCATCATAAGACAAACTTTAGTTCAATACAATTGATTTTTAGTGAAAACAAATTACAATCATTATACCTCAGATAACAGGTAAAATACATACATGTAGTACCATAGTAAAGGCCCATAAGTGAAAACCGACCGACACGTTTTCAATATTTTATTCATCGACTAGTTGAGAGAGGGGAAGAGGCACCAACAGGGGAGCTGTCTCAATTTTTAAAATCAGAATCCTAAATTGAATGAATAATTACCTCGGCAGAGTCGATGGAAGCTATCACACCATGGTATCTCTGTAGCATGTGATTCAGACCATCTTTCCATCTGAGATACTTGTCTTCCTGTAGAGGTCAAATGTCAAAGGTCAAAATTAAAGATGGTTAGTGATGACAGGTGCTGGACATAATAAAAGCAGATCATCTCTTATTTAGATGGATTACATAGTTACATTATTCAATTGCCTCTTGCAATCTGTTGTAAGTGAGTACAAGGTCCATTGATCCACTGGAACTCCTAAAAGTCGATTACAACTTGGCATTTAAATGTATGAGTGCAACGATTCATAAAACAGTTTCTTAGGTTTATTAATTACTGAATCTAAAAGGTTCTAGTTGTTTTAGTATATATAGTCAAATCTATTTTAGTGTCCACCTGTATAGAAAGACCACCTGTCTACAAGGACCACATTTTTTGTTTCCCTTGAAAATGGTTTCTCATTGAAACATGTACTATAAAAGGCACCTGTACATAAAGACCACCCGCCTATAAAGACGACTTTTCTTGTCTCCCTTGGGTGGTCTTTATAGACAGGTTTCACTGTATATGACTCACCTGTAGGGCTACATTACGAGCAAGCTCAGGGATGGAGAATCCTAGCTGCTCCATGTACTTGGTCTCAGTGATGATCTCTGACAGGTCTGGAGCAAAGTCTACTACATACTTGGTATCCGTACTAAGACCTGAAATGATGCACACAAAAAAAAAAAATAAGGTTATTAGTATTATTATTGGAGGGGAAATGCGAACTGAATCACTGTAACCATTGGGTCTCTCCTCCCTGAATATAATAACTGATTCGGATTGTGCAGGTGGACTACTACACCGAGCATTCCCCCTACTAAAAGTGGAGTGGGTTCGAATTGTGCGTAAGGTGGTGACTCTCCTCTACACAGGGCCTCGATTTAACGTCCTATCTGAGGGACAAAGGTTCTACAATACGCAAAGAATGGGAAAGCATGATGTAACTCAAGTCAATTAAATATTGAGAATTTGCTCAGGACCAACAGAAACATGCATGAAGATAATGTGTCATCTAAGTGGGCAATTCCTTCCACATTTTACATAAATAACACTGCTTTAATAATATTATTGAAATAATTGCATTTTTTTTTTAAACTGAATTTTTGCTATTACATCTGCACATAAAGCATCACATCCAATTTCTTTACAATCAACCATGTCACATGACAATGTACAATGTGGCTGTAACTTCTTTACATCTAATTCAATTTAATTCAATATATATTAAAATATGAATGCCATATGAATAGAAAGCTGAGGAGCTCCCATCCATGTATTGTCTGTTTGTGTAAAACATTCTGGCCAGAATGGTAAAACTTCTCCTTACTTTTTAATATTTGAACTTTGACCTTACCCATTGACCTGTGTGTATCATCACCATCGTCACCCCCTGCGTGTTCATGTGTCTTTCCTGAAGGCATCTGATCCTGGGGTCGGGTCAGGAGGTTACGCTTGAGTAAGCCCGGTAGAATCAACTCAACGTGTTCACGCCACACCTTGTATTTCCTGTCCTCATATTCTTTCATCTGTCTGGCTACACCTAGGTACTTGTTTCTTGCCTACAAGAATCATGTATACCAGTAAACAAATTGATTAAAGGTAATACAAAGTTTTGGCAAATTTTGAAAATTGGGTGGATAGTGATTCTTTACAATTTTGATATATTTGGATGCCCCTGTGGATGTATTATAAGCACTAGAAAATTTAGCCCCTAAAACAATTCTGCTTCAGAGAAAAATAGAATAATTTTTTTTACCGGTGCTCCCCGGCGTAAATTTTGATAAATTTCAAATAGCGCCTCTAGCAGTACAATGGTAGCTGCGACCATGAAAATCTCAGAATATGTAGTTGTGATATACATGACATTTCCAAATGGGAATAGTTAATCGGTCGATTTCAGTCAAGAAACATTGTTTTATAGCTTAATTAATATCTTGACTTTGAGAGGGAGCTATACAACATAAAGAGTTTATTACTTGCAATTTCATAACTTTAGACTCGATTTCAACCGCGACAACGGTCACTGAATATTGTAGGATCGCATATGCTTCCAATATGTTCATTTGAACCAAATTCATGACCCCATACCGAAACTTTGTATTACCTTTAAGCACAGTTGGAAACTGTCCTGAATAAGTGTATGATGTAAAAATACTCTTCCATGTCTACCGTGTCCATGTACAGAAAAATCATCAAAAGGTAAAATAATGAACTCTTGTTTCACCAGATAGATGAGAACTTTTCAAAACGACCAAATTAATTTCCCATTTTTTTCATTTCATGGTATGAGTTGTGTCAGACTTTTTTTTCTCTTCAAAGTATGTTCCCTATCTCTAAAGAGTATTTGATTCTCAAAGGCATTTGTTTTCCTTCAAAATAAAGAGGAAGACTATTTAGTTTTCCGGTGGCTTTAAAAGCTTTTGGGTATTATGAAACAGGTGCACATCGATCCATTTAAATAATAAATGATGAACAATGAACTAAATCTATAAATAAACAGGGGCGATAGTGAGCACTATTCGTCAACCACCCCCCTTGAATAAAATATTTAAAAAAGGATTCAGGGGGAAAGAAAATGGCATCGAACAAAATTCGCCTTTTGAGTAAGAAAATTCGGGAAAAATAAAGAAAAATAAGGGGAAATCTGGAAAATAGAGGGAAAATGGGGGGGGGGGGGGGGGGGGGGGAGAAAAAAAATCTGGATTTTTAAAAATAAAATCAGGAAACCAATTTAAATCGGGTAATTATCAGGCCTAAAATAAAGAAGCAAACATTGAATAACTATAAAACACTTACAGCTTTGCCGTATTCACTGGTGAGCATGTCCTCCATGCTCTGGAACCTGATGATGGTGTGTTTGATCCGATGGAAGAGAGATCGCTCCCAAGCGATAGCTCCGGCTACGGGAGGCTGATTCTTAGACACGGGAGGGTTGTGCTGGTACTGCTTGAACAGGGCTTGTACGGTGTCGACCTGTTTGGAAAATACACCAAATTTAATTGCCAATTGTAGTATTTTATATGCCGTAAGGGCATTAACTCATATATTTTCAAAAAGACTTTTGATACTTCTGGATCTGTACAGACAGTACATTTTATTTTGTAATACTAATTATATCATTCTCTACAGAAGGATCACGGTTTTGTGGTAAAAATAACAACTGGAAATGAAATACATGTACAACTCCTCAACCATGTATGGGAAAATGCCATACAGGAAAATCTAGGATTGTTTGAACTTTGAATGTTTGAATTGATTGTTAAATAATCTACTTTAAAATAATAGAATTATCAACAATTATTAACCCTCATTCTTTCTAATGCTAATACTATTAAATACAATGCATCTCACACAAACATGTTTATATCTATTTCTTCTCTGTGTGTAGTCACCCTTTGCTTCAGATCGGCAAGATCCCTATATATTCAGTGTTTCATTATCAAAGTAAATTAACAAATTTTCTTTTTTTTTAAATAATAATTATTATTAATATTTTTTTCAAAATAATATTTTGTTTAAATAATTTCTTTTTATTATTTATACCCCATATACTTTCTTTCAAAACATAATCATGTAGGGCTATTATCTGACCTCTTTGCCATACTGCAGGAGGATATCATTGAACTTCTTCATCATCTGCGAGTTGATGGCCTCGCGTGAACGGATGTGTCTGAACTTGAGCAGCATGTCAAAAGCGCCCTCTGCCGAGCGTAGCGTCTTGAAGGACTCGTCGATGAAATGCTTAGCCTCGTCTTCTATGGCTGCGACCTCCTTGTTAAACCACTCCATGACCTTACGCCATTGGAGCTGGTGCTTCAGGCTGAAGGGTTCAAAGGTCACCTAGAAAAACAGACAACACAACATTCATTTAACACATACCTAGCATACTGTAAAGACTGTACAAAAAACAATATGTAATCATTGTCTCTACCCCTTCTAACCACATTAAAAGGTGTTTTTTATCCCTCATTATATTTAAATAATAAATGAAAAAATTAGAAAAAGGCAATTAAAATTTTTTCTTTCTGTGATACATGTTATTATATTCATAACGCCCCGACGGTCAATCCATTCAAATCCCTTCTGAAGACATTTATGTTCATCCAATAGTCTGTAATTATATGCTAGTTTATGTCATATAATGTTATTTCCTTACTACAATAAAAGATTGTAATTATTTAACTATCATAATTGTGTTCATAAGCTTATATCATTTATATTATATCTGATTTTGTCAACATTGTATTTCTGTTAATTCATGCATATTTAAATCTTTAGATTATTCATGTAATTTATTGTATAATTGATTGTTGTAAAGCGCATAGAGAATTTATTATTAAGCGCTATATAAAAACGACTTTATTATTATCATTACATTTATTTTCAATTATGGGTACCTTACCAAGTCATATTATGCCATTTTCTTCAGCTATATTTGAGAGAATAACTCTTACAAACTGGAGAATACTTCCCTTCAAGATAGGACTCTTTTCATAAAATAGAAAATAGTGTATCTACACAAAAGAACTATTTGTATGAAAGGCAGTTCTCTATGCCCAATATGAAATGCACTGCTAATGATATTCAACATGGTTGACATTTGATTAACTTTGAAATGACAACTTACATCTTGTATAGGTTCTACAAGGCCATCCACTCTCTTCAGCACATCTTCAATGCGCTGTGGATCACCTGTTACAGACTTCAGCTCAGGTCCAAAGATGTTGTAGAATTCCTCAAGGACCTGAATGAAAAGAATTCAAAAATCACAAAATGCATGTATAAAAATTAAACCAAAGTTCACAAAAATACCTAACACAAATTAGATAGTTTTCATATTAGCTGCATTTGTTCAGAATATATATCCCCCATAACAACATACAAACAATTAAGGAAAATTGAAACTGTGGAACAATGGACTAATTTGCACAAAATCAGAATGGCCGCCATTGAAGCAATGTTTTGCCTGATCTCTGTATCTGAGACTAATAACCCAATTATATAATTACCCAAAACAAATTAAATAATTTTCCACATTACCTGTATTTACGTAAGAAAAAATCAAGGTTGTGGAACAATTTCTAATTTGCATTAATTCAAAATGGCTCCTAGTTTGTCTGTATCGCCCAACTTCAGTCATCCCCAGTCGATCTGTTGACTTCATCTGGTTTCATTTCCCCATCCATTCCTAAACTCTTGCAAGGTAGACTCGCATCTACTAGCAGCTGCTGAACAATTAACCTAAACCGCAGCCACAATATAGGCTTACTAGAGACACAGACACCTTCTCTACAAGCTAGACCACCATGGAGTCATGGGGAAAGAAAAAAAAGGTGAATCAAGAATTTTCTTGATCCACCTTGTTCGTGGTAGTGCTTGAGGGACACATCTCAGAGGGAGTTGCCGTAAACTCTGGCATACCACAAGGATCTGTACTAGGTCCAAGCGAAATAATTATCAGTGAGAGAATCATCGTACCTGTGCAACATCATAGATGTTCTGGCAGATGGTGGCCATGTAGTCCGTCCGTTCAAAGAGCTTCTTGCGGTCAAACTCCCAGCGGGCATCGCGTCCGGAGGCTTCAATCTTGGCCCTGACCTCAAGGTAACACTCCTTCCACATCTCCAAGGTCTTCTTGGCCTCTGCTGTCTTGGCTTTCACTTGCACAGGTGAATCCCTGAAAATATACATATAAATGAGTTATCTTTTTCAAATGATACTTGCACAAAACTGATAATCACTTAATTCTTAGCACCATTTCTTTTCTAGAGGAGCATAGTATACAAGGGAGTGGTAAAAGATTGGTGAAAGAGTGGTTAAGTAAACAGAAAGTGTTTTTTACAAATGTTCTCACAAATTGTGTCTTGATTACTTTGCAACATTACATGAAATTGACTCAAGAAGTATGTTAAGATCAAATTTCTTTCATCGAGCACATGTACATGTACAGCTTTAGGTCAGGACCCTGTCTAATAAAGAGTTATGATTGATCCAAAATGATCTCAAGGCCTTTCAAACAATTGCAAGTTTACAATCGCCTATCTGTCAGGTACAGAGTTGTGATTGACATCTAACTCTAGTTCGGTTGTGATCTCTTTTAGTCAATCACATATATCTTTATAAGATGGAGCCACACGTGAAATGTGTTAAGTTATCAGTTCTAAATGGTTTGGGGTCTTACTTGAATATGGTCCTGATGTTAATGACCTTCTCAACTCTCTCAGCCAGTTCCCAAGCGATTCGTTCCATCAGAGGAATCATACGCTCATCCGTATTGTAATGCCTAGAGATGATCCACACCATACGCAAGGCATTCATCATGGACGGGATGGTGTCCAGGACAATCTGAAACCCTGCACCATGCGTCAGGTTCTTGAAGTGCCTCTCCAGGGTGCTGAGGAAGCGGACATTGTCCTTTGCCTCTACGTAGTACTTGTTGAGCTCCGCCCTGTTGAGATCGAAGCTCTGCAGGATGGCATGGTCACCCATGGCGTCCTTCTTGGCCAGGATGTCCAGCATCTTCTTGACCTTTGGCATCTTAATTTGCTCGCTGAGAGCACTCAACGCTGCGTTCCGTTCTCGCCAGAAGTCAATCTCAGCAAGTGGGCCGTTTCCATGAGGAGTCTTCTTCAACTGAACCTCCACGGCACTTGCAATCTGTTTCGTCCATTCAAGCGTTGCGTTCTCGATCTCATGTATGAGGACGTCGTTCTGGGCCAGTTCGCTCGGGTCTCCGTCGGTGCCGAGCTCCGGAATGTCCAGCCGCACCTCCCCTTCGATCTGCTGGATGGTGCGCTCGATGTGCTTGGCGAACTTCTCCATGTTGATGAGAAAATCGTCCCTCAAGAGAGCGTGCTTCTGGAGTTCAGCCACGTTGACCTCTTCTTGTTCCTCGTCGGAATCATCCGGGTGGATGCCGAGGCTGTCCTTGGAGGAGGACGAGAGGGCAGCTGCTTTCTGCTCTGCTTCGGTTGGAGCATCGCCGTTCTTGTGAGCGCTAAAAGACAGCAGGGGAATGTACACCTGGATGGGAATCAAATGCAAAAAAAAATGTCATTTCATAGTTGGACATAACTTTTCCATCCAAACAGAATGGTGGGTATACAATATGGCTGGGTATACAATAAGGCTATACAATGTATCTCAGGGCCCGTCTTACAAAGAGTTGATATCAATCGCAACTTATTTGCGACTGATATCAATCCCGACTATGTACATTACAGATAGGAGACTGCAAACTAGCGATTGATTGGAGGACTCGCGATTGACTTAGATCAATCGTAAGACATTGTAAGACGGCGCCCAGAACTTGCTATTGCTCTGCAGATGGAATAGAAATTTCGGTCACTTGAATTTACAATATCCTGTAGCAAAGTGGGATGAACTAAGAAAATATATTCTGCAATGCTGAAACAGACCAACACCTGAAGCCTTTCATTTTTAACTACAGTCTCAACAACACAATACAAAATTCATTCACAAAATATGAACATCAAGATCTACTTAGATGTTTCTTTCTGTCAGAATCAATTTTCTCATATATTTTTCCAGGCTAAAATACACTGAATTATAAACAACGTTTTGAATTCTGATTCTTACCTGTGTGATAATCTGTTCCAGCATGACCAAAGAATGACCGTTGAGGATACCGTACTCAAAGAACTTTGGTAGCATGTTTTGTGCTTCATCCATGGTGTTGGGTAGGTCCACCATACCCGGTGTATTGCGGATGAAGTAAATGCAGTCTTCCTCCGCAACCTGCTCCGGTACGTGTCCATGGCACATGTACAGCAGCGTGCGCATGAAGGTCTCTCTGACAATTTTCTGAAGATAGCAGGTAAAACTGTATTAATTTAGCAGGCTTGTTTTAAATCCTAGTAAACATTTTAATTCTGACCTGTTTTCTTTACTCCTAATTTTACCCTGAAAGATATATTTGTCTATGATTGTCAACATAGGAGCACAATACATCACTTTGTCCATTAAAGGCCAAAGGACATTAACTCTAGGTAAAAAAAATGTACCGGGTATATTCATACCTACATGTATCTGATTCTCCACACAAGGTTATGTGATAAAAGTAAAAATAATTTGTAGTAGAAGAAAGGATATTATCCAATGATAACAAACATTCATTTGTAAATTCTAATGAGTTTTTCAAACAAACAGTTTTCCTCTCTAACCTGGGGTTCTATGAGACTGCAACACACGCTCCATGATCAATATTATGTCACTAACAAAATTCCTAACTTTAACAGTTAACCCTCACCCTAAGCCCAACCTAAAATCTAACTGCAACCCTAAAAGTCTTACATCTTCCAAAAACTAAATACCAGAGCAATTGTCAACAGAGCAAATGTCAGGTCACCAATTGGGGTATCAGAGTCTCTCGCTCAAAGATTCCACCATAGACTGTGAGTTTAATGATGAATGATGTTATTGTATTTGTGCATTCCCTTATTATTGATGTACTATTTTTGCAACTATAAGTTATAGGGGGCTGCAATCTACAAGCACAGCTTTTCAGCAGTCCCCTCCATGACCAACCAGTTTTATATGCCTGTTGTACACTGTGGACCAATTACAAATATATTGTTAAGTTTCATTGTTTTACTATGTACAATGCAATCCCTTGTACTTTGTTTATTTGTTGGAACTGGAAATGGAAGTAAACGAAATGGAAATTGTGACAATTAAGGGTACTGTAAGTAAGGCTACATACTGTTGTAGGTTGTTTATCCGGGGATGGAGCATCTAGATCTATATCTTCCACAGGTTCAGGTTCAGGTGGTTTAGGTTCTTCACGGGGTGTCTCTGGTTCTGGCTGAGCGTCTGTCCTTGCCGATTGATTCCTCTTTCCTTTCTTCTTCTTTTTCTCTGTAAAATTACATAGAATTAAAGATAAAGGTGAGTTCTGGTCATGCGATTGCATTGTGAAAGAAACGTTGTGGAATCGATCAGAAAAGGTTGATCATCTAGCATATAAGTATTGGTGTGTACTGCAAGGTTCAGGAATCATCAAAATGATAAGAAATTTGGCCCAGTCAATCAAAGCCATTTTTCAAGGGTCTCTCTATTGAATGATCCTACAAAATTTACAACAAAGATGCAATTAAAGAATCTCCTGAAATTCTCTTTCATCTCCTGTTCAAGCTTGGTATATATTTATATATATATATATATATATATATATATATATATATATATATATATATACAACACTTATTTTACAGAAAAAGATTTACCCTTTATATGGATAGTAAACAGTGCACAGGAACAGTGGCATACTGTGTAAATTATTTTAAAGTGATTCATGTACATGTATATAATAATAATTATATTCGGTTCTTGTATAGCGCATCACATTATAACGTCCAAAGAGATTTGAAAATTATTACCCTAGCTTTAGCTCTGGCAGCTGTTTTCAGCGCGCAGTGCATTTTTAAAGAATAATCCTACCAGGTACCCATTTACCTCACCTTGGTCGAGTGTGGCAAATGTAGATAAATGTCTTGCCAAAGGATATTAGTGCCACGGCAGGACTCAACCCCCGGACCTTGTGATCTACAGTCCAGTGACATATCCACTCGACCAAGACATCTCTGCACGTATTTATCCGATATATATTTATGCTTAACTATCAGTCTTGCCTAGTAGAGAATCACATATAATCCCTTTTCAATGAAAATATATTATTCCCTTGCTTCTCTTGCATCTGGATGTCTGTTGATTTTACAATGGCTCGTTTCTTTTCCACAAGCCGACATCGATATCATCGCAAAGACTAAAAATGCAAACAAGAGTTTTGAGATTCCTGTATTTCCTTTGCAAGGAGAACTTACTCTTTCCCTTCTCTTCCGTGGGTGTTTCGGCCAGTTCTGCAGGAGTGGGCGGAGTCTCTTCGATGGGTGTGGCACCCAACAAGTTATCATCCATGATTTCAAGGAGGCCATCTGTCTCTGAGGGTTCTAGAAATGGAAGATAGAGAATCAAAACACAATCCTGAACCTCTTTCACATTCTATAGCAGGTTTCGGTGGCTTGTCATATAGACTAGTCTAATTTGAATTGAGTTCTGATAATTTTGAGCTTGGGGAAAAAAAGTGAGTCAGAGCTAATGGGGCTGCTGCATAGCTGCAAACTGAGCCCATGTCAACAAAACTGCAAAGAGTCAGTTTTTATTGACAAATTGATAACCGACCCTGGTCGTTCCCTGGGCTTGGCAATGCATGTTTGCAGTAGAAATGAAATTAATTCTAGCACTGAGTGTGCCAGTGGGGGCTGCTAATGTGACCTTTATTTTAATAGAACACTACCACTTTGCTCTCTCGGCGATCTCACTCCAGCAAAGCATAGAGAGTCATGCTAACGCGTATTGACCTTTAGCACTGCATACTTGCTGTGAGGCAGGTATTATTAGACCTATACACAAATATACACACCACATAATATTGCATAGACTGCACACAATAGGACCGATTGGGCTGATTGGCAAATTTGACACTAGGCTTACAATTTGAATTTTTAAATTATTCTTTTTAACATCAGTAAGTTGGAGAAAAAAAAAGCATTTTACTGCTACATCTAGATATCTAGAGTCCATTTACTTAGGTGTCATCCATTGTCACTAAGTACGGATTTTTAGTGAAATCAGTTGAGTTTTGTACAGTGGTGTTTGAAATGTTGAGAATCAAAAGCACAGCTTTTACTAGACCGAATTTTCCGTCTCTTTCGTTCGTTAGCCTCTTATTGGGGTAGGGTCGGCTCTCTCTTTAGAGACGGAAACCGTCTATACACATTCCCTTGATAACGCCACGGCCATTTCAGGTCGTAGCGTTTTGCCCCCAAAATCCCCCAAAATGTCATTTTTTTACCTCGTGCATTTTATATTGTAAATTAGGCCTAGAGTCTAGGCTATAATAAATCAGTTCCACTTACCAACTTGACTGAAATAATCAGTTTAATAGTCCCTTTTTAGGAATTTATGGGTCAAAATCGAAATCCATGTTGAAAAAGATTTTCAAAATGGATTTCGATTTTGACCCATAATTTCCTAAAAAGGGACTATTAAACTGATTATTTCAGTCAAGTTGGTAAGTGGAACTGATTTATTATAGCCTAGGCCTAATCATTTACATGTGGATATGCACGAGGTAAAATGACATTTTGGGGGATTTTGGGGGCAAAACGCTACGACCTGAAATGGCCGTGGCGTTATCAAGGGAATGTGTATAGACGGTTTCCATCTCTAAAGAGAGAGCCGGCCGACCCTACCCCAATAAGATTAAGAGGCTAACGAACGAAAGAGACGGAAAATTCGGTCTAAGCTTTTACTACACAGCCAGGATAGTGACTAGTGATGCTCCTAGAAATCTAGATGTGTGCGTCGCTTCTGATACCTGGAATCTGGATTAGGATAGGAATGTCTTTCTGATCTAGATCTAGTAGACCTAGATCTAGAGGAATCTAGATCTAGACCTGGATTAGATAAATCTGTGTAGAGTGTCTACAGTCTATATGAGAAATCATGGATCAAATGTCACATTCCTAATTATTTGTTAAATCATGTCCACGAACTCTGGACACCCCATATCCATCATACCTAGTATGCTGTCCTTCTTGACTATCCATGACCATGTTGACTGCCCAAATTGTGCGCTCACACGTACACGCCAAGTCAGGCGAGTCAGGCCAGCAGGCGACGTAACTCCAGGGAGCTCCTCCCCCAAACCGCGGGGGAGCTCCCTGGAATTACAGGCGCGGCGACGCAGCTGAGAAGGCTAAATCGGTAGTGTCTACCGACTGTATTCGATGCGTTTTTTCTGTTTCATCAAACAGATCTTGGGATTTTTTGCTCATTTTCCATGTAGCTTGTTAACTTACCGATTTCTATTTCAACCTCTCTTTCCTCTTGTTGAACTCTTTTGTAAAATATGGCAGCTGATTTGCCTTCCTCTGGAGTTTCATTTAGAAATTTGGCAAGGCCCATTTCATATTCGCCGTCATCTCGATTCATCAACTCCTCAAAAACTTCGGGATCAGAAATGTTCAAGGCATGATAGACCTTGTCTCTCAGCCATTCGAAACGAATATCATCCATGGCTTCGGCTGTCCTTCTTTAATTCTCCAAAAAAATTGTTATTATGTCGTTATTTTCAACATATTTTAGCTTACGTTTCGGTCCCGAATTTCACCTCAATTCAAATCACACAACTATCGAATGTATCCTATTCACGCATCTGAGCAGCTGCACACGTTCGCGTAATAATTGATTGATAAAATAGATCTATATATTTTCATGAAAGTTCAGAAAATAATATATCATTAAGATTACTCATAACATTTAGGATATTTCGAATACGATTTCTTGTATTATTTATTTTAGCATTCTGAAGGAAATTTAGATAAAACCGGGATAGTAATATCCTATTCCATTACTATGTATCATTCCGCGTTCAACACGGCCACCTCAAGCGTTCATGACTACAGACAGGAAAGGGTTGCTAGGGAGTAGAAGTTGCAATATTTTGGTTAATTTGAGACAGATACAGGTTTTTAGAATTCATGGTTTGGGAAAACATGGTGTAAAATATTATTTGTTCGTACTATTTGTGTGTGTCTCTGCGTTACCTGCACCACAAAAAGGATATAAAACAAGAGTCACGATTGGTTTGATAATATGCTCAATTTGCCTACCAATGCGAAACACCTGTAACAGATCGAAACGTCGACAGCATAGTCTACATAAACAGGCGCATTAACAAAACAAAAACAATTGTTATGCCTGTATATCACACCGCGCTAGCAGCACTACACAGTAACATTGAGGAAGGGACACAATGTCGATGGGGAGGGGGAGTGGATAATGGATAAGGTCATGTACAAAAATATATACATGTTTATCGTCCCCGCCCGCTTCCTTTTTGGGGGCCGCCTCCTATTTATTTTTTTTGAAATTTTTTTTTAAAGAAAAAAAAACATGAAAACGCTGCTAAAATGGATCTATTTCTGATTTCAAAAAAATAAAAAATTTGTCGGCCGCCATCTTGAAAAATAGCCCGAATGTCAGGGAAAATGTACTGAGCGGCCATTTTGAGCAGCCGTTTTGAAGGGCCTCCTCCTTCCTATTTTTCGAGAAAAAAGGACGCTAAACATTTTTTTTTAAATATTTGGCCTAATAACGGGGATATATAGTGGGCCTAATCCAGACGAGGATACATGTTCCAATTCATTAATTTTACAGATGAGGGGGGGGGGGTGTTGTCTTTCATGCCTACGTCGTTACGAATTGCAAAGTTTCATTAATCATTGCAAAATGAGGAAGGACACAAACATCAAATTTGGCTTTGTGCTGCCATGTACTTTTCCTCTTCGCAATTAGCACTCATGCTGAAGATCGATTTGACAGTGAAGGGTGAAACACGGGAAAAGATATTCAAGAGATATTAATCTGTACGAATAGTTACATGACGTAGAGGGAGGGGGATATGGTGCATAA
This sequence comes from Strongylocentrotus purpuratus, assembly GCF_000002235.5. Lineage (NCBI taxonomy): Eukaryota > Metazoa > Echinodermata > Echinoidea > Camarodonta > Strongylocentrotidae > Strongylocentrotus > Strongylocentrotus purpuratus. Next base: position 26,982,069 of record NW_022145605.1, on the reverse strand, counting down.
ACAATTGGGACTGCGCGTCTTAAAATGCGTCCAACGATTTTGTTTTGTTAAACAGAGATTTTGTTATCAAAATGGATGTGAATAATATATAGGGCATACAGCTATTTTGTATGCTTGCCGTGTCAAAAATTCATTCGGACTCGTACCCCCTCCCCCTGCCCCTGCAAATTTATGAGGCAAGAAACGTTTGCAAATCGGGTGAAAAATAAGCATTTTAACCAATCGATACGTTTTATGGACCACTGCCTAGTGCAGCTGAGTCTGAAATAAAGTTCTGAATTGAATTGAATTGATATGTTGTTGTTAAAGTCGTGTTGAATCGCTCAACGCCATTGCATAGACAGTCATTCTTGTGAGTCAGGGGCGGCGACTTTTTTTTTGGGGGGGGGGGCGCATTCGAGAAATCATGCGTGTGCTTGTAAGTAAGCAACACGAGAACCGACGGCTGCAAGTCCACTCCGAGGGACTTGGTAATCAATGAGGATTAATATGCCTTACCAAATGGCGCATCGACTTGGTTTCGAACCCGCGACCTCCCGGTTACCAGACCACTGCTCTTCTACTGAGCCATCACGCCTCCAAATTGGTTGTTGAGTGATGACATTCAGACAAGAGGGGTTATATCCGGTATGGGCCCGTCCATTCCAGTTTTTAACTATAAAAAATAAATTAATTGCATAGCGCCCCTTCACTGCATTTGCTCATGTGTCAGTTGTTTCCAAAAACACATTTAGAGAAAGAAGTATGTATTTTATACCATACAATTGAGAACAAATTAAGTAATAATGCAATGTATAGCATGAGTCGTAGTAAAGCCAGCTCTGCATAAACAAAATCAATACTACTTTCAACTTTCAGGCTCCGTACCCTAGAGACGATTCAGGCTGCCCCTCCCCCCCCCCCCCCCCCCTGTTGATCTATCTCGAGATACGCCACTGATTTGGGGAAACAATCTTGATGATCAGAGCTTTGCATACATCGATTTAGACATAGTTGCTTGGGCAGGGGGTTTACAAACTGATCTCTGCGAAAATAAAATAAATGAAATACATAAATGAATAAAATCAATGGGTCTTTAACACGTATATACGCCGGTAAGAAGATCAACTGTATACCTACGTTGTGCTGACAATATAGTGTCTCATGCATTGACCGCTCAAATCAGAGCTGAGCGGAGGTTGCCTTTAAGCGATGCGCCGAACCAGTATACGTGAGTCGACGTGAGTCTATTTGTTTTCTCTTCGTTTCTTCTTCACACAACCGTGGTTTTTCAATCTCGAAGATACTCTTTCTTCAAATATATTTCGTAGACGGTTACCACACGTACGACAGAAAATGCATTGAATGTGGATGAACATAGAGGGGTAAGAAACTTGACAACATTTTAACGTATTTTGACGATTTTGGTACACTCTAAAAACTGAAAACTCTTTCAAAATAGTAGATTGTCACTTTGAACATGCTGGATCCAACACTATAAAGGTTGAATCTAGCAGGTTAAAAGAAACAGTCTGACATTTTGAAAGAGTGGTCACTCCTCGGCCCTTTTAAATTGACATTTAACATTTCAGTTTTTAGAGTCTACTATCAAATGACTTAGGGGATGTTTCTTCCATTTCAGTTTAGCTTGGTGAAGTTGTATATCGTTGAAGTAGAATGTTTTTGTTTTTGTCTTTGGGAATGCATCTTAATAAAATCCACCTTTAAATCGCCTACACGTTCCAAAAAACGATCAATTATGATTCTCGATGTCAAACAAATATAACAGTATTTGAACATGGGGGGTGAGGGGGCCGGATCGTCTTCTTCTGCTTCTTTTTCTTCTTCTCCTTCGGGATTACTGTCCAGCATCCCTAAAATGGGTTAAACTAAATAGATATATAATAGTGTGTAAAATGGACGCACCCCCCCCCCTTTTTTCAGGTCATTGGGTCAAACGTTTGTAGTATATGTCCGTCATAATTGTATAACCTCGTTTTCTACAGCGTATTTTTGCTTATACATGTAAGTTGACGTTACACACCGTTGTGGTTGTTATTCGACGTGCCTTAACTTACACCCCTAAATTCCCTCTTTTTTGGAGTTGTACTATAATGCTGAATTGGTTTGATTCGATTAGTTATCATATCAAACGGACGTTTAAATTGCATGGTCATGTTATTATGACTTTAAAACAAGTTGTAATGCTTTCTAAACACGATCACAACTATTTGCGAATAAGAAGGAAAATATATATGTTTTCGAAAAAAAAATCAACCCAAGGAAATTTCAATAGCTTTGCCTGTCGCTTGTTCAAAATGAATATGGAACATGACAATTAATACGATATCACGTAATCCGTACGTGATTTCCATGGGGAATTGAAATTACCTTTGAGTTGATAGTTCGAAAAAATCACTGCGATCTTATGACTGTTTTCTGAAGAATCGATTAATTCTTGTTGACCTAGTATCATTTTATTACATTATTTTATTCCAGTTTAATCTAGATATGCAGAGTTGGTACATGATTGCTTTACAAGCGTAGCCTACCGTGCGTTGTATTTCGTCCATTTGATTTTTTTTCTATAATTTGATTTTACAATGTCTGACTTCGTTTATACAGTAAAGAAGAGAATATTTGGTTTTTTTCTTCAATTATGACCTGATTAATAGTACACAGCAATGAGGGCATTAGTTAGTGTTGGTAATTTGACTAATGCCCGAACAAAATGATGTGTATTATATGTTTTATAAGATGTTTTATTTGTGTTATATAATGATGTTTTATTTGTGTTATATAATGATGTTTTATTTGTGTTATATAATGATGTTTTATAACATGATTTGACTAATTACCGGTCATAAGTATTTACTAATGACCGGTCATTAGTAAAATTACGTGTTAGACAAATAAATGCCCTGTCACGTGTACGCTCGTATCCAATCATTTCATTAGGATCGCTTCATCATCTTAATTATGAACGTTGACAACCTTTCTTGCCTTCATAAATTCCATGCAGCTAATTTCAAATATCATGCTGTAAGCATAATTATTATGCACAACCCACCTTGAACCTTATGCAGCGAAAGTCTAAGATTTGATGCTTTAACAAAACCTAGTTGTTTTTGTTTACCTCTCGACAAACGGGCACGTCTTTTACCCGCCATAAGCTTAGAAATGTGTAGTGCATTGTATACATCAACTCTCTGAATTCAAAAAAATCTGAAGCCGTGCTTTTCTTTTTCTTGCCGCAATTATAAACTATTGCCATGGATATTAGCAAGCTAGTGAATGTTGAAATAACTTTGACATTCAATTCACTTTCGAGATTTTCAAGGTGGACATGCGATTCGTTTGAGCACGAATATGAATGGCAGCTCAATCAATGTAATTCGTATTCGTGCCCTTTAGTCGCGTTTCCTGGCGACAAAGAACAAATAAATACTTTTAACAAAAATTCATATGCATTTTCATGCATATGACAGATACAGTTGAGTACTGATCACTTGTGTAAAAGGAACTGAAATGATGTACGGCTGATTATGTAGTACATTATTGTTGAACGCTGCATGTAAGGATTTTCAATGACCAAAACGTAATCTTCCTGAACTTCGCTTGCACCACAAAAATTGGTATTACACACACACACTTGGCATGAAACTGGCAAACTTTTCAGCTATTCATCGTCCTATAACTCCTATTTTAACTTTGTGGACTTTTTGAGAGCAATCCTTTTCATAGGGCATTTGTGACAGGGGTCATTTTTTTTAATTTAGTAGTTGTGCAATGGCATGCTCTAAAATTACAATTAATTATCATTATTATTGTTATGAGTTTGTGTATATACACGACTTTGGAGCCCCCCCCCCCCCATCCTTGCACATTATGTTTAACCATATTATTTGTAGTGGAAGGGAGAACGTTGAGTTTTTTTTTTTAGAGTTTCGTACAGGAGGTTATGTGAGACTGTTATCACACATAATTATATATATCACATTCAGTTAACACTGGCATTGCACTGCACCTGTTGACTTGTAACCTTAAACGACCTCACCTCTGAACTTGACCTATGAACTTGCCAAACGAACGTCGAAATGGCATGCCGATGTTATCGTTGTCATGGTACAAGTATGAGTGGGGTACATTATTTTGATACAAAAAATGTACATCGGGGGTGAGCTCGAGCTATATGGAGTAATTAAAAGTTCTTATAATAGAAAAGTGACGAAAACTGAAACTTGAACTCCATTTTGTTCCCACTATAAATGCAACGTTCATATTTTCAGTGCATTTTCTAAACATTAATATTTCGAACGCCATTCTTTATCCGCAAAATATTACGCCCATACCGTACAAAAAGGTACTCTGGGAAATATAAATCCTCTTTTTTCTTTCTCTGTTAAAAAAGACTAGAATCAGGGATGAAAACAACACAACTTTATGTGTTTTTTTTTTGTAAGAATGAGGAAAGCTTTCTTGGTGTCTGTTGAGGGCCAGAATGGCGTTAACTCTGTATCAAAACACACGAGTTAACGCCCTTCTGGCTCTCATTAGAAACCTCAAATAAAAAAATTAATGTAAAAACATGGTTCAAGGACGTGGATGCATGAATACGCATCATGTAGAGCTAGCTGCAAGTAGAAAGTACTCACACTTTAATGTTAAAAGCCTTTTAGAAAAAGAAAGAAGGTGTGGGAGAGGGAGCGAGGAAGACTAAAATAGGGAGAGCGAAAAAGAAACGGAGAGGGAGAAAGAGAGAGAGAGAGAGAGGAGGAGAGAGAGAGTGAGAGAGAGAGAAGGGGGCGGGCAAAGAGACCTTCTTTCATAGTAGTCAATATTTAGTCGAATTTGTCGTGCAGGTTCGAGTAACCGCTCCCTCTCGCTCGAAGAGCATGCAGCGCTATGGGGAGTAGGCGTAGGAGAATTGCATTGAATTGATATAGAAACTATTTCAAATTAACGCCCTTGATCAAGGCATTTTGTATTGTTATTTGTGAGCTAAGAAAATACAAGGAAAAGCTGGAAAAGCATCTGAATGAATAGAACCATTAAGGAACTCAATTACGGGTATTATTGTCACGCGGTGGCGTTGGAATCATATTTCATGGGCGTTTCTCCACGTTTCCCTCACAATATGGCATATTTATTGTCATCCCTTATCTAAATGCAACAGAAGCGATCGAGGAAATCGATTTTTCGGAGACCGACTTGATCATCTTGAGAAACCCGCAGAAAGTTACTAAAGCAAGCGAATATGCTTCCTAGAAATTGGAAATATCATAACATAAGGCTTTAATTAAATAATGCGTATTGTGTGTTTTGTGCGATTTTAAGTATTAGTTGATTATGTATATTTTAATTATTTCGTAAATGAATAATAGAGTATAATAATAATAATGATAACATTAATAAAAATAATGTCAATAATGACGATAATAATAATGATAATATATTTATGTTCGTAATATCTACATAATTCGGATAAATTTGAAATACCATAATTATGTGCAGCTTTCACATAACATGTGGCTCACTTGAATTTTTCATTTTGAGCAATACATAATTTGCTCTTATAAACAATATTCTCCATTTTCTTTTAAGAATGTCAGTTCAACGAAATAAATATTATCAATTAAAAATGTGATTTTTCAATTTGTATCTAAAATATATTGCATGTTTTAATCAATACTGTTACCCTTTTCAGGTTGCACCCATTTTTCGACTGCCTTAACCTTTTTCCTTGTGTTTTATAGTTCTTCCTTTTTTTTCTCCTTTTTTTCTTGTCTTCTTCTAAAAAAAAGAAAAAATTTATGTTTCTATTTCTGCCAGCTTCTCTCGCGATTTCACTTCATAAGTATACGTAATTCCGAATTAACTTTCTTGCATATTGACAAAATGTGGGCTTTAATTTATTGTAAATATTCTTAATTCTGCTGTAAGTTCTACATTACGATTGTCTATCATGTATAGGCTTATTTTGTATAATACCTTCGTTCATTGTGTATATATCGTTTCTATTGATTTTATCTAGGTCTCCGAAGGGCACCTTTTTAACTGAAGAGGCATCCCTGTTTAAATAAAAACTGAAATAAAATAAATACTATGGCGATTTCTACATTCATGACATTTTCTTTGTAAATTGAACAGTCTCAGCTTCGGAGTTGCATGATTGATTTGTTTTACAATAAAAACCAGCCAATTATAATCCACTCGGCGAATTACACGCCTTTGGGGAATTGGCAAAGCGGAAGAGAGAGACAAAAGTAGACGAGAAGTGATGGCAAATTGAGATAGTAAAGAGGAGAGGAGCCTTGCATCGGAAATGGTCTTAATCCACCAGGAATCAATTAAAACCACGATACAATTTTGTTGTCTGATAATAATGATAATGGAAAGTGCTTATATATACCGCATAATATTTCGCAGAATGCTCTATGCGCTTTACATTTTATTTAAAAATAATACATTAACAGCTGTGTACGAAAAAAAAGTATCATCAAAACATTGACAACTTCATTGCTATAGATATATGCACTCGGAAGTTGTAAAAATACTCACATTAAAAAAAAAGCATAACAAAAATGCCGAATATTATTTTGTAACCCTTTTTCTGCAGTGGAAAAGACAATAGTTTGATGATTTTTTGGGGCTGTAGTCTGCCTTAAAACACACATAACTATGGCATCATTAGGTTAAAATCTGCCCAGCATGAGGGAATGATATTTTCAACCAACTTTGTCTTTACCCAACTTAAGTAATCATTGTTCAATTAGGGTCAACACATTGAATAATTATTTAAAAGTGGGCAAAATATTCATCAAGTTGGGGAAAGAAAAATGTTGGGTCATGTAATTACCCTACTATGACATTTTATAAGAGAAATAAGAGAAATGAAAAGGGGGAACAAAAAGGAGAGCAAATAAAAGATTTAAGCAATCAGGATATGACACAAATTGACCTAATTTTATGACAGAATAACATATGGTTATGGAAGTTTTTTACCCTAGATTTCACCACCACCCTGAACAACAAATGAAAACGAAAAAAAAAAGAGGAGAGCAAATAAATTATTTAAGCAACCAGGATATGAAAAAAATGACTTAATTTATGACAAAATGTATGGTTACGAAAGTTATTTACCCTAGAATTCACCACTACCCATGACAACAAGCTCCTAATTTAATTCATCTATGTACGTTCTTACTTTATCTGTTGTTATTGGGGTAATTTTGTATAGTGTAGTTGTCCAGGGATATCTGTCCTGTCTTAATTGTTTTATTGGGTTTTGGGTGTACTGTCGGGGTATAATTTTTGTCCAAAAATAATTGCTTGTCTCGGGTGGTTTGTCCGAGCGGAAATTCTAGGGGAAAGTTGAACAGGGGCGTACTGTCTTGTCCGCGTTGGATGTCTGGTGGATGGAGTGGGTGTGGGTGTGGAGTGGGGGTGGGAGGGGGGGGGGTTCGGTTCGTAGCATTGTCAGATGGAACTTCTTTTTCTTTTCATGAATTAATGTGAATCAATTGTCCTTGTTTTTTTTTTTAATAATTGGAAGTATACACTCAAAAAACTGAGGTGCTAAATGTTGGGTGCTGAGTGAGATTCTGCACTTGAAGTGCCAAAATCAGCACTTGACGGGTTAACTTTAACAAGGAAACCGAAACGTGCTGAATATTTGAGTGCTGAAAACGAGTGCTATAACAATATGCAGCACTTAACATCGAGTGCTGACTGCATAACCTGATCTGATTGGTCGGTTAGTATAATAGCTGTTACCTTGTGAATATTTGTTTTTGAATCAAATTCAGCTAAGAGATTCTTACATTCTTCATTCTCCAGGTCAATACCCAAGGCCTCAAAAGTCTGAATAACTTTGCTCCTTAAACTGTCAACAACATCAGTATTCAAAGCTGTTGCAGCAGATAACACTCTGTTTGTCATAGCATGGGTCATGTTGGTGTTTGATAAAAGAGAACCAATGAAAAATGCAGCTGGTCTCACTATGAACATGACAGACAATGAAAGCGGACAAAATATACAGTTCCTCAGGTAGACAAAGGAACATCCCTTGACTGCTATTATGTAAAATGTGTAAAACAGGTGAATATGCATGTGACACCTGTTCTACACATTTTTACATAATAGCAGTGAAGGGATGTTCCTATGTCTACCTATGGAACTGTATATTTTGTCCGCTTTCATTGTCTGTCATATTCATAGTGTCTTGTACTGTCATTATGCATTGCTCCATCTTGTTCTTGTAGTAGGCCTATCCTATCATCATCATCATCAAATGCATCATCTGCTGCAGGATTATGCACTTCACCAACAGCAACACCCAAATCAGCATCAACTAGACCCTCCATACCCTGTACAGCTTCAGGTTCAGGTTCTTCTTGTGGATGTTGGTTTAATAAATGTTTCCTGTAAGAGTTGAAAGTGGTAAATGACGAAGGACATCCACCTTGACCACATAGGCATATGTTCTGGCTTATTGCAGAACTTTGTCAACATGTGCCTTTACTGCAACAGTGTTTTTTGGTTAAACTGTTAATAAAATACCAACTATATATATAAAGTCATTTATTTGTCTTTTTTTTGTGTGTGAGTGTGACAAAATTGCATAATTTCACTATATATGAAATATAACGCCTGGAGTGCTAAAACATATAACACCAGTAGTGCTAAACATCACAAAACTGTTGTGTTCTGCACCTAAGTTGTGCAGTTTTTTAGCACTACTAGTGCTATTCAGAGTAGATTGTGGGGTTATTTAGCACCACCTGCCCAACATTCATAGCACTTGAAGTGTTTTTTTTAGCACTTTTTAGTGCTTATCTATAGCACTTAAACTAGTGCTGAACTAGCACTTGCACTTGTGCTGAAATAGCACTAGCTGTGCAGTCCCTATGCGAGCACTGAAAAGGTGCTGAATATAGCCCTCCAAGTGCTAAAAATAGCACTACATTTTTTTTAGTGTAGTTGTCCGAGTGGTAGTTGTACTGGGGAGGTTGCCCTTTGACGTATTTAACCAGGGTTATTGTGGTTATATAACATTATGAGATCAAAACCTGTTTGCGCCAAAAGAACAACAAAAAAAGATGGCTTTTTCATCGATCAATATATTCGTAGGGATTAATTGTCGAGGTGGTAGTAGCGCGGAGAAGTCGTCATTAGAGATAGCAGACCTGAGTAAATGCCCGGAGGGTTGTAAAAGAAAGCCCGTTTTCTTTAAAGGAAATTAATCTTTATTATCTTTATATACTAATGCGATTTTTCTTTACATCATTTATAGAGAATTTAATTATTTTCCCATTATAAATAATGAGCATATACATAGTACTATAGAATAGGAAAAGAGAGAGAGAGAGAGAGAGAGAGAGAAGTGAAAACAACGGTGGATTTCCCTGGTCACACCGACGAAATCGACACCAGACGGTCACCAGACCGAAACGAAGATTACATTACCTCAAATGGCTAATCGGTCGGTTTGGAGTCGAAAATAATGAGGATTTATATAGCGCTTATAATAATACGGAATACCGTCTCTAAGCACTTGACATATATTATTACCCCGGTCATCAGATTTATTCACGCACAATGTGCACCATCTCCATACCCTGGGGAGTATTACTACCATAAGTGACCGTCAGGGCATAGGCAATTACCAACACAAATGCTTTCGTCATCCCACCGGGTCCTAATTGCTCTCTGCGGCATTAAGTGGCTACTGTAGATTAATGTTCTGCCAAACGACATAAGTGCCGAGTCAGAGATCGAACCCACGACCTTTGAATTTCAAGTCAAGTGCTTATACCGCTTGACTTCGACTCTACGATGTAGAGTTTTTTAGGCGGCGTGACTGAGATATATATGTGATTAATGTCTCTGTTTACATAATCCCTACAAGAAACACACACGAGCATCTTTAGAGTCGTAATTCAGAATTTTTCATGTGGCGTCTGCTATTTAATTTTCACACCCACGGTGACTCCCAATCTCGAACAAATTCTGCCCATCATAAAGCTTTCATTCTTGCTAAATGCCGAGTGTTATAATCAATCTATTCTGATTTTTCCATGTTGGAAATGGAAATTGATGTACCATAAAGCACGTAGTATTTGACAGCTAACTGGCTGACAGATAAACATTTTTATAGTTACTGAGCGGATAATTATGCATCCCTCTCTCACTGTTCCTTTGCGTTTCTCTCTTTCTCTCTCTCTCTTTCTCACTCTCGATCTCTCTCTCTCTCTCTCTCTTTCTTTTAGATAAACGCTTTTTACGGCACTGAAGGGATATAGGATAAGCAAATAACTATTCATGTCTTTCAACGATCTTTATCTAGCTGTTGTTCTTTCAGATATCATAAAATCGATTTACAATTCATGATATTCTTGATAACGTCCGTTTAATTTTAGTTCAATGAACACATGCAGTATGACTTCCTATGACGTCTTCATGGAGATTTCGTTAGGAAGATGATAACAAAAGAAAAACAGCGACTCGCTGGGAATAATCAGGTATTCTTTGATAAAGATAGGCAACCACATATAGATTCTGGTATCCACTACTTATAGGGGAGAGGTATATTCATTTCAATTTCTCACATCAAATCGAAGGAGTCGAGGGAAAATGTTAATTCACTTCAATCCGCATATTAAAGCCACTCTCCACAAAGATAGGATGCGAAACTCGTTGTAGTTTGCTCCGCATTGTGAGCGTCGATAAATGGCGCCTGGCTGGAATGCTCCACAGGGAGTGGAGAATGTACATACATTTTGTGTGCAGGCAAGCCTGAATCCGGTGACCTGGGTATTATTAATAATATGCAATCATGTATATGTACAGCGCCAGAGATATTGTTGATAAACACAGCGCTACATTGATTCAGAATATTGTTACTATTATCATTATCATTGTTATGATTGTTATTTAAATTATTATTATTATCGTTATTATTATCATCATTATAATTGATTAATATCATTATCACTACCATCGTCATCATCGTTATCATTTTTATAAGAGGAAGACGGACGTGGGAAGGGAATTAAAGGACCCCTCATATTCCTCCCCTATTTGGTGGCCTTTGGTGATTCGGATGCCTTACACCCAATGGCAATGAGACAAGAACACCCCCCCCCCTTCCCCGGCGTGATGCCACTGCCCTCTCAATATTTTGAACCAAGTTAGGCGGATGCTTATCCTAGGGGTACATTGTAGTGGGCTGTACTTCTCATTGGTGATAACGCAAAGCCTTTTGAAACCTTTTGAGAAAAAAAAATCAACTTATGCTAATTTCAATGGCCAATATATTTAAAGTTGCATTCACGTTCAGTGCCTGCATGTTTCGTCGTCTCTTTTTGACTAATTTCCCTAACTTCACCGGCGTCATTGTAACTGACGTGTTATCTCACTCTAAATTTCGGCCATGGTTTTATTTTGAAGAAAAATGCAGCGTTATACAAAATAAAGGAATCAGTAATTGTAGCTACACTATGGCTCGTAAATAAAGGCGCCATTGTACATCCAGCTGCATACACCGATGTATATACAGCGTTTCAATCAGGAACGATCGAACACCGTCCATTCTATTGCTCGGCAGGCTTTCCTATTCGAAAGTGGCTGATATTTCAGTGTTTTTTTTTTAATCGAAATTGTTTTATTACCCTGAATGATATAAAGCAAAATATTATATTCATCAGCATCAGTTTGTAGGGATTCACCAAGTAAAAACAGGAATTACCAGAGATCAGACAGGAATTGGAGATTAAAACACCTTTAATCAGGCGACAACGGCCTCCGAAACAACTATCAGCATTTTTACACTCCCGATCACGATCTTATCAGTATCGGTTGACGATAACAGTCCCTATATTGTCCCCCACCAAAAATACCCTCCGCGGTTTTTTTAATATTATTTTAACGTTTCCAAACTGCTTAGCCAAATCTCGAACGAAACATACACGTGAAGCAACAATATTGCAGTCAAGCGTACAGATAAAACATACGACCACCAGTTCTCTTAATATGCTGTGATCGCTATCGGCTGTTTCTATTTTGAGTCCAGGGTACATCAGTTAATGTTCGCTTGCCTGCGCAAGATACCATCAGTACTAAAAAAAATGTATACTGTAAGAATAACGAACACTGCATACACTAACTTGCACCCCAAATGATAGCTTTTCCCCACAAAACAGAGATGCAATGTACATAATGCTAAACACCAACAAGAAAAAACTTCCAAAACAGAGTACCGTCTCAACCTGCTCAAGCTTATCCATGAACTGCATTTTTTAAAATCAATATAAGTAACATAACACCAGCACAGCTAAGTGTTCTTTTCGTTTGAGTTTTTCTTAAACATGTAACTCTTACACAAATTTGCAATTTAGACATACATGGCTAAAGTGTAGAATATATGACAACTAAACATACCGCATAATAAGTTTCACTCTTATAATTGAGAAAAAGTCGCACTATAAATAGGTTCATTATAGGATGCCGACCGCTTACACAGTATGATCTCTGATGTGACGTCATCAAACATCGCTAGATTTTCTGGTCGTATATTCCAGGTCCTGAGTGGAGCTTTATTTATATCTATGTTGATTGTCCGACAGCCGTTGACCTAAAACTTGTTATCTGTGAGATCCCTGGTTTCCAGTGCTAACTTATTGACCCACTTGTAATTTTCAATGAAAGTCTACTTTAAGGTAACCATCCAAAAGACGTCGAGTAGTCTATTCATGTACGAAAATCAAGAGTGTATTTAAACGTGTAGTATCTCTTTAAGGAATATCAGAAGCTTACATGTTTGATAGAGTATAGCCGAATGGAACCCGTAACAAACAAAACAAAACTATTTTGGGTGATTGGTATTCTGAATTGTTCAAGAGCCCTTATCCGCTGTTTACGCGCACATCAGCCGAATAAGCAATTTCCAGCCAAATGTAATGCATACGTCTTTGTGAAGTGCCTCTTGGGAATCTCGCTCAACGAACCTTTCTTTTCTGAGATTCCCCTATTTTTCCTCTCAGTTTATAAATCAAGCAATATACACTGTAAATTTATTTTGTTTCGTAGATACTTATCAGTATTCGCTGCTTGCATAATCCATGAGTTCCATTATATATTGTGATACTATATGGTTTGTATATGTTATTTTGATTTTGGATATTTGAGTGGAAAAGTTAATAAATCAAATCAAATCGATACGTACGATTCCATTCATCACGAATAAATATACTTCAGTTAATCAGACTGCAAATTGCATATATTACGTTAGGTATTATGTTGGGTAGGACAAGGCTGACAAGCCATAATGTTTGTCCTACGTAGCAACAACTAATGCATGCAATCCGCATTCTAACTATTGATAGCCTACTGTTGAATGAAATAGTGTATATTGAAGAAATTCACAAAGACATATGCATTAAATTTGATTACGTTACGAAAATGGCCTATATTGCTCGCATCCCATACGGTCGGTGTTGAATTCAAAACCCTCATCAGGCTTGATGGTTTTCTGCTCAGATAAGGGGGGGGGGGGGGGGGGTGGGGGTGGGGGGTAAGAGGACACTTTTATTTCTTTTTTTTTGGTCTCGAAATTTGAAAATTTGACATTTTGCTCCGTTGGGGGGGGGGAGTAAGGTCAGCTTTTTTTAGGTCAGCCATGGGAATTTTTTTTTAATAAATAAAAAAAAAAAAAAAAAAAAAAAAAAAAAAAAAAAATCCAAAGGGGGGGGGGGGGGGGGGGTTTAGGGGGGTTGTGGGGGGGGGGGTTTACACATAAAAAAAAATACCCCTCCTGTGTACGCGCCTGGCCCGGAGACATGTCGTATGTGGCATTGTACGATACCTGCATGCGCTTCGCGCGGAGCCCTCCCGCTGATCGGTGAACATTGGTAAAAAAAACGCTCAAAAACGGCACGGCGGCTGCACGGTCACCGCGCCTTCTCGCGCAACCTCTGCACGGAAACTGCAACGGCTCTGTATGATTTCCGTGCGGAGCCTACGTAGACTGCACGGCTACTGCACTGCAATTGCACGATTTCCGCACAATCTCCAAGCAGCCTCTGTGCGGATTAGCCCCGGCCTGCAACCGAGGGCCAATACAAGAAATGGTACGATGCTCGCAGATAATGTAAATACAATCGTCGTAGACTGTAGCCTCCTACGATGCCCCCTCCCCCAAAAAAAAAAAAAAAAAATCGCACGAAAAATCATAAACCAATTTATCATGCGGCACCCGAGAGCAAATGTAATCTAGGCATTAAGGCATCATACAAATATAACATGGCATATAAAATAGAGCAACATAGCGTTAATTACAGGAATGCATGTACGCAGTGTATTTGACTTCATAGGTTATATTAGCGCAGGTAATAGGGTAAACACGGAGGTGCCTCATGTGTATTTGACTTCATAGGTTATATTAGCGCAGATAATAGTGTAAACACGGAGGTGCCTCATGTTTATTTGACTTCATAGGTTTTATTAGCGCAGGTAATAATGTAAACACGGAGGCGCCTTATGTGTATTTGACTTCATAGGTTTTATTAGCGCAGGTAATAATGTAAACACGGAGACGCCTCATGTGTATTTGACTTCATAGGTTTTATTAGCGCAGGTGATAATGTAAACACGGAGACGCCTCATGTGTATTTGACTTCATAGGTTTTATTAGCACAGGTGATACTGTGTACACGAGGACATCTCGTGTGCAAAGGGCCTAGACCTAACTACATCAGGTATTAATTTCCCCACGTATTCGCAAAAAAATATAACAATTATGTTTATAAAAATGTACTTTGACATATACAGTTTGTAATTCAATGATATTAACAAAAGCAACAAAATGAGGAAAGTGACACTATGCATGTATAAGGTAATGAGAAAATAGTATACAAATATACACGGTCTTTAGAGGGTCTGGTTAAAACTATGGGCAACAGTGACTCCAATAGTACTATTGGAGTCACCGAGGCCGATAGTTATAACCAGTAATCAAATTAATGAACTCGAAAAGAAGGCAGGGTATATTTGTGAGGTATCCTGTATCCGCATTTTATTTTAAAGAAAAAAATTACAAAAATTAAAATTAAAATAATTAAAAAAAAAAAATCGTAATATATTTTTGATATATTTATATTTAAAAAAATCACCTCCCAAAAGGTACTCCCAAATAGTACTTTTTCAAGGCAACTTTTAAATGGTTCAAATATTTGGGGTCACGTTGAGAGCTCTTAACCAATCAAAAACCAATACATTTTTGATGCAGGATATAATAATTATTGTATTGATTTACGTTGGATAGATTTTATATGAGTATTGGTACAGTAACTATAAACAATTCAGTGTTATTGTGCAACAAAATAAATTTACTGTTCCAAAAAAGATATCGTTAGTAGTAACAGTGAAATTAAGAAGACTAAGAATGAGTGATTGCCCATTTTATTTACCTGATCCAGGTAGCATGCATATTTAAAAAGCATGGATTTCGAACGTGAAAAAATTAAAAAGCATATCGCCTCTTTAAATAACAGCAAATTTATAATAATATTTTCTCGTACAATGCATTTCACACAATCAGATATGTATCGATAGGGGCAGTGGCGTACGCAGGATTTTTTCAAGAAGGGTGTTTGAAAATTTGGAAATCGCGCCCACAAAAATTTCAGTCAGTGGGGGGGGGGGGGGGGGGGAGGGGAGGGGGGGGGGGGGGTAATGAGCAACATTTTCCCCCTTTTTTCGCCTCTTTAAATAACAGCAAATTTATAATAATATTTTCTCGTACAATGCATTTCACACAATCAGATATGTATCGATAGGGGCAGTGACGTACGCAGGATTTTTTCAAGGAGGGTTTTTGAAAATTTGGAAATCGCGCCCACCAAAATTTCGCTCAGTGGGGGGGGGGGGGGGAGAGGGAGTGAGGGTACTAATTTTTTTCAAAAAAAATACCCCCCCCCCCTGCGTACGCGCCTGGATAGGGGCCTTACTTGATAGTCTCGAATGGGGAATTTCAGACCAAATTTGCTGAAAATTACGACCAAACAAAATCTTACAAGAAAAACATAGAAAAAAAAAAGCCATTAGTTTTCAAAATTTCTGGGAAGTGCCTTTTCATTCATTTTATTTCATTTCATTTCATTTCATTTATTCAACCAGTATAAAATATACATATATCTTGACTTTAAGATTTTTTTATACTATCTAGTACACTTTCAAATCCTCTTGATGCTACCGCATGACTTTGGCAGACAAGGAAAGAAGAGACAAAATTCTCCCACCCATCCTCGAGTCCCCTTGTGTGCCTCTTCCATTAAGCCGTAGCACACTGTAAAGTCTACACTCATCAGGATACGAATTTCGTTGCATACTTGATATAAGCTTTAACTGTGATAAGATCAGCAAATACTCTCAAGAAACCGTCTAGGTGGACACTTTTAGTGCATGTTTGCTTCAAGCATGAATTCATACACGTTTGCAGAACGCAGTTATGTGACTTTGCAACGTCCATAGTCGCATTGATGTTTAAAGGAGAAGTCTAGATATCAAATGTCTTTTAATAGAATCAGAAAATTGAGAGGAACATGTTAGAGAAAGTTTGAGCAAATCCGATTAAAAATAAAAAGTTATAAGTTGTGATTAATCAAACACAAAATTTGCAACTCTGCGACGTATCTTGCGATGTTCCCTCCCATTCGATTGGCACTTAACAAAATCAGAAAAAATGTCCCTCAACAAAACGTTCATTCTGGCATGAATCCTAATTATAATTATTGCAAATATGTTTTCTTTTTATATACAACCCCTGTATGAAATATTTTTCCGTTATCAATAACTAAGAAAATTAAAGTTTATACAATTTATGTACAGAGCAAATTAGAGAGGGCCTCGCAAAATACATCACAATGTTGCCAATTTGTGTTTCACTGATGATAACTTTATTCATAATAAACAAAACAAAAAATCATAATTTGTCTACTTTTAATCGGATATTGCTCAAACTTTCAATAATTTCTTTCTTCCGTTTATCTGCTTTAATTAATATCAGCTAATTATAAGGGTGGACATCTCCTTTAACAGAAGTATTGACACAGAGTATCGACTCTATTTCCTTTTTTTTCTCCTTCTTTTGCAGATGAAAGTGAGAGAGTGTCCACGATTTTTAAGCAAATAGGAGTATATTCACTGGAACGTGGAGGCGAACCGGATTTGACATCGCAGAGCAAAATACCCAAGAGTGGAACCATCTTTTCAATTTGTAAATTGGACGTCGAGATACCTATTAGACTTGTCGGTGGATAAGCCGCAGTGCTTTGTCCGTTACCTAGCAACAGCCACTGTCAGACGTCGACGTGTAACCTGAAACACTGCCTATCAAGAGATTGGATGTATGGAACTGAAACTTAGAACAACTCGAGGTCAGATTAACACGAGAGAAGATGCTCCACCTTCTTCTTTTTAATGAAGCGAAAGAAGTCAAAGTGGAATTCGCTTTTGATAAGAACGCGCATTATGTGAAATTAATGGCGAAATTTTAGCCTTGCGGAAGCTGTTTGTATAAAGCAGAGTGGCCAAAGTCTGATTATTGAAAGGTTTTCCATTGATTCGCTGGTTACCTTGGAGGTATTCAAAGCCTCAGACATGTCTAGCAGATGAAAATATTAGTTAATAGGTATCATTGAATATTTGTGTATTGTACCAGTTTGAGAGCAGGTATCAAGGGGCGATAGAGCCACGTCAATAGATATTGCATTCGGCGGATTGGAAGATAGGTTGTCATTTATTTTCTTAAGAGAATACATGATAGAAAAAATGTAGTCCGAATATTTCCTTGATTTCACATCCGTCGACACAATTTAACCTTCTAAAGTCATGAAACATTCACTTCTTTCTCACTCTCTCTCGCGAAACACCCCTAGCTCGATCTGATTTATCAATACGACAAATTTGTCTTGGTGTAGATGAGAAGTAAATATTTTATGAAACGGAAATCATATCAAGATGAGTTTTTGAAATACGGTACTCGCCAACGGGGTAACAAATATTCAATAACCATTATATAATACTGCGTACATGCATTCCTTTAATTAACGCTTTGTTGCTCTGTTCAGTTTTCATGATATATTAATGTATGATGCCTTACTTACGGAGTGCCTCAAGGATCAGTCACTGACAATAGCGATGTTAGAACCGAGTGGTCCGTTTTCTTATATACGCACAACCCAAATCAACCAATCATCTCCCGGCATTCCGAAGGATTCGTTGTGTAAAAAAACAATTCCACAGACAAATTAACGTGATATTTAATGACCCTACTGATTACAGTCGCGTCCAGTCCATTGTTCAGAGGTAGATGAAATCACAGCTTTGATTTGTTATCACTTATCACCCTTGAGGAGCTGAGGGATTTTCGAAGATAGTAAATTCAAATGCACAGCACAGTCTGATTGAGATGCGGATCTCACTCCTCAGCTTTACGTGCGTCATTATCTTGAACTACGGACAGCTCTCTGCAAATAACACGAATGAAGTTTGCCAAATTTGTCCCTATTTTTTCGAGATGGCATCTGAAACAAGAATGAGCTAACCTTTCGTGATATTGTATTTAGAAATCCGTTTTGAGTCTACAAAACTTCATTGATTAAGTAACGCTCCGAGGTGATGCAAGATCAGAAGCTAAACGCTTCAGTTCCAGATGATGACCCTTTGTAAGCATCATTTTCCAAGCTGGTGTTTGTTTTTAAATATTGATTTTTACTTCTTGTTAACTACTTCATTTGTATTAAATAGGGATTACCATATAATGACGCTCGTTGAAACATTTTAAATGACAGGAAAAAATTTAAGAAATACTATAACAGGATAGTCTTCAGAATTGTGTTTCGGGCTGAGGGAAGTGACTGGATACGCATAACTTGAAATTATAAGTGTGCTTCTAAATGTGCACTGACTGATTGTTTCATACGGGATCAGAATTGCTAGGCCAATGGGGCTGAATCTGTTGGAAAGCCCTTCGTTGCCAAACTCAACAATATCAATGACCACAGACGTCGAAACCGTCGATGACGCCGACGATCAGGGTTGGTCTGTAAGCGGGATCGACAACAGCGCCGTGGTCCGCACGGTCTACGGAGTAATCGGTTTCAGCGGAATGGCTGGAAATGCGCTCGTCTGCTTCGTTCTCATACGCGTTCCTTCGCTTCGTACACGCACGAGCCAGTTCATCATCAACCTCGCCATTGCCGATTTTCTCACCTCATTTTGGCTAATACCCTTTCACATGTTTCCACGTGCACCACCCTTATCGAAGGGACTGTCAGGCGAATTAATGTGTCGCCTTTACATCTCGAAATACATCCTGTGGGTGTCGGCTGTCATGTCCATTTATTTCTTAGTGGCCGTGACTTTGGAACGCTACGTTGCCGTGGTGCATCCATTGAAGTATAAGCGGGTTTTCACAACAAAGTTCACCTTGCTCGTTTCCGCATGTTGCTGGTTGATCGGCATCCTGTCGCCAATATTTTTCTTCTTCATCTACGATGTTCGCGATGGAGTCTGTGTCTTCTTGCCCTACCCAAGCCGGGCTCACCAAATGGTATTTCAATTAGTGTAATTTTAAGTTAGTTCATAGGGGTCTCAAGAGTAAAGAAAACAAAAATAATCTAATTTGATGCATATTCACGATCTTTACTAAGATAAATGGCCAGTCTATGCTACATAAAACACAACGGTCAAATTTGTTTATTTTATCAGACACTTTCAGAGTTTCTTTACTTTTGGTGATGAAAGCCTTCATGCTTATGTAAATTAAGAAAACAAAAATGAATCTACATAAGAGGATAAACACTTTAAAAGTCTATTACAGATTCACGCTGATGCGAGTACCTTAACTGAATCGAATATGCCCCAAAACATAAATTATATAAAACATTGCAAGAGATTTTAGTAAGTCTATGGCTTTTTCGTATGTGACTCAGATTCGCATAATATTGACTATGGCATTCCTGTTGAAGGGGGCGTCTTTAGGAATAATAATGAAACGAGAAAGCTCACAAATTTTATTTGACCTTTATCACAACTTCACAAGTCAACCTTCTCTTTAAATTGCACAGGTTGTTGGGGTGTTTATTTTCACTGTAATCTACGGCATACCCATCGTTATCCTTCTGGTGTGGCATGGTAAGATCATCAGATCTCTGAAACGTCAAGCCAATACCCTGGCCGCCAACATCGCAGAACATGGACCAATTGGTGAGGATAATACCCCTTCCATCTTGAAGACTTTCAAGATACTAACCCAGGGCGATGTCATCCTAGGGGTGGTTATCCGGGTGCAGTTGTCCGGGGGGGTAGTTGGTCTAAGGGATGGTTGTCCTAGGGGGTAGTTGTCTGGGGGTGGTTGTCCGGGGGTAGTTGTCTCGGGGGTAGTCGTCCTAGAGGGTGGTTGCCCTAAGGGTTAGTTGTCCGGATACGGTGTTCGCCACCCACTAAACTGTGGGGGACATGACACTAATAACATGTTAGATAGCCCAAACTTGAGATAAAAAGAGATTGGGGTGGAATAAATGTTACTATTAAATCCTTCCCACTCGATGGCCTTGTTTTGTCTACCCAGTAATATCGCCCCTTCCCGACACGTTAAATGAGTGTTATATTCACAACGCGCGAGATACCACAATATACTATATTAATCAGGGGCGGTGATCCAGGGAAGGGGAGGGCCCATGAGCGAAGCGTTTAGACTAATAACAATGCAAAAATCTTCTCGCTCGGTTACTACGCTCCCTCGCATAATATCCTCCAAAATATACAGGTAAATAGTGGGTAATAGAAATCCCATCCATGTCCTAGCTTCCTACTTACTAAAATTTACCTACTAAATATTAACAAACATTCGGACTGCACACTCGTTACTGGTAAAGGACAAGTGAAGTGTGAACAAAATTATATTGCTTGTTTTTATACTATAGTTTTGCTAAGGAATGTAATTTTTTAATACAACAAAACCTCAAAAACCTTGAGGGGGTGGCCACTTCTGTCAGCTTTGCCCCTCTCTTGCCCCTCATCCCTCGCATTTCGTCTCCCCTTAGGGTCTTGAAAAGAAATCGCTTATACGCTCTGATAATGTCGCCTAACTTTTAAAAGATTTAGATGAAAAATGGACATCAAAGACGCAGCCGAAGGAAGTAATGAATATTATTGTGTTAAATAAAATTTAGTTCGGACTTCCTTGATATATATTTACACTTTGCGCAATTTGTTGTTGTTCTCAATTTCAGAGCGAGCTCAGAGAAATAATAACATTGTCAGACGGAATGAGAGTAACGGTACATCCGTAGGGGTCAATATCGTCAACAACAACAACCGGTGGCATCTTAAGGTAGCCAACGACATGCAGAAGACTTTCTTCGTCGTCATCATGGTCTTCATGGTCTGCTGGGCACCTAACCAATTCCTCTTTCTCTCCTACTCTCTTGGCGCACCTGTCGACTTCACCAAGACCTACTACCACTTCTCCGTCATCTTAGCGGTTTGCAACTCTTGCGTCAATCCCTTTATATACGTCTTCAAGAACAAGCTGTTCCGGCGTGGTATCTTTAAGGCTTTTCGTTGCGGTAATAGTGAGTCGACCGAGGCGTCATTCAGACAGTCGGAGAACAGCGTACAGCCACTGTCCATTTCCGTTAGGCAGCAGAAAAGATCTGATCAGCATACAACAGTATCTGTAACCTGATAATGTGCCTTTTAGCCTGGTGCATACGAGGCGTTATTTCCATTGACTTAATTACAAAACTGAGACTATCACCAAATTTGCAATTTTTACCCTGATGAGACACGTGATGCCATAGCAACAGGGAGCTTTTGCTATGACAGCACTTGTCATTTTTTATTGTTTTTATCCCTCTATCGTGTTTTTCTTTCTATTTGTTATTGATATTTCTTGTTTTCACCTTTCACCTTCTCTTTTTTTTCATCTTTTTTCTATATCTTTATCCTTTCATAATCTTTTCTTTCTATTTTTCTTATGTTATCTTTTTTATTTTCCTATTATTTCATCCTTTTATCTTCTGTTATTGACATTTTTTGTTATCCTTCTATCATTTTCTTCTCTTTTAATTTGTTATTCTTTAATTTCATCATTCTATCATCTTCTCATCTATCTTTCTTTTGTTACTCTTTACTACACTCCTGTCACATCCCCTTTCTACCTTTCTCATGTTATTTGAATTTTTCGTTCTTTCCACTTCTCTACTATCTTTTTTTCCTTACTCTTTATCTTTACATTTTGGGGGGTTATCTTCTCTTTCTGTCTTTCCTTATGTTAATTCCTTATTTTTCCTTCTATCATCAGGAAGGCTTTTAGTACGCTTTCCTTTTCACAACATGGCGAAGCAAAGACCAGTCTCTGATGCGCTCCTGCGTCAGCGATCAACGCGTCAGGTGTAACTAGGATTGTCACATGGATCTAGACTACACACGAGGCTTAAACCTCTGCTGCGCCAATAGGGACTTTTAGATTTGCACGTCGACATAGTGGACTGCTACGTGTGATGTCATTTTAAGGCACTGCCATTGCCTTAAAAGGACGTCACACGTAGCAGCCCACTATGTCGACGTGTAAATCTAAAAGTCCATTCTATCAAGGGCAGTCAGACATACAACGGCGTAGAAGCATGTCATCACCGACGTAGACCATCTAATGTGCACAAACTAATGAGTATAAGAATTATTGTTTTTATACGTTTATATAATTAGGAGCTGTTTAAAACTCTTATTTTCTTGTCACTTGTACATTTTAAAGGTGAAAAGTACAATTAAAAAAAAAAAATCTGTAAGTAGAAGAGTGAAAAATAAGAACATTTTCACATTAATTATTAGTAGTTGTATACTTGTAGTTGCTGTTGTTGTTGTTGTTGGAATGACCACGGGTAGAAGGAATCATGTTCTGATTGCACTATAGATGAGACACCTTTCTTAAGGCTTGCTATCTGTTTCACAAAGTCGAATTTTACATTTCATGTCGGACTGAAACAATTAATAAATAGCTAGAAAAAAATGCAAAATTTTTAATGGCATTCAGCAGTGTCCAAATTTTATTATAAGTTCTAGAAGATGTCGCGAATACGCTAACAAAGGCTTTCAGAAAATGAAAGTCGGATGATTCAATAGCCATGTCGACCACCTTGTCATATGTCCGAACATTTCAATTACATGAACCCGAACATGATAATTTATAATACAATAGTTTAATGAAATTGCCTTAACGTGGTATTTTAGAGAGTTTTCAGGATCGTATTTTATATATTGAATTTAAAAACAGCAATCTCTTGAAACATGTTTTTTCCTATAATCAATCTTTGTGTGTTGCTGTTTTCAGCCTCGACCAATAACAACTGTATTACCAAGTCATCTGTATCACAATACACAAGTTCTATCTCATTCCGTGACCGTATGAACAAGAGTTGTATTTTAGGTTTATCAACTGGTAATAAACCATGATTTAGACACTTTATTTTCTAGCTTTGATTTCATTCTTTAATCTTTTTTTAAATTTCGTTTTGTTTGTGTGCAATTTGTTAAACGATGAAAATACATGAATTTAAACTAAAATAGTGGTACACGATTATTCTGAGATATACACAAATTCGGACAATCGTGAACGCCCCTCAAACACTTTTAGATTGAATGAGCTTATTTATCATCTCCCACAAAAAAAAACATCTAAAATTTGCTGTAAAAAGGTAAAATGTTATGCTTTTGAAAAATAATTTTAAGGGTTTACAACAAAAATATAATAAAAGCCACAAAAGAACTGCAGTATTTCAGTTTGGCGGCAAAACTTGAAATAACATTCTACGGCAACCCCAAGTTTGTGGGGATGAAACAAACCCAAACAAAGCATGTCTTGTTAAAATAAGGTCCTTAAATATTCATGTGCAGTGTTAGAATCACATAACGTGTGTCTGTACCTGCTCGGATGCGATATTGAATAAAATACCAATTTATTGCTTCAATTTCTCTCTGCTGCAGATGTGCGTGATGGCTAAAACCAGACAAATAAACACGATCACATTGATCAATATCCTAATACACGATTTGGTGTATGAGAATAATCATCAGTTTGCGACATTCGTACGTTCAATGAATGTTGGAAATAAAATCAATATCCTTTGGGAAGTGAATGCGATCTTTGGGTGTTTTATATTTTGACATTTCTGCAATTGATCGTCTGGCATGGCAGTACATGAGTTTACATCAAGATGGATTAACGTAACAGCACCACTCAGTTTAGCAGTACTTTGAATCATCATCATTAAACTTTTTTTTTCCTTTTTGAATTAAAAGCATTGTATAACAATCAAAGCTCTCTCATTTTAATGAAGAAGCCCGCCATACATGTTTTCGTCAGTGTTACTTTTATTGAAATTCACAGGCTATGTTGGGAATGAATTCGAATTGTATAAATATGTGAACCGCTCCACGAGGCAGTTTTGAAGGAAATTGCTTGCTGTTTCAATCTGTGTGTGTTTACTGTAGGTATACTAAGAAAAAGTTGATTGTCCACAGATTTCATTAAAAATTAATAATAAAAAAAAAACTAACATAAAATGTTTTGGTTCCACAGTCGCATTTTGTAGTGCTGGCCCAAGAACCATTTGAGGTCTATAATACGGTTAAACTTGTTTCTTTCATACATCACCAGGGAAAGAATAGAGCTACTAATTGCAGACATGCCAGGCATTTCTGATCAGTTTTCATATCGCGTTTGACGTATTTGTCAGACCTATTAAAATGCGTACAGGCACGTATAACACGTCACAAGCAGACAACTTAGAGCGATGGATTATAATGTTTGTTAATGCCTGGCGGTCACATAATTATTGCCGACTCGATCCCTGAAAACCAATCAGTACAGATTCTAATGCAGTTATTTGGCCACTAATAAGACCTTGGTCATTATGATTAGGTTTGTTATTCCATTGTTAAGTCGCGAAAACTCTGCGTCTTAATGACTAGCTATTCAACAGTTTCAGTTTCTGATTCAGTTTTTGATTTAATTTTATGTCGTAATTCATATCATGGAATCGTACATCATATCCCCAAATGTACCACAAATTGTAACATACATCAAATAATATTTAAAAGAGAGAGAGAGAGAGAGAGAGAGTAAGAGAGAAGAAAACATACAGAGAAAGTATATGCTTAAGGTATGTGAAACAAAATGGAGGTGGAATACAGATTACCTTGGATAGAAATATAATGTACTCTCTTTTCCTTTATTAAAGATAAACTTGAGTTCTGGTTTTAAAAAAAAGTTAATTCTCACAGAATCAAACAAAACTTATACTGAACGTTCAAGATTACAAATAAATGTCATTTGCCAAACAATTTCGGTAGAAAATGTATACTGGCTGAGTAATGAGCATATAAAGATAAGGAAATCAAGGTAGGTAGTCCCGACACGATTTGTGTAGTCCCATATACATCTTTCTGTGTACAGTGTTTGTTACTTTACCAAGACTGGGCTGAATTTATTATGATTTTGATGACTCCAGAACCTTACAGTACACACCAATACTTATATGCTAGATGATCAACCTTTTCTGATCCATCCAACACCTTTTCTTTCACAATACAATCGCGTGACCAGAACTCAACATTATCTTGAATCTATATTTTTGTAATCCTCTCGGAGAATAGCTTTTATTTTACACATACACTAGGGAAAATGAGGGTACGAATATGGAATCGTATGCTATAGATGAGTTTTAAACAGCTAAGGGCTACTCTATTCCTTTAATTATATTCTCCTTTTCAAAATTGTTTTAAATATGTTGGTCCTTACACATGTTCTAGCTAGTTAATTCGTGATTTTTAGCTACTGTCATTAGTATTAAGTATCAAAGCCCCTCTAAAGTTTTGGTAGTCTCAATAATTTGATGGCAAAATTTCACTTAAATTATGTCACAATGTGTAAGAGGATGTCATTTAAGAGACATTTTTGCAAGGATTTTCAAAGCAAATGTGTTTGAAGTCGAATATTAATGAAAGAATAAACAAATTAGGTTTTCTGCATACAACAGAAAACCCGAATTATGTTCTTTTATCAATATTTGTCTTCTGACACATTTTTCGAGGGAACTCTTCGGAGAAGTGTGTCTTAAATGACATCCTCTTTCACATTATGATACAATTTAAGTGAAGTTTTGCCATCAAATTGTTGGCGAATTGGGGCTCCCAATATTTAGGCTCTAGGGGCCTTAGAAATTAGCCTTTAGAATGTTTAGAATGTTTGTTTTATATAACTTGAAGAATATATATTAAATTGAATGATATAGGTGCGACAACGTTTCAAACGTCCAACGTTTAAAGTTTCCACTCCACTATACAACACACGGGACAACACAGAGCTACGTGCACATCCACTATTCGCCACACACACGTACACACACCCACGCTCGCGCGCACTTGCACCCACACACACCCACGCACACACAGTATACACGCACACAACACACTTACAAACTCATACACAAAGATCGTTTAAATAAAATTATGTTTTCAAATTTATCTTACGATTTTTTTTTAAAGGCCGCCCTCCTAGTCAAGCATCGCTTATGATTGCGGTCTCTTGCACTTTTTCCACAGATACTTCGGATAATACTTTAAATCTATAACAATATGTAATAGAAATATTAAGTTTCGTTATTATATGTATATATGTACAACAAAAAAAATCATTTTGACATGAAGTTATTATTGTTAGTATATTTTGTATTATACCTTACGTTTTTATGTTCTTTGATATTCAGTTATTATATTTGGAAAAATGCAGAAATAAAAAATCAAATCAAATATTGCAGTATTACTGTAAATGTATTATGATTGTAACTGCCTTTTTAAAGTCTACTGATATTGTTTGTTTAATCTCATGTTGATCATACCATATAATGCGATGAACCGTGCAGAAATTAGTAAATAAATAAATTAATAACATAATACACCTAATCAGTCACGTACCCAGTATGTTTACAAACTCAGAAACGGTCTGTTTAGGGATTTAATATTCAAAAGTCCCTGCACCGTTGATATTCGAAGGTGGTGCTGCAGTTAGGTCTTACATTATTTTTATAATAAAAATGATAACGATGATGATAATAATAAGAAGGATAACAATTATGATAACAATACAAATAATAATAGAAACAATCAAAATAATGAGAAAATACTGCTACTACTACTACTAATACTACTACTTCTACTACTACTACTACTACTACTTCTACTACTACTACTACTACTACTACTACTTCTACTACTACTACTTCTTCTACTACTACTACTACTACTACTACTACTACTACTACTACTACTACTATTATTATTAGTACTTCTGATAATAATGACGATAAGCCATTTTTGTATAGCTCATAATACATCATTCCAAATCGCATAGGAAGAAAAAATAAAGAAAGCAAGAAAAAAAAAACATGTTACTGAGTTGCTAGCATATGTTTCACATGTGGAATAAGTCAGTTTTAAGGGCATACCTAAACTTATATTATTTTCCTTAGATAAAACCATGACAATTGAACTTAACAATGCTCTCAGAGTGTTATAACGGCCCTTGGGTAGGTTAATACCATTCAGCTCATTGTGTTTTTATTTGGAAATTACATACAAGCGAAAAACGGTATACTGCAAGTCGAGCAATCTTTGGTAGATTGCTTTTTGACTTGAAATCTTTGGCAAATTCTTTTAAATTAAGATTTATCAGCACACATTGGAATTCAATTTGCAATATTAACGCCGAAATGTGACATCTGTCCTCGCCATATACCATTCCATCAATTCCCTTCTTTCCGTTATGATTCATCCGGCTTCTCGAGGCGATTCTTCTGTCGATTGGTTCTTTCAATGTACATGTTTCACTCTGCATTCTGTAGCTATTACAGTCGAAAGGTGTTTTGCTGGCCTACGGCCGTTGCATTACAAGTTTGAAGTCACGACGAAAGTCACCATCGCTGTCGTAGTCGTCTGCCGGATCATAACCCTCTCAGCGGCATCGTTCTATCTCTATATCTATCTCGTCATCTGCGGCATCGTTGATGGGCTAGGTGTTTACATTCCTCTCCCGACCCTTCTTCTTCATAAGGTAAGTTAATCGAGTTCCTTTTATTGATTTCTATACCTTTGTGAGCAAGAGTTCCATTCTCTGTAATAAAAATCAATCAATAAAATAATCACGATAGCGATAGCATCATTTTAAATGTGATAAAGTGAGTTTGAGGTAATTAACCTCAACAAAATCAATTTTCGAATACATGCGAAGCCTTGAACTAGGCCCCAACATGCGCCAAAGGTCAAAGAATGTTGCGACTGTGCATTAAATTAAAATCAAAGATTTAATTTTACTCTATGCTTTAATAAGAAACACTCTACGTCTTGTGTATACAAATAAAAAGTTTGAGGGGGCCTGGCTGGAATATTAGATTGTGCACACGTTGTGTGCGGGCAAGCACTGAATCCAATGACCGGGGTAATAGTATATTTGTAAAGCGCTTAGAGACATTTTGTATTAAGCGCTATATAAAAATTAAACATTATTATTATTATTATTCATGTATACCAATAGGCCACCAGACCGATGTTTTCAAATGTTTTGCGGTACCAAAGCCCCCTAGACCGAAAATACAAAGAAATACACAAGGGAAGATGGATAAATGTCGGTCTCGTGGATTGTCGGTCTCATTGGCGTTAAGTCTAATGAACCAGGGGCGGCGATATCGTGGGGGAACGGGGGGATCGTCCCCCCTGAAAATTTGAAAAAGTGCAAAAACAAATGAGTGAATAGCAAATACTGACTAAAGACTGCAACAAACGTTTAGGCTCTGGAGGGCCCAAAGAGTGCAGCGTTTAGAAAAATAAAAATGCAAAAATCTTCACGCTCCCTCACAAACTATTCTTCAAGGTTAACAATTAAATATTGTAAAACAAAAGTGAAGTGCTCCCCTGTCCCTCTCATTCCCCCACCGCCGGTGATGAAAAGAAATCGCCGCCCCTGTAATAAACCATCAAGAAATTTATCAGCAGGCCTCCCGATCGACATTGTCGGTTTAATGGACTAGCTGTTACAGTAGCTAAATTTGATAAATGGGAGACAGATTTTCAAATTATAAAGAGGAGTAATTATAAACATGATATGATGACAAATATTAAGGAGCGGTGTGCAATAATTTTACCAAAAAAAAAATAGCCAGTCAGTTGAAGTCAATTGAAAATCACATTAACATAAATTCGAAATTAAAATGTCATTAGAAATTAAAGGTTAAGTTACAGTTGTCTATGCAATATGAACATAGAAATACATTCATAAGGTAGGTAAGAATGAGTCAAGTGTTTTTTGTTTTGGTAGTTCATGCTAAAACTGGTAAATTATTCCATAATAAATGACTGTCGTAGCGTAATGAATGCTTTTGATGCTTAGTGTGGCATTCGGGGATTACAAGATCACGTCTAAGAGATTGTCTTGTATTCTAATTACGGACTTCACTTAAAGATAAACTTGAGTTCTGGTAATGCGATTGCATTGTGAATAAAAAAGGTGTGGAATGGATCAGAAAAGTTGATCACATAGCATGTAAGTAATGGTGTGTAATGTAAGGTTCTGGAGTCATCAGAATCATCATAAATTTGGCAGAGTCTTGGTAAAGTAACAATCACTTACGCAGAAAGATGTGTATGGGACAACACACATGGTGTCGGGGCTAGTACTACCCTGATTTCCTCATCTTTCTATGCTCATTACTCAGCCAGTATACATTTTCTTCCAAAATCGTTTGGCACATGACATTTATTGTAATCTTGAACATTCAGTGTAAGTTTCTTTGGATTCTGTGAGAATTCATTTTCTTTTTTTTTTACCAGAACTCAAGTTTATCTTTAATTCATGAAAGAAATTGGAATAACAATCAGCGGATAAACCATGAAAAGATTCAAGGATTAACACACATCGATAATATAAAGCGCAGTTACAGATTCATAAATCCACTGAAATCGATTCAGTGAATGATGGAGGTGATAGTTACAGTAAAAACTAAAAGCAAGCAAAGAAAGAAAAGAACAGAAAGACAAAACACGTGCCCGGAGTAGAAGCGAACCCGTTCCCTTTTTCATCGGCAAATACTCCCGCTTTATCTCTCACTTATTTTAGTTATTATTATTTGTGTGATTGAGTTTGTACGTTGTTTCTATTTCATTTACACATGCATTCATCCCTCCCTTTACAGCGCAATCTATTCACAATGACAATTAAATCCTTGTTTATCATGAGAAAAACTAATTTAAAAAAATCAATATACAAACAGGCGTTTAGGGAAGATCTTTAAGAGTGGTGGATATCTAATATTTCTTACAGGGAAATAGGGACTGAAGAGAAATATTAAATTTATTTGTCATGCTTATTTGCGACTAACCAAGCGAGCTGGCAGAGCGGTATCAATGGTTACAATTTATCGTCCAATCGTCAATTGTTATTCTTTTAAAATTGATTTTCTTTTCTGAAAAGAAAGCTGTAAAGATGCGAGACTTCTCGTCTCAATCGTATATTTCATGTTGACGTATTTGCTGTTCTGGCAGAGGGATAGCAATAGTTACCATTTATCGTCTAAACGTCGATTGTTATTCTTGTAAAATTAATTTTTATTTCTGAAGAGAAAGCTGTAAAGATGCGAGAATGCTAGTCTCAATCGTATATTTCATGTTGACGTATTTGCTGTTCTCTCTGCTAAAGGCATGGAAGGAAATCGAGAGCATTCACAATCGGGCAGCACGCTTATTTTATTAATAGTTTTTTTGCTGGGCGTAGGGTACATGCATCCCCTTTGATAACATAAACACGCCATTTGGCTTCTTTTTTTCTCATCAATTTAATCTCTGCTGTAATGTTCACGAATTAATCACAAAATCTATCTCTTCTTACCTTGCTGAAATTATGTTTTTTCATTACTTACCAACCCGTAATAATTTCTACAGATAGTTAGTATAATACTCTAAATTCATAATAATATATTATAGACATATTAAGTTCGTTATTTTATGTATATATATATATACGTGTATATATATATATATATATATATATATATATATATATATATATATATATATAATGCATTTGAATGAAGCCTTCTATCCTCCTCCCTCTCCTCTCTCTCGACACAGGTCATGACACCGGCTGTGTCATAGATCAGTAACATCCGTGTCACAGGTCAGTAATCCACACTTGACCGCTCATCCCTTATTACACGTTCATATATATCACATCAACTGAATAAACACACCGACAGCTCAACACAAGCAAGGTATTACACTTTGAAATTGCATTATCATTTCTAAGTTTATTCCGAAAGTATTTCTCGTACTAATTTTTGCTATGTTCATGATGCTTGACTATGATTGAGTGACATTAAGTTTGTATGCCATGTACATTCGTTCATACAATTTATTTTTGTTTGTATGTGTTTGCACTTCAGAACCTGAAGACTTCACTTAAAGATAAACTTGAGTTCTGGTAATGCGATTGCATTGTGAATAAAAAAGGTGTGGAATGGATCAGAAAAGTTGATCATATAGCATGTAAGTAATGGTGTGTAATGTAAGGTTCTGGAGTCATCAGAATCATCATAAATTTGGCAGAGTCTTGGTAAAGTAACAATCACTTACGCAGAAAGATGTGTATGGGACAACACACATGGTGTCGGGGCTAGTACTACCCTGATTTCCTCATCTTTCTATGCTCATTACTCAGCCAGTATACATTTTCTTCCAAAATCGTTTGGCACATGACATTTATTGTAATCTTGAACATTCAGTGTAAGTTTCTTTGGATTCTGTGAGAATTCATTTTCTTTTTTTTTTACCAGAACTCAAGTTTATCTTTAATTCATGAAAGAAATTGGAATAACAATCAGCGGATAAACCATGAAAAGATTCAAGGATTAACACACATCGATAATATAAAGCGCAGTTACAGATTCATAAATCCACTGAAATCGATTCAGTGAATGATGGAGGTGATAGTTACAGTAAAAACTAAAAGCAAGCAAAGAAAGAAAAGAACAGAAAGACAAAACACGTGCCCGGAGTAGAAGCGAACCCGTTCCCTTTTTCATCGGCAAATACTCCCGCTTTATCTCTCACTTATTTTAGTTATTATTATTTGTGTGATTGAGTTTGTACGTTGTTTCTATTTCATTTACACATGCATTCATCCCTCCCTTTACAGCGCAATCTATTCACAATGACAATTAAATCCTTGTTTATCATGAGAAAAACTAATTTAAAAAAATCAATATACAAACAGGCGTTTAGGGAAGATCTTTAAGAGTGGTGGATATCTAATATTTCTTACAGGGAAATAGGGACTGAAGAGAAATATTAAATTTATTTGTCATGCTTATTTGCGACTAACCAAGCGAGCTGGCAGAGCGGTATCAATGGTTACAATTTATCGTCCAATCGTCAATTGTTATTCTTTTAAAATTGATTTTCTTTTCTGAAAAGAAAGCTGTAAAGATGCGAGACTTCTCGTCTCAATCGTATATTTCATGTTGACGTATTTGCTGTTCTGGCAGAGGGATAGCAATAGTTACCATTTATCGTCTAAACGTCGATTGTTATTCTTGTAAAATTAATTTTTATTTCTGAAGAGAAAGCTGTAAAGATGCGAGAATGCTAGTCTCAATCGTATATTTCATGTTGACGTATTTGCTGTTCTCTCTGCTAAAGGCATGGAAGGAAATCGAGAGCATTCACAATCGGGCAGCACGCTTATTTTATTAATAGTTTTTTTGCTGGGCGTAGGGTACATGCATCCCCTTTGATAACATAAACACGCCATTTGGCTTCTTTTTTTCTCATCAATTTAATCTCTGCTGTAATGTTCACGAATTAATCACAAAATCTATCTCTTCTTACCTTGCTGAAATTATGTTTTTTCATTACTTACCAACCCGTAATAATTTCTACAGATAGTTAGTATAATACTCTAAATTCATAATAATATATTATAGACATATTAAGTTCGTTATTTTATGTATATATATATATACGTGTATATATATATATATATATATATATATATATATATATATATATATATATATATAATGCATTTGAATGAAGCCTTCTATCCTCCTCCCTCTCCTCTCTCTCGACACAGGTCATGACACCGGCTGTGTCATAGATCAGTAACATCCGTGTCACAGGTCAGTAATCCACACTTGACCGCTCATCCCTTATTACACGTTCATATATATCACATCAACTGAATAAACACACCGACAGCTCAACACAAGCAAGGTATTACACTTTGAAATTGCATTATCATTTCTAAGTTTATTCCGAAAGTATTTCTCGTACTAATTTTTGCTATGTTCATGATGCTTGACTATGATTGAGTGACATTAAGTTTGTATGCCATGTACATTCGTTCATACAATTTATTTTTGTTTGTATGTGTTTGCACTTCAGAACCTGAAGAAGGCCTCACAGGCCGAAAGCTCGTAATAAAAATAAAGTACAGCTACGTCTCACGTTCCTAGACCATTTTCTTCACGCCTTATATGTAAGTCACATTATGACATGAAGTTATTATTGTTTGCATATTTGTATCATACCTTACGTTTACCTGTTCTTTGTTCTTCAGTTACTGTAT
The DNA here is from genome assembly GCF_000002235.5 of Strongylocentrotus purpuratus. NCBI lineage: Eukaryota > Metazoa > Echinodermata > Echinoidea > Camarodonta > Strongylocentrotidae > Strongylocentrotus > Strongylocentrotus purpuratus. The sequence continues at coordinate 26,948,354 of NW_022145605.1, read as the reverse complement.
TGGGAAAAATGCAGAAATCTAATCAAATTAAATCAAAAATCATTTTTTTGTGTCCCTTTCGACCCAACTATATTAGATTGATAGCTTGGTACTTGGTACTTGGTACTTGGTTGTTGTTCCTCCAAAAGATTCCTAGTGGAATTTAAACTGGAGGTCGTGGTGGCAGAGGGTGGACTTATTTCGGAAGGAGTGCTACTTTAAACTTTGCTGAGTTAGTCAGGGATACTAATGTCGGATCGAGATTATTCCATGTGGAAAAAAAATGAGTTTTTGTATACATCTAATCTGGTTAATGGTATTTCGAACTGACTTGAGTGCCCGCGTCTGCTACGATCTGGTTTAGGTTTAATGTGGGTTCGGGCATCTGTCTATGTCCAGCTGGCCATGTAACATTTTGTGGAAACAGCTTAGACGGTGAGCTTCGTGTCTGTCTTGGAGAGAGTTCCACTTAAGAGAATTTAGAAGGTGGGTGACGTTTGCTTCTCTCTGATATGTGCTTGTGACAAAACGGGCTGCCTGCCTCTGGACTCGTGGAAATGTTCTTAGCTGTGTATGGGTCCCAAGCAGCAACTGCGTAATCTAAGTGTGGCCAAACGAGCTGACAATGCTGAGGTAATGATATCCGCAGAACTCCCAAGAAGAGCTGTATACCTACAGATAAGGCTACCCAGGGTGTATGATAACGTATTGGTATTGTTCTTATTGAGTAGAAGAGCGTTTACTCGTACATGCATTACAGTTAGCTCGTTTCTTGCTTTTAAAGCACCACTGTCCTGTCCTACTACTTCCCCGATCGGTGCCTGTTGGTCCCCCATGATCCTCTTTTTCTTATGTTAGTTGAGAGCTGAGTTGAGATAGCCACCTGTCAGTGACCTCGCTGTGTGGTCTAATCCCTTCTGGCCCAGTAGTATTGACGGTCTTTAACAGGCTTATTATTGCTTTAAAATCGACTAAAAGTTTAGACTTCGATAATTATGCTAATGATGATGATGATAATGATAATAACTAATAATAAAGGGGGAATTTTAAAGCACAAACTAGCCTGGCGAGTCTAAGAGCTATAAAACAAAAATACGATTTCATGCTCACAAATTTCTACAGATTAATTACCATATAGAAGTAAAAATAATTTACTAAAATATGATATTGATAACGGAAAATGGAAGATTAGATAGCCAATTAGAATACTTGTTTTAGATAATATTAATGAATTACATTTATTTATTAGTTTGTAAATTCATTTGATTACGTAACGTTTTATACTAATTTTTTAATTTAACAGGAGTAAAAAAAAGTAAAATAATTGCAAAAGGAACGCTTCATTGCGGTTTTTTAAAACCCACTTTCCAAATTTCACCTTTGTCAGCGTGGTAACAGAGAGATCGAGGAAGAAAGTGAGGGATGTGGAGATATGGGCGAGAAAGAGAGAGATGGGGGTAAAGATAGATAGAGAGAGAGGATGAGGGAGAAAGATATATATATATATATATATAGAGAGAGAGAGAGAGAGAGAGAGAGAGAGAAGGGGAAAATATTCAGTGGATACAACCGATACACTACTCCAAGTTAAAACTAAATGATACCCTATACAGAAGGAAACGCGGCTCTTTAATATTTTTTCTTCTTAAAAGACGAGAATGTTTAGATACAAAATTCTTCCAAAGACCAAATGTAAATGTTTGTATAGAAACCATAAGCAGATTATCGATCGGACAATTAGAGTGAGGAGATAAAACCGGCGGTCATCTCAGTTTTTTTTAAAAAAATGGGTAAAAAAGAGAAAAACCTTCTAAAAATTGTTGGCCGCATTCAAAACTAAAAACTGATCTCCAGCGGAAGTCGAAGGTCAATGAATCCATGGTAAGGTGCAATTATTATTGTCGATTGGTAATGGTCTTTTGCAAACGTCATAATTATACTGCATTTTCCAGATCGCAGACAGTTAAACAAAGATATGGAGGCAGAAAGAAGGTGTGTGTGAGAGAGAGAGAGAGAGAGAGAGAGAGAGAGGAAGACAATGAATAGAAAGGGAGGCGGAAGGAGAAAAGGGGAGGGAGAAAGAGAGTGAGGGAGAATGAGAGAGAAAGAAAGAGAGTGAGAGAGAGAGGGGAGAGGGGGAGGAACGTGTAAGAGGATGATAAATATGACACAGAACAGGATGTAAACGCGGGGAAAGTGAGAAACTTTAATGTTAAGTCCAGTTCTGTATTAGCAATTTTGTACATCAGATTTACTACCTTCAAAATGTCTAAAATGAAACATAGGAAGACATCCTTTCAATGAAATACAGGAACAAAATCAGAGAAAGAAGGAATAGGAATGCTGAACAAGATATGTGAAACGTCACCAACTTCACTCCTGGGGAGCATTCTAGCTACATATTAAGTGCCGTGACGGTGATCGAACCCACGACCTTTGCATTTCCAGCCAAGTGATTAAAGCACTCAACAACAACACCTCTAGAAAATGTTCACAAAAAGAGGGAGAGGGCACATGTGGGGGAGGTTGTCACAGCCTCTATACTCTATAGCGACGTCCCTAGATCAGTGGGAATAAAGATGCCTAGAAAGAAATAGAGAGCATTACATATATTTATAAATATATATCATGTGTGTGTGTGTGCGCGCGTGTGTGTGTGTTTGTTTGTTTTTATTTCCGAAATCCACATACAAGTTTAAAAAACATACATATAAAACATATTTCAAACGATAAGAAAGTAAGTAAATGTGTTAAGTATAGACAAACGGTTGGATAGCCCATTTCAAAATGGTCCTGTTCTTCCATGGGGTCCAAAAGCAAAAATCATATTAATTGACATACAATATCAATTTTTTATAAAAATCATAGTAATTTACCAATACATCATCCCCCTCTCTTATCGACCCCCTAACCTCATCACCCCCCCCCCACCCCCTCGATACTGCCAACTCCTCCCGCTACCCCTTCCCAAGTCCTCCAGTGTATATTATCTCTGTCATAACATTTCAAACTAAACTTTTTATTTCTTTATTAAATATAGCCAAACTTCTTGATTGTTGTGTGTGTTAGCGCGTGCTTTGTGTGTGTTCGTGTGTGTGTGCGCGTGCGAGAGAGAGAGAGCTTTTGTGCTTGTCACGTTTGACCATGGCTGTCAACAGAATGTGCCAGTGATAAAGCTTGTCCTCGTAATGCGGTGGATTCCGATTGATTTAACTTTGTGTCTGATGTAAGAAGATTATTTTTTTTAAAAGTTGAATGCTATGGCATAACCAAAAATATAAGCTGTAAAGAAACAACCTACGTTGCAACGACCAAATCGCTTCATTCATGACCTGTAGACATGCACCGGTAGTAACCGTGCATACAAATACTTGAAAAATGATTCCTCAAAATCCGATTACATTTTTTCAAATAGAATTAGCCGTAAAAAAAAAAGGAGGTTTTTAAAGTACAAGATATTCTTTATAAAGAAAGAAAGAAGATTAGAAAAAGAAGGTCAAGAATGAGAGAGAAGAAAAAATAAAGACAAAAGATAAGTAGTGATAAGAAGAAAGAAAGAAATAAGACTGTAACATCATGAACATGAGGAATGGAAAGGGGGTGATAGGGACGCGGAGGAAATGACGACAAAGGTCATATTGGAGGAATTGAATGAAAATGTCAGATTAATGATGTAAATTATCCACTTTAATATGAGTACAGTATTTGATAATCTTTAAAATGTTGAAAGGAATTGGAACATTTTCTTTATTTACATCCTACAATACATCTGTGGCTTTTTGAGTTTTTCCATCTCTTGACCTTAAACTTTCCATCACGATTTTCCCATACGCCAGTCTACTTCATTTTGAAAGGAAATTTATCGGAAAGCGCATGCGCGTGGCTGTCTTTATATCAAAGTGGCCTAAAATTTAGAAATACTAAAGATGGCTATATTACCTATGCATATTATCGTTCAAGTATTACGGAGTTGTGAGCAATTCTGACTCACTTGATAATGGGTCAGATATGAGGCAACATCTACATCTCTCAGGAAATGACGATTCATACTAGACAAAGAGACACCATGTAGAAAAAAGTTCTCTTCAGTTCTTTTCTTGCTCAACTCGACTTGTTTGCAGCTGAGTATTTTAGTCGACTTTCGTCACATGATCTTCACATCAAATATTAAAGTCAACTAATAAGCCATTGACATTTTACCTGGGAAGAATCAGAAATTCGACAGAGAGGACAATTAATCTTCGGGAGTAAATTAAAGTCAGCGGGAGGTAAATATTAACCACTTCTTTTTTGTCAGTCACTTATTGAATTTTTGAGAATAATAGCAGAGGCAAAAATTTGTGACCGCTTTTTTCTTCTTAATGATGCATTAGTATATTTCGAGTGACTTGGAGTTACATAAAACCTTATAGTGACATAATTCGACCTGAGAGACATTAGATATTCGAAAGAGAGGACTATTAATCTCCGGGAGTATATAAAACCTTATAGTGACATAATTCGACCTGAGAGACATTAGAGATTCGAAAGAGAGGACGATTAATCTCCGGGAGTATATTCAAGTCAGAGGGAAGTAATTATTAGTCATGGATTTTTTAATCTGACATAAAACCTTGTAGTGAAATAATTGATTTTTTTTACATTAAACTTTCACTTGGATGTTTTGAAAAAAAAGGTAATAACCTTAATTCAATGTTTTAATGAGTTTCTGGAAGTCGCAAATGTTTAATGATATCTCATGAAATTTGAAGACAAAACAACAACAACAAAACTAATGAACATCCTACTGCCATATTAAATAAGAAATTATTTTTCAAACCAATGCCACTTGATGAATCATATTAAATTAATGAGTAACATTCCATAGTTTAAAGGGACTTGGTAACATTGTTCAGATGAGGGAAAATGGTGCTAAGGTAGTGACTTCAATGCTAAATGATCTGAAAGTTTTAGTTAATACAGATTAATATTAATGATAACAATTTGGAAAAACTTATCTGATCGATTCCTTAATTCTCCCAACCAGGCGCGTACACAAGGGGGGGGGGGGGGGGGGTTGGGGGGTTACACCCCCCTTTGGTATTTTTCTGTGTGTTAAACCCCCCTCAACCCCCCTAAACCCCCCCCCTTGCAATTTTTTTTTTCAGCGGTCGGCTGAGTCGTTGCGATTTTTTTTGGGACCAAAAAAAAAAGTGTCCTCTTACCCCCCCCCCCCCCCCCCCCTCCCCCGCTTATTCAGCGGCTGGCTGAGTCGTTGCGAATTTTTCGGCCCGATTTATAAATGTTAACCCCCCCCCCCCTTGAAAAAATCCTGCGTACGCGCCTGCTCCCAACAATATTATTATAATATAATTAAATTTTAGGTGAATGTAAATCATCACAAAGCATTGCATTGGCACTATATACCATTCCATACATTTCAGTGTTGACATATTTTTTTAACGCCTGTTTTATGTCAAAATTTTACGGAAAAAAGGATTTGGAAAATTCAAAAATTGGTTGGGAGAATTTATCGTAAGACTAAGAGGGGTTGTTGATGCCTTCAAAGATTCTTTGTGGTTTGAGATTTTTTCAGGATTTTTTTGCATGTTAGAGGGTTAGTACAGTAGAAGGAATATAATACGTAACATTTCATACAAAAAATACGCAGCTTTCTTTTATTAACCTTTAACAGCGTTACCGATTCACTTTAAACAATATTATAATACCATAAAACCGACATTTATGTATAATCTCAAAGCTCTTTGGAAGCTCATAGGGACGTTGCAATGTGATATGCGCTATTATTGTTATTATTAAAATTGCTTACTTTTTAAAGACATTGGTTGAGTCAGCGAGGGAGAAGAGATGGCAGATGACAAAAATGAATAAAATTACACAATAGATCGATTTTGATTGAATTTGATGGAAATAATTTTATTCGCGGTAAACTCACATCAGCAAGTCCGTTTGCAAAATAAATGATCAAATCATGTAGACGTCATATTGAATCGGACAATATAAAAGAAGAAAAGGAGGACAAACTCTAAAATACAAATTTTGCTGATGAGTTTCAAAGCTCCATCATTGTGCATATTATTGTTAGCATATGTACCACTGGCCATATTTTTTTTTTATATCGCACACACCATGTCGAGATCGCAATCATATCTTCAGAAAATTCCTTTGAAAATCGTAATTATTGCTCTAAAAGAATCCTTTCGTTTGTAAAATCGGGGAGAGAACATGGTTCGCTAGAAAACGTAAGCCATGTATAGATCGAAGTTTAAGAAGGGTTTTAGAAGAAATGGTCTGCTAGAATCAATCCTGATGGAAGATAGGCTAGAGCTTTAAAACTATTGGCAATGACATTTTGTTTTAAAAAAACACGATGATGATCTTGTTATAGTGAATAATAACAATCTGAATCTAGTATGGTTTAGGCATTCGTCTTCCTTCTTTAGGGTGATAGAAAAACCCAGCACCATCGCGATCTAGCATTTCGGAAAAATTGGGATTCCATTATCGGGTCCAAGATACCGCTAAAGCATCATACTTTACAGTTTGGGTTTAAAGAGGATAAAAAACAAATCCTAATGATATTTAAGCGCAATCTAATCATGGAAGGCTAAAAAGACATTTTGTAGTAACATTATCCTATCACCTTAAAATGCGAGCGAGCGTAGCGAGCGATCTTTTAGGAAAAGTAAATAAAAGGGGTTTTAAATTGCTTTAAATTGGGGGCACATTTAATGGAGAAAGGAAAAGGGGGACATTATCAGAGGAAAAAAAAAGAAGATTATTTGAAAAGAAAAGATGCACATATTAAATTAAGATCAGCAATCATCAGAGGTGAAAATGAGTCATTTTCTTGCATCTGGAAAAGGGGAAAAGGGCACTTGTGAGAATGGAAAACTGGCATCTGTCGAACGAGAAGAGACACTTTTCAGATTGTAATAGGGGCATTTTTCAGAGATGAAAAGGTTGGTCCAAACCCTTTCAGCTATTTCTTATCGTTTTTCAAATATGGGGTCATATTTTGAAGGACAATCCTTTACAGATGATTATCTGATATATTCTTCTAAACTGAGACGAAAATAAAAAAATTAAAAAGTTATAAACTCATTATTCTTTTTTTTATCTTTAATAGAACTTTAACCTTCCCTTTAAGAATTGCCCATTTAGTCTAGTCTCTAACGTCACAAAAAAGGATAGGTGGGATCAATAATGGTTAGGATATCGAAATTATTCTTAACAGTCCATTTAAACATCTACGTTGCTATAGTTACAATGGATTTTTCTATATCTATTATTCAAACACTTCCATTTCGTTGCAGATAAAGATAATAATTCAAGCATCTGGCTATAATCCATATTACCGTGATGCATCATTATGCATTCCAATGTTCACTTAGGTTTTTACTTTTTTTAAACATTGCAGTTGAGGCGAGGGGAGATTTGCCAGAATGGCCGTATAAATCTTCAACCTTTCTAATGAACGATTTATTCCGGGGGAGGATCAGCTCGGGGAAAAGGAAGTATTGTGCTTTTGCAAACCACACCCTCTTTTCTCTCTTTGTGAGGTGAGAGATTGTAAGATAGCCGGCATACTTCAAGCTGATTCTTCAAGCTGAAGAGAGGCTTTTCTTGTTCACAATCATTCGAGAATTGAAGACATGATTCGAGGGGTGTACGACTAGCATCAATAAAAAGAGGGATAGCGTCGATGCTTGTGATATTCTTTTTTGTCGAGTTGGTAATCGCCATCTTTTTCAGGATCACCCGTATAGATAGCAGCAACAAAGCAACCAAAGCATCAACTTCTCAAAAGTCTTTAGAATACATGTATCTAAATAGAACTTCGCGTCAAACATCATTCGAAACAGACGGTCAATTTTAAACGCTTCTATAGATGGGTCGTAGGGCCTATGGTATAGGCAAATTGTAACTGTTTCGTTCTCAATCTTCTCATATTTTGTGCATTTTCTTCATTTTCTTCATACCCTTTCTAAAGAGTTTGATAACCTGTCGTCCATCCCGCCCGACGCAAAAATCTTTGTCGGGGGGAAGTCAGATATTAAATTTCAAAAGCCTTATCATTAGCGTTGATGTTTTAATCAACACGACCTAATTTGCCTCAAAGACTAAAATTGTTAACTCTCTGCAAGCGTCATAGTTGCTTGAGATATGGATTCCTTCTCCGGATCAACAAACATGCCATTTACCAACTATTCTATCATAGAAGATTTCGATGTGGGATGGACGGCTGGTAGAATCGAAAATAGCGCCTTTGTCCGCACGATCTACGGTCTGATCGCTTTCTGTGGAATCACCGGCAACGCTCTCGTCTGCTTCGTTCTCCTCCGCGTCCCCGCGCTCCGTACTCGTACCAGCCATTTCATCATCAATCTCGCCGTCAATGACCTCGCGACGTCCCTCCTCGTCATTCCGTTTCACCTGTTCATGAATTTTCCACCTGCGCCTTCCGGTTTGGCGGGGCAGCTCTACTGTCGGCTTTTTATCTCGAAGGCCGTGCTGTGGGCCTCGATCGTCGCTTCGGCCTGTAGTCTCGTCGCTGTCACTGCAGAGCGTTATTTTGCAGTGGTCCATCCCATCCGGTATAAGCTTTACTTCACACCCAGACTTGCCATCATCGTGGTTGTCTCCTGCTGGGTTTTCGCCATTCTCCTGTGTTTCTATCACATGTTCTCTTATAAGCCATCCAATGGTTTCTGTATCTTCATCCCTTTCTCGAATCGAGTCGATCAAATGGTAAGTAGTTAGCCACTAGATATTATTTTGAGGTGGTTTATGAAGGGTTCGGAAGGATTGGGGGGGGGGGGGTCACTCCTATGAAGGATTCTAGATCTAAAAGGACATTTGACTAGAATAATGACAAAAATAACGTCAAGGGACTAATATAGCAACATGCTTGGTGTGAGACGGGTTACGTCCTTCGATCTTTATAAAAGTTAAAATTTGATATTAAGGAGTTCCTTATTGATTTAAATTTGAAAGAACATCATGACACAAAAGAATAAGAGGTGAGTTAGATTTCTCCGTTTAGATTTAGGTAGGGGTTGAATCATTTATATATTTTCTTTTAGTGCATTATCTCACCTTTGAAGAAATATTAGAAGAAAAAGTACTGAAAAGAGTCTCGGTATGAATTGATTAGTTTACATGTCATTTTCCGAAAATTCATAATTCCAAGGTTCGTTTATATTTTGAGGTTTCGTAATTCATAATGTTCGTTGGTCCAATGATTCGTATTTCCGAAAGTGAAATAGGGTTTAACAATTCCGAAAATGAAATACGGTTCACAATTTTGAAAATGAAACAATGTTCATAATTCCGAAGGGTCTTAATTTAAAAAAAATAACGTTCATGTAGACCCCTGGCGCATGTCCCTGTTTTTCCTTCGACTATGCTACCCTCCATGAAGGTTGCCAGGCAAGCGAACTTACCTTATCACTGTACTCCCTTTCGCCGAACTACAGATTTTTGGAGTGTTTCTTTTCGTCATGATGTATGCTCTACCCATCGTCATTACCCTCGTGCTCCAGACCCGTGCCATCATCTCGCTCCGAAATCAGGCAAAATCATTTAACAGCGGACAACCACAACGAGGTCGGTTTACGATTTTATTTTGAAATTAAGAAGAGAAAGAAATAAACTCTCCATTATTATCACTGACCTGTTTCTATGATCATGTATTTTACTACTTGTATCAAAACAACTCGGTTTCATGACTGTTTTTTAAGGAACTGTTAAGTAATTCAAATATAGTATTTACTATATTAGACCAGTGTTTAAGAAGTTCGCACAACTATCCATAAACATTGTATTTCAAGACGGACTGCAGATGAACGTATCTAAATTCTTTTGGACCGGGGATCCAAAAGTTTTTTTGCATATTGTTTCATACGCTTTTGTATTTATCATTGAAAACTGATCAAAAGACCACGCAATGAGCTTTGGAAACGGGTGTATAGTTTGAAAAAACACGTCCTAAAAACATTGATAAAGTGCTCAAATCTCTCACACCAGCGACTATATGCTGTCGGTATGCACTTTCGATTGTAAAGGTATGGGCTACAAAGTGCTCACAATAAAAACAAAATTAAAAGCCACCGGTGTGACGAGCTCGGGAACTCAGGAGTCATAATATTATGCAGGAACTATTGTGACACTGTGATGGGTATAAGTTAATCTATATTTTGTTCTCATTATTTCTCACGAAGCCAATTAACTTTCCAATATTTCTAGACGGTGAAGCTGTAATCAACAAGGACCGATGGCAGTTTAGAGCAGCTGACGACATGCAGAAAACACTCTGGGTCGTCGTTCTCTTCTATGTCCTATGCTGGGGACCGAACCATTTCCTCTTTCTCGCTTTCACACTCGGCGCCCGTGTCGACTTCACATCGCAGTACTACCATTTCACCGTCATCATCGCCCTCTTCAACTCCTGCGTGAATCCCTTCATCTACGTGTTTAAGAACAAGGCGTTTCGAAGGGGTGTTCTTCAGGCTTTCCGTCTGCCACCGGGGAGGGCGTCTATTCACCCTGCGGCGTCGGGGAGTGGGACAGGGACTGGGGTCTCTACTGGGGTCTCTACTGTTAGGGACACAGGATCAACGATTAATTAGTGGTCATCCTAGTAGACCGACAGCTTACGAGGCCGACAATTTAACGAAATTAATAAAGAAATGAGTACAATGTCTGGCGGCGAGAGAAAAAGAGAGAGATAGAGAGAGAGAAAAAGAGAGAGGAGGGAGCTAGAGGACACATACGCACACGCAGGCGCGTACACAGACCTCTTACCCCCCCCCCCCCCCCCCGCTTATTCAGCGGCTGGCTGAGTCGTTGCGAAATTTTCGGCCCGATTTATAAATGTTAAACCCCCCCCCCCCCCCCCCTTGAAAAAATCCTGCGTTCGCGCCTGCGCACACGCACCAACTCAAGCACGTAAAATTTGTTTTGCTTATATGTAAAGATAGTTTTATTACATCTAAACCAAATATATAATTAGTCTTATTCATTATTCAAAGTTTAAATGAGAGTATTTAAATGTGTATGTGAATAAAATATATTATTGTCGTCTGCAAATAAAATGTATGTTAAGGGTGTTATTGTGTTTATAATAGGGACTTTTAGATTCGCACGAAGACAATAGGTCTATGCTACGATCGACGTCCTGTTAATGCACTGCCTTGAATGGAAGTCACACGTATCAGTCCACGCAAATCTAAAAGTCCCTAATGTCATCAATATAAATCAAAAGGTAGCCTCGTGGCACTCACATTTAATGGTTGAAGTTAGCGACGAATTACATTTAAAATCAACGAATTGTCTTCTATTATTTAAATAGTCTTAAAACCATAAAATAACGGTGCTTCTAATTCCACAAGCTTTTAATTTACACATCAATAATCCATGATCCATAGTGTCAAACGCTTTAGACATGTCCATACAAATTCCTATACAATGTGTTTTTTCTTAGCGAATGAATTAGTAATTTTATCACATGATAGCAAAATTGCCTAATCAGTTGAGTGATCTTTTCTAAATCCATATTGGTTAGGATTGATATATTATTAATATGCAAAAATGAATATAATCTTTTATGTACAATTTTGTCTGATATTTTAGATATACTCGGTAACAAAGAAATTGGTCTTTAATTTATCATTTGAGAGGGGTCATCATTCTTATATAAAGAAATTACTTTTTTGCTATTTTCAATAAATTAGGAATTGTGAGAGATAAATCAAAAAGACAACACAATGGGGAAGCAATAAAAATGAATAATATTTTAAATGAAACATTCAGATATAAACTAATTTAATCGTATCCACTTTATTTACTACACTTTCATGACTGTGCAATTTCCAAAATGTCATCAACAGTTCTCGGAACCAAAAATAAAGATTGTTCATTATCATTTTGTATATATTCTAAATAGTGTTGTTTTTGTAAGTGGTTAATCTGCTAATTCTGAATTAACATTTATGAAATAATTATTAAAAGCATTTGCAATTTGGCCAGGGTATATTTTGCCCATTATCAACAGTTTTATGAATATTTTTCATATTCTTATTATAATCAAGAATTGAGATTATAGTTTGCCATAATAACTAACTGTTATTCCCATTACTATCACTATTTGAATAATATTATTTACGGGATAAATGGATGATAGAAGTTAATTTATAACGATAATTTATTTCTGATTATTTTTCATTTGAGGAGTGTCGTAATGATGTCTTATATAACAATTTCGATATTGATTTTAATATACCTTGAGTAATCCATGGTCGTTTAGGTTTATTTCTTAGATTAATTTAGACCAAACAAGAAATTTGTATTTATTATAATAAAAGTGAGCTTGTCAATAATTGTTTATAAGGTTTATTTACGTCCAATTAATGATAAATGTCTTGCCATTCTTTCTGGCTCAACTAAATTTTTAGAGATTCAACATTTTGGTCAGACTCTTTCCTTGTCATTGTTATATTTGCACGATTTTGAATTACACGTCCCACTTTGTGCATTTCAGAATAATCACTGCCAAAATTATGGACTTGCTTCATGAACACTTTTTGTTTGCCCTCTGAAATAAATATTAATTTTCCACCTGCGTGTCATATTGTAACCGCCGGTGCATAAATGAATAATCATTACATTGGCCTTTGATCTGCGTCCAGTTGTTTATCATTATTAGGGACTTTTAGATTTGCACGAAGAAAACGTGGATTGCTACGATCGACGTCCTTTTAATGCACTGCCTTGAATGGACGTCACACGTCTCAGTCCTCGCAAATCTAAAAGTCCCTATTGCCAATCAATCGCAGATGTTTCCATGAGCTGTCGCAGATAAGTTTACGAAATTCTTTGAATCGTCAACTGCCCTACAACTTATCTGCAACTGATCACCCAATACAAAGATTTGCAAATTGGTTGTCGGTGACCGCAGCTTCTCTGGTTTTTGGAAGTCTGCAACCGGACGTACATAGGGACTTTTAGATTTGCACGACGAGAACGTGGACTGCTCGTGTCACATCCTTTTAAGGCAATGTGACGTCACTGCCAGTGCCTTAAAAGGACGTCACATTGCCTTAAATTGAAGTCACACGTAGCAGTCCACGTTCTCGTCGTGCAAATATAAATGTCCCTAGTGTGGCTTAGACTGCATCGAATATATTGATGTTTCTGCTTTGATGGATTTACTAACTATAGCACTCACCTGTTTACGGATTATTGCATTTCAATAATCAGAATGGACGTTCACTCTATAAATTGAAGCCACATTGTACTGGATTTTGGAAAATGTTCCTCCATCAAGAGTATAGATCGTTGAAGAGGTATGCACTGAATAGTCATTAGGATATTTTGATTCTTCTCCAATAAATGGACTCGGAGTCGTAGTTTACGAGACATCAATATAAATAGTTTGGTTAACGCGAGCATTATGGTGCATTTAATTGCTTCATCTAACAAGCCCACGGCAAAACTATGAGCATCATGTTTTTCTTGATCATCCCGAGTAGGCCAAACTTTTTTGTATTTTGGCTGTAGATGGTTAAGTCCCTGGAACGGCAACATGGATGGTAGCAGCTTAGTGTGGCAAGTGGGTGAGTAGCCCATCATCTCGCTGGTAAATTTGAGATGGATAAATCAAATTCTGCTTTAAAAACAGGCAATATTATAGAAGTACAAGTTGTAAAGATGTCTCTTTTGACAGTCTCCATAATTTTTTTTTTTTTTGGGGGGGGGGGGGGGAGTGGGGTGGGGTGGGGGGTGGGGGTGGGGAGGGGATGGGAGCTGGGAGGGGGAGCACTGCAGGAAGCTACCGGTCATGATGGTAACTAAATCATAAACAAGCACATAATGTCAAAACGATAATGATAATGAGCTCCATGAAAGAGAGATAAGGAGAGAAGAGTTAGAGAGAGAGAGAGAGACCTATATCTAGAGAGCGAGAGAGTGAAAGGGGGAAGAGTGTGAGAGGGGAGAGAGAAAGAGAGAGAGAGAGTGGGAGGGAGAGAGAGAGAGAGAGAGAGAGAGAGTGAGGGGGTGAGTATAGGGGAATGTGAAGTGATGGTGAAAACAAGCATTTAGTTTCTATTATGTCTTCACAGAAGCATGGTTTATTTTCAACTGGGTGCATCTCGTCAAGATACGCCATTTCGCACTGTAGGCCTATTCAAAGTTAATGTCTTTATAAAGTGCTCCGTTACGAATTAATTCCGATAGAAAAGATATAAAATATATTTGGGTACCTCGCTGTCAAATAGAGGATTTCGGGCACTTGCTTGGCTGCCTGAAATCATCCTGTTTCTAAATGTTGCGAGCAAGCGAAGAAGAAAGACTCTCTATCATCTTCAAATTGCTATTTCATCGTGAAATGACATACTCTCCCGGTTTCTAGCCGACGTTTTTCATAAATGCAACGTTATTCCTTCAATATGTACTAGATGGTCAAAATTTGAAACTGACCAGGTCAGGAGGGGATATACTCCTAGCCCCTTTAGAATCGGATTTTTTTTCTTCATTTTAAAGTGAAACGGGTACATGTGTACATACTCTCGCTTTCGCTGTTTCCGCATGTATTCTATCTTTTACTCCTGTTTCCATTTCTATATTTTTTTCATCTGTACAATACATCAAGGATGCAGATACGATCACCCAAACCATTTTCGATAATTTGACAAAAACATGTATTACCAGGAAGATGTGAGTTTTTACAGCTATCATTTACCTGTTATTACTTTTCTGATGAATATCTTGTCGACTAAATTTATGTTAGTAATGGTCGGATAGGCTCTGATGTACCTTGATTAAACTTTATCAACTATTACATAAAACATGTCCCCATTGAATAAGCTGGATTTGAACTGTATGGCGGCGACGTATACTCAGTATGTTTCGAAAATAATATCGCTAGTGACATTCGTTTGTCTCGTAATGTATGGTCAACAAGGGATCCAAAAGATCACGACGTTTCGTGTGCCGCTGCTACACTTCGTCAGGTGATTAACTATATTGTAAGCGAAGTCTAGCTGCGGCCCACGAAACGTCGTGATCTGTTAGATCCCTTGTTGACCATACATTGCGAGACAAACAAATGTCACTAGCGATATTATTTTGTCACTAGCGATATTATTTTCGATACTGATCCGCAATGAGTAATATTTTTAGCATTACTCAGTATGTTGTTTAAAACTATTTATCCCCCAAAAAAATTATCCAGGAGTGTGCAGCATATTTCACTACATGCAATGGTCGAATATATGGCGCGCCTCCAACAGAACCGAAGCATGTGAAAACCTCGACACATTTTCGTACATATTGATTTAGAATGTGTTATACGAGGTGAGAAAAATGCATATATTCAGTGTCTGTGATTGCAACCTTGAAACGTTTGCTATCAATAGGCCTACAGTACAACGCTATTTCTCCAGCTACATACAGGCCCCCTGGAACGTTTTTCAAAGAGAGGGTATTTACGATTAGGTAGAGCCAGGGAGGTGAGACTTTCCCTGGTAGAGTGTAGCGAGCGGAGCGTAAATTGGCGCGGGGTCCAGGGGCTCCAAAAAGCTCAGGGGTTTTATGCACTTAATTACGGTCAGATGAGCATATTTGTACACCTTATTTGTGACACTGGCAGGTCACTATAGTTTAGTTTCATGACGTAAAAAGGGGAGGTTCTAGCTTTAATGCTAAGGGGGGGGGGGGGTGCCGGTTTGACCCACTGACGATCCGGATACTGTGTAGATCTGGACATATGAAGGCGTTTTTGTATGCACATCACATTTTCACTTGGCAGCCCAAGGGGGGACGGGGGGTTAAATCCCCTACACCCCTGTAGATCCGCCACTGGTAACTCATGATCTGTAGCAATATCTCATTAAAATGAGAAGCTTGCTGAAGATTAGAAAATTGGAATATAAGCATGAGTTCTGGTAATGGTAGAAAATAAATTCTCACAGAATCTAACAAAAATTTCACCGAATGTCCAAGATTACAAATAAATGGCATGCGTGCTCAACGATTTCGGTAGAAAGTGTATAGGGGCTGAGTAATGCAGGGGCGAATCAAGCCGGCGACACGGGAGGGGCCCCAATTTGTGAGAAAATATTTAGCGGCGAAATAGCCGGCCGATAATTCGTTCAGTGGGGGGGGGGGGGGGGGGGGTAGTGAGCACTTTTTTTTGTTGGCCCTCGGAAATTTAAAAAATCGCACCCCCCCTCGAGCGCCAGGGAGAGGGGCCCATTTCCAAAAAAGGTAAAAATTAACGCGTTAATTTGTAAGAGGGCCCCTTCCCCTTTTCACCTCTGATAAGTGCCCCTTTTTGTCTAACACGTGCTCTTTTTCCTTCGAAAAGTTCGCCATTTTTCATTTCTGGTCATTTTCCCTTTTAAGGTGCAATAAGTGCCTCTTTTTACCTCTGATAATTTCCCTTTAAACAATGATACATGCCCCTTTTCCTTTCTTATAAAGGACCTATCCCCTTTTCATAAATGCCCCTTTTCACCTCTTATTAATGCCCCTATCAAAATCTGATAGGGGCCCCTTTTCCATCGACAAATGCCCATTCCTATTCTCATGACTGTCTTTTTTTCAACCCTGGTGAGTGCCTCTTTTTGAAGGTGTGAGAAGTGCACCATTTTCAACTCTGATAATTACTCTTTGTACTTTGACACGTGGTCCTTTTCTTTTCTGATAAGTGTCCATTTTTCCTCTCATCATTAAACGCGCCCCTAATTTCAAGCGACTTAGAGCAATTTCCCCCCAAAGTCGCTCGCAATGCTCGCACGCATTTATAGAAGATATACTCATGTTACTTATCAAAGGCCTTTCAGTCTTCCGTTATGAGAATGTGCTTATAACCCCATCAGGATTGGGCTTTTTCCTTTTATAAGATGTAATTTTTCGCACTGCGACCTCACAAATATTAAAATTTTCCTTTCTCGCTTTGTTCGCTCTGCAAATAAATTGTCAGGCCATCACACCCAACTGCAAAGTATGAAGCATACTTATACAATATCTTGTATAGAGTATAAAGTGAAAGAAATATTGAAATCATCCCTGATAATGTAATCACAAAACGGTAGGGGTAAATATATTAACTAAAAAATTGTAAATTTTCGCTTTGAGATTTCCCTTTGAAGGTGCCCTTTTTCAAGAAAGCGCCCTTTTTTCTTGGTGCCCCCCCCCCCCCCCCCCCCCCCCCCCACTTTGGAAGTCACTCGGCCGCCCCTGTGTCTAGGGAGAGACAGATAGGAGACAGATAGGAGAGAGAGAGAAAAGAGAAAAAGAAAGGGGGAGGGAAGAATTTCATTCATTTTGTGAAAAGAGTGCACTTCTGGGGATGCCATTTTCATTTAGTTCCATTTAAAATTATTTCTTATGCTGATGATATTTATTATATTTTTGTCACTATTCTGTTTTCACCCTGGTTTTGTTGATTTTGTGGTCAGCCAACGAAAGTATAACATCAATTCAAAATTCATGTCCGTTTTCTGTGAGTTACTTTCCTTTCTTCTAATTCACGAATTGACGATGTCCAGTCGACCAGTCCAGCCATGTTTATGTCAAGTCAAGTGTCTATGTAAATGTTTAAACAACCATCAAGATGTCAATGAATTATATTACTTGCTTAAAGTTTACTTTCTTCAAGCCTACTCATATGCACTGATTCGGGGCACTGATATTGATGATTTGACATCTGCCTCGACGTTTTCGTCGTCGATGGCTTATAATTTCTTTTTTTATTTGCCTGGTTGGGGAGAGACTTCATTTCACAGCGCGCGCCATTTGACAGAAAAAAAATTTGACCTCAAGTTGCAAGTAAGTGAATGCTACAAATAAAATACCTTCATATATGTTGTGAATGTGATTTTAATATTACGTCAATAAATAGATGGCCATTTATTATTTAGGATTCACGTGTAAGTACTAGTCTACATAAGAATCAAAAGGACATTTTTTGTGTGAATGCCCCCACATACCCAATTTCGTGTATAGTAGCGCTGACGTTTATGTTGGGATTGTTGCAGCGATTTTCCATCGGGGGTGGGGAGGCCGGAGGCGCGGGAAGAGGACTTTTAGTTTTAACAGGGGAGAAGGGGAAGGGTAAAAGAATGAGGGAGAATGAGATAAAGTAGAAGAAGATGGAAATGAAAAAGAAAACAAAAAAGGAGAAGAAAGGGGGGGGGGGCATGGTTGGTCATGAACACTCTAGCAAAGCATAGAGAGTCATAGACCGAATTTTCCGTCTCTTTCGTTCGTTAGCCTCTTATTGGGGTAGGGTCGGCTCTCTCTTTAGAGACGGAAACCGTCTATACACATTCCCTTGATAACGCCACGGCCATTTCAGGTCGTAGCGTTTTGCCCCCAAAATCCCCCAAAATGTCATTTTACCTCGTGCATGTTAGACTCTATATTGTAAATTAGGCCTAGATCTAGGCTATAATAAATCAGTTCCACTTACCAACTTGACTGAAATAATCAGTTTAATAGTCCCTTTTTAGGAATTTATGGGTCAAAATCGAAATCCATGTTGAAAAAGATTTTCAAAATGGATTTCGATTTTGACCCATAATTTCCTAAAAAGGGACTATTAAACTGATTATTTCAGTCAAGTTGTTAAGTGGAACCGATGTATTATAGCCTAGGCCTAATTTACATGTGGATATGCACGAGGTAAAATGACATTTTGGGGGATTTTGGGGGCAAAACGCTACGACCTGAAATGGCCGTGGCGTTATCAAGGGAATGTGTATAGACGGTTTCCGTCTCTAAAGAGAGAGCCGGCCGACCCTACCCCAATAAGAGGCTAACGAACGAAAGAGACGGAAAATTCGGTCTAAGAGAGTCAATGCTAAAGCGTATCGACCTCTAGCATTGCATACATGCTGTGAGGCAGGGACCTAGAAGTCTATACACAAGTACACACACCACACAATATCGCATAGACTGTACACAATCATGTCGATGCAGCTGTAAGCAAAGTTTGACACTAGACTTACAATTTGAATTTTTAAATTATTCTTTTTAACATCAGTAAGTTGAAATAAATGTATTTTACTGCTATTTAGGTGTCATCAATTGTCACTAAAGTACTGATTTTGAGTGAAATCAGTTGAGTTTTGTACAGTGGTGTTTGAAATGTCGAGAATCAAAAGCACAGCTTTTACTACACAGCCAGGATAGTGATGCTCCTATGTGTGGTCATGAATGGGAGGAGGATCGATGTGGTACAATACTCGATCAGTAGGGGCAGTGGAACGAGAACGAGGATCATCCGCATAAACAAGGATATCCCTGTAAACGTGGACAAATTGCGTCCTAAAAAGTAAGGATTGTCCGCATCTTCGCTGACGTTATTTTTCATAGGCGCTCTGCGGGTTTCAGGTTAAGGTTCCCGAACTGCGTGCTAGCGATGCAAAAAACCGATTCCGCGTAAGAAAATAATCCCAGTTCACCACGTCTACTTTTGTGGGTTGTCCGTCTTCCCAAGGATTTATCGCTCATAACGTGAAAGTTCATGTAAAATGCATCAAGAAAATCATCGCGGAATCCGTTTTTCGCATTGCCAAATGCGTGGATCGAAAATATGAAACGTCTGCGATAATGCAGACGATCCTTATTCTTGGACCAGCGTCCCAACTGTCGATAGATACCATATTAATAAATTAGTACTAATCTAGAGGGAGAATGATAGAAAAGAGGAGAATATTTCTTGCATGATAATGCTTTATGAATTTCTTTGACTGCCTTTCGTAAAATATGCAGTGAGCAATGATGGACTCGCATCTTTTCTCCAGCTCCAGGATGTAGTTGCAGTTGGATTAGGATAACTTAGCCCATGACTACTGAACTTGTGTATTCCCATAGGCCTTCCACAGGACCCCCCCTGGTTCCAGTATGCAATGAGTTAAGCAGACAAGCAGACAAGATGATGGAGCAAACGTACACCATCCTTGGTGTGAAGCTTGCCTTCCCATGCAAGGCCTATCCTACCCAGCTTTCTATGATGTCCATGGTGAGTCAAGAAAAGGCACCAGGGAAAAAAAAATACACAGGGGCTTGGGAGATTTAGCCACCGAAATACCCCCCCCCCCCAAAAGCCCCGAAAAGTCATAAAAGAGCCCCTAAAATTTGCATTTCAACAAATTAAAGAGTATTATTTTTATGCAAGCAAGCTTGAAAAGTAGTCCCCGAAATGTTTTTAATATTTTTTCCCCTGAAAGGCGCATGTGCAAATCACATAGAGGCACAAAGGCTCAGTCGTAGAGCAGTGGTCTCGTAAACGGGAGGTTCCGGGTTCTGTGGTAAGACATTAATTCTCATTACCAAGTCCCTTGGAGAGGACTCAAAGCCGTGGGTTCCCTGTTTAAAAACAATACTTACAAGCATACACATGCTTTCTCAGCACTCAGTTAAAACAATCATCCTCAAACATGACCCATAAAGCCTTGAATGCATTACCGGTATTATGAAATAGTCTTGGATTACTCTGTAACAGAGTTCAATCTGTTATGAAATAGTGTATACAGATATAAAATAGTGAACATGTTTGCACACATGTGCAATTGCCATAATAACTGTAGAAAAGAAAATAGAAGAGAAAAGGAGGCTTGCATAAAAAAGGGATCTGAAGCTCAAAAGTGATAAAATGAATGAATTTAGAAGGTTTTAGAGAGGGTGTAACTGACAAGGAATTGTGAAAAGAAAGTCAAATGATAAAAATAATAGTTATTAAAAGATTATGAAATATATCTTACCTGAGCATACTGATAATGATCTTGCAGATCATCAAGGGGATCAATCGACGTCAGAACTGTCTTCTAGAGAGTCCTACTGGGAGCGGAAAGAGTCTTGCACTTCTCTGCTCTTCGCTTGCATGGCAGGAAGGAGAAAGAGGTGAGCCAAACAGTTTCCAAGGCTTGATGACAATTTATGTTGAGGGATGCAGACAGGCACCATTTAGATGGATATGTTATCGGTCCGTTAGCATTTACACTTTTCTCGTCTCCATTAGAGGATGTCATTAAACACCATGGCATATCGTGTATGACTTATGCAGACGACACTCAAATTTACCTCGTGCTAAAGAAGGATAACCATGATGTTGCTCTACAAAGACTCAGTGCATGTTTTACAGACATTAAGAATTGGTCCATACAGAATGGATTGAAATTAAATGAAAATAAGACGGAGTGTATACACTTTATTAGCAGACATAGGACTTGTAGTCCGATTGATGATGTATGTCTTGATGGTACTGACATAGAATGTTCTACAGGTGCTAGAAACCTTGGGGTCACATTTGATAATAATCTATCTCTGAAGACTCATGTGAACAATGTATGCAGATCTGCCTCATTTGCGTTGCATAAAATCGGTAGCATCCGTCAGTTTCTTACTAAAAAGACCACCCAGAGACTTGTTCAGTCACTGGTCATGTCTCGTATTGACTTTTGCAACAGTCTTCTGTATGGTCTTCCTGATGCACAAATTAACAAATTGCAGAGAGTACAAAATTCAGCTGCTAGACTTATTGCAAAGCGTCGTTCACGTGAGTCCATCACTCCACTGTTGAAGGAGCTTCACATGCTAAGAGTCCGGGAACGAATTGATTTTAAGATCCTCTTGCTGACTTTCCAATGTTTGACAAAAACAGCTCCAGTCTACCTTCAAAGGCTGATATCAGAATACTTACCCTCCCGCAACCTGCGCTCAAACAAGAAATCACTCTTAATAGTTCCTGCCACCAATACCCAGTCTTATGGTACCCGAACTTTTTATGCAGCATCCCCTCAACTCTGGAACAATTTACCTCAATGTATAAAACAAGCAGATTCAACAGACAAATTCAAATCCATGTTAAAAACCTACTTTTTTGTTAAATAGCCTTTTTCATTTGCATATGCAGCCCCCTCGATTGTCCACTATCTATTATGTATAACTTAATATTTGGCTGTAATTCCTTCTCTTTCTATTTTTCTTAAGCGCTTAGAGACATATTTTGTGATAAGCGCTATACAAATGTTGTTAATTATTATTATTATTAGATTCCCCACAATATTTGTGGATCATTATTTTTGTATAATTTCAATTTTTATTTATTTACAATTTATGTATATGTATATTTGTTTTTGTTTTCTGTAATCTTGCAAACCAATTGTTTACCATATGGGAAGCTTCCAATGAATTCCACTTCCAGCGTAAAAAAAGTTCCATTATCTCTTCTTAAATTAATGTGCTCAGTTGATTTAAGATAACATGAAAGAACAGTATTGCATAATAGTGATTCGTCGTATCATATGAATTTATTTACTTATTCTTGTATTGGAGCTAGTGTCGAAACTATAGCAAATACAATTTTGTATAATTATTAAACATATATTTTGTGTGATTACTTTTTTTTTCTCCAGAGAAACAGCACAAAGCAGCTGCTGAAGACTACAATAAGGCTGACTTCAGTAAGTACGATAGTTTCTAACTTATACAGTAGGCTTGCGGTTGCACCATGTTAGAGAGTGGGATGATTGGGGAGACCTGGAAAGGACTCTCAGGAATCTTTCTTTCTTAAGTGTGTGAAAGAAAGATTACCGAGAGTCCTTTCCAGGTCTCCCCAATCCTCCCCCTCTCTCACATGGTGTAACCGCAAGCCTACTGTATATCGACATCACTGTGCAAGCCGATACTTGTAAGAAGTTTCTAACTTTCTTATACATGATTCATGAAACGATACATTAATTGAAATACCAAAGGAATACGTGATATTACATGTATACCACCCTGACTGGATGTCTTCTTTTTGTCTTTGATTTGTGGTTTGAAGTAAATAAGCATGTCCAGAGACATCATAGGAGAGATAAAAGAAACAAAGTGTTATTGTGTTTGTGCAGAAACTTCAATTTTCCTGAAGAAATCAGTAGCTACAAGTAGTGCAGTGGGGCTTTAACACTCTCCTCAGACCAAGTTTGTTTTCTCTTGTCCTTTGTAGTACCAATCGATGATGATTATGATGATGATGGCGGTATAAAAAAACCATGCACCTGCAGCTGCAACAAGCCTTCAACATCGACCACAGCTCCTAGTACATCTTCCCTTGGGCCTTCAACTTCCACTGCTGTTTCTAGTACTTCACCCCAAGATGTTGCGAAACCTTGCAAAATATCTCCTGCCAATAAATCCGAAGGTATGATCATTATCCAACCCCCCTGCCAGTTTAGATTCTTCATTGATCTGAAAATGTAATTGAGGGAAAGATGGAAAGATGATTTTTAATAATTTCAAACTTTTATTGTAATATGTTCATGTTTACTGCTTTCTAATATAAGTGTAAATGGATACATATAATGGAGTAATTTTTATTTTTCATAATTTGTTTGTTTGTTGTTGTTGTTGTTGTTGTTGTTGTTTTTTTTTTGGGGGGGGGGGGCTTTGTTTTTTCTTATGTTAGATATAATTTGTATTGGTATTTTGAGAACACTTCAACTAATAATAATAGAAATATCTCTCTGTGATTACATGTTCCTGTTGTGTTTGCACATACATCATTTTTTTGAAAATCAAAGCTGTCATTTATGAGAAAGTTGTTGCACCACTTTGTTTCCATTTTGTAGAAAAAGAAATAGAAGAAGATGTCATCCTAGTAGCTGAAGAGAATGTAGAGAAAAACAAAGATGATAACAAGAATGATGATGATGATGACTTTGACTTACCCAGAAAGAAACGTCCTCGAAAGTCAGTTGG
Organism: Strongylocentrotus purpuratus; assembly: GCF_000002235.5. NCBI lineage: Eukaryota > Metazoa > Echinodermata > Echinoidea > Camarodonta > Strongylocentrotidae > Strongylocentrotus > Strongylocentrotus purpuratus. The sequence continues at coordinate 26,924,621 of NW_022145605.1, read as the reverse complement.
TCCAATGGTAAGATTCTAGTGAATTTAGTTGTTTATTTATTTATCTATTTATTTATTCATTTATTTATTTACAGTTTTATTTAAGCATGGTTGCCTCTTCAGTTAACAAACTGCTATCCCTGAGGGCCTTGCACAATAAAAATAATGTATATATATATATAAAATATTTACAGACTAAGTATTAAAGTACAAATTGAACATATAAATAACATAAGAAACAAATAATGAAGACAAAGATAATGAAACCTGTCTATAGCGACCGCCCAAGAAAAGCACAACAAGTGGTCTTTGTAAACAGGTTCCTTTTTTACATGTTTCAATGAGAAACCATTTTCAAGGGAAACAAAAAATGTGGTCTTTGTAGAGAAGTGGTCACTAAAGCAAATTTGACTGTATAAGAAAAAATATGACAACAATAATGTAAAGTGTAACTGATTATAAACATACGGCTTGATCAATCTTTTAACGGACATTGTGTTGATTCCGAAAAAGAAATATGGAAGTATTCTTAATCTTGCTATTTTTGTACTATAGAAATTATTAGTAACAGAAGTGCTGTTGATTAAGTTTAACATGATGATTGTCGCTTGAATCAAGAAATGTCTTGAAACATGAAAAGATCACATTTCCTCTATCCCTTAAGCCGTCTGTATGTACCAGGCCTGATAATTACCCGATTTAAATCGGTTTCTCGATTGTTTTTTTCTTCCCGATTTTTTTTCTTTCCCCGATCTTTTTTTCTTCTTTTTTTTCTTCCCGATTTTATCCTGATTGTCCTGATTTTCCTGATTTATTTATATTCTTCCTATTTTCCCCTAATATTCCCAATTTTTCCCAATTTTCTTACTCAAAAGGTGGGGAATGTTGTTATGCCATCTTTTTTTCCCTGAATCCTCTTTTAACATTTTTTTTTACTCAAAGGGGAGTGGTTGAGGATTAAAAAAAATATATATATATGCTCAGGAGGTATCAATGTAGCACATTAAGTAAAATGTTCTTGGGATAATATAGTATTAATGACTGCTTTGAGAGAAATAGTTGTTTTATTACGCTCAAGGGAAGGTTAGAATTGTGCTATTCCCCGAGGCTTGCCGAGGGGAATAGCCCAATTGTAACCTTCCCGAGAGCGTATGAAAACAACTATTTCTCGAATATTAAAGCAGTCATTAATACTTTTATATGCCGAAAAAAAATAGACTAAAAAATAAAAAATAAAAAATAATTTACATTTTTGTCGAAGACGGGATTCGAACTCTTGCGTACAACAAGAGGTGTATCTTAAACCAACGCTTAGACCACTCGGCTATCGCGCGCCGTTAACATGCTTGGCAGTTTTCTCCAATATATACATTAAAATGGATTGAAAACGGCTCCGCGTGAGGGATGCTCCGCAAAAGCTCCATGAAACGGACCCTTCTTTTACTTTTGCAATGCATATTGGCACGAACTTAGATCAAGATCTATCGGCAGATGTTGTTTTTTGGTTTTTGAGAGTTTATTTTCGTCTTCATGTCAACAATGCAAGATAAAATTGTCGGTAAGATCGATCGAGATTCAATTGTATTGAAATTGCCGACCAATTTTTCGCACACGTATGGTATCCTCCATCGCTCAAACCATTTTTTAACATGTAAACCTATGGGGTAACCATGGAGACTGACCTATTTTTTTAATAACCATGGTTATTAAAAATATTGAAATGTTTTAAGCATGGTTACCGGGAATTTTACAGGAACAGTTGAAGTTTATGAATGCAATTCGACCAATCAGATGGCTGGATTTCTTAAGTGAGGTATATAATTTATACTATAATAGTTCAGGATTGTATTCATGTTTTTCAAATTACTATCCATGTTGTCTGATTTATTTTTCCAAATCTAGGGTACCGCCAAGAAAACAAAGCATCAGAAAGGAGTAGTCTTTGATGAAGACATTGAAGACGTTTCACAACAATCTCCTAATCCTCATACCAAGGCCCACTGGGAGATGAAACTAGTCACCCCTCAAGGTAAAAAACTTCAAATAGGCACATTTTTAATCATAGAGAATTACCCAAGGTCAGGTTGAGGGTCAACGGAAACGTGGTAGGCCAAAAGTTTGATGGGCTGATGGAATAAAAGAGATTACTGGCATGAACATACATGTATGCACAGCTAATCCCTTTGCCCAGGATAGAAGGGGTTGGAACTTCATCATCAATAGGGTCACAAAAGGTCAGTCATGACTTGTAGGACAACGACGCCGAATTAACTAATAGTACATACACATCACAAAATATATACAGACACACACATTTGATGTCGCTCCTGTAGCTAAAGCTGTAGCCAGTAAGTTGTAAGCTTTAAATAATGCTAAGTTTCCATGTAATTGCTTTTGTAGATCATTTTGATTTGACATTCAGTTTTAGGATTTGGTTCAGCAATGTAAAATATTGATGAAATGTTTTTCCTATGAATTCCTCATATAATACCAGATCAAGGGGGTGTTTCACAAAGATCATACGTTGAACTTATCTCTAAGTTGGACTTAACAATTATGGAAAGCCGTTAGCATCTTCGAAATTTTTTTGTAAAAGATATTTTAAAAGGCATAAATGTTGATTCAAATCATTCATATATCTATTATCAAAGAGATGTCATGTTCTTGATGTGGAATTTATGATAAGTCCTAATTACTTGGAATTTTTGCTTTTGAATATATCTGATTTTAAGGCTACAAATGGCTCTCCATAATGTTTCAGTCCAACTTGGAGTTAAGGTCGACTTAGGATCTTTGTGAAACGCCCCCCAAGTTTACTCTCTCTATTCAAAGACTGTTAACTCTTTGTAATTTTGTAGAATTATCCTTAATGGTTTCAGTTTGGCATTCACATAGAAAATTCAACAACATTCTGCTGTGTCTCCTCTAGCTAAAGCAGGAGCCAGTGAGCTGTCAGCTTCAAAGAGTGATACGTCTTCATGCACCTGCTCCTGCCATTCTTCAAAATGCCAGAAGATGATGGACCAGGAGGAGAAGAATGTGAAGAGAGATGGAGATGCTAAACCAATAAAGTGAGTTTCAAAATCAAAGCAGAGCGAGTATTTGTATTTGTAAATGGACAACGTAGAGAACAATATCAAGTATACATCAATTATAAGTGTAAGCAAAGCAATTACAATTCCTGATGTGATTCTGGCTTCTTTCATTAAGTTATTTCTGCCCTATTGATGCCTCTGAGTAACACACCAAAGTCAGAGTAAAATAGAATTATATAATATTTGTTTCATTGATGAAAAATTTGCTATTTGTTGTAGATGTTTGTATATTAAATTTCAGAGCACATCAAAGCCTCGTGTGTAATTTATTGTTTACTTTCTAGAGACAGTGAGTGAGCATTTGCGTATAAAAAAGTCACAAAAAGGTTATCATGTTGTTTTCTATTCTTATTAAATGGTAAATAACTAATGTACATTCTTTATTCAGGGTGCCCCGGATCTACTTTGGTACAAGAACCCACAAGCAGATTGCTCAGATTATACGAGAGCTAGGCAGGACTGCATACAAGTCAGTCAGGTAAAGTATACATCCATTTAATTCTCCACACATCATTTCATGAGAGTGAAGAGAAACGGAGGGAGGGAGGGAGGGAGGGAGGGAGGAAGGGAGGGAGGGAGGGAGGGAGGGAGGGAGGGAGGAAGGGAGGGAGGGAGGGAGGGAGGGAGGGAGGGAGGGGAAGGGGGAGAGGGAGGGAAGGAGGGAAGGAGGGAGGGAGGGGGAGGGAGGGAGAGGTGAACCCAGTGTTACTCTTATTTGACATCTTGTCATATTTTTTCAATGTCCATTTGTCAAACACGTTAACTATCTGGTGTTGAACCTACTGTCATTGTATATAATTTCAATTTTATGCCAAAATATGTTGCATCATGTGGTAATTAGATAATTTGTTATTGCCCTGCCAATAGTAAACACAGTTAAGATTGACAGCTCTTTTATCACAGAAAAAAATGTGATTCAGAGTTTTATTCAAATTGACAAAATGTAACCAGATTATATCATTGAATTTTGTTGCTAACCCTGCTACTTTTGTGTAAATTTTGTTTGAATGCTAGTAACATGTCTCTCTGTCTACAGAATGAGCATCCTAGGAAGCAGAGAACATACCTGCGTACATCCTGAAGTCTCTAGGAGTAAGAACAAGAATGAGGGATGCAAGGATCTACTGGATGACAAAACGGTGAGTTGGTGAATAATTGTCATTTTGAATGTTCTATTTTATCATGATTTGAATACATCAGGGCTCCGTCTTATAAAGAGTTGATATCAAGCGCAACTTATTTGTGATTGTGATCAATCGCAACTATGTACATAAGAGATAGAAGACCGTTAACTTGCGATTGTTTGGAGGAGTTACGATTGATTTGGATCAATCGCAACTCTTTGTAAGACGGAGCCCAGAACTACATTGATGACCCATAGTCATAGAGCAACTACTCCGAAGATCAAGATACATTAATCTTGATCTAAGGAGACATGAACGAACGATAAAACAAGAGCACTTATGTATGCAGAGGAATTTTATCTTGTGTCAGATAATGCCCTTTTGTGGCTCTGCAACCATGATTTGTCACTTTAGCTGCAAGACATCATACCAAAGAAATATATATATAGTTTGACAGAGGTCTTGTCAATAATTGAAGTAAGTTAATCTAATAGTGGAGGTTAGAAAGAATTGAAAACAGTTTTTCAGTTTTTTTTTCAAGTTTACAGTTCAGAAGAATTGTCATGATTGCTTGACAACATTGGTCTCCTAGAAATGAATAGGTGCAATATCTGTAGCAAACAAAGTTAAATGAAACTAAATGTTACAATTTTTACTCATACTGCTTAAAGATAAAGACCAGTTATGGTCATGCGATTGCATTGTGAAAGAAACGTTGTGGAATCGATCAGAAAAGGTTGATCATCTAGCATAGATGTACTGCAAGGTTCTGGAATCGTCAAAATGATAAGAAATTTGGCCCAGTCTTCATAAAGTTACAAGCACTGTACACAGAAAGATGTATATGGGACTACACACAGGTGCGCGACACGTGCGTTTTTATCTCTCACACACCAATAGATACTAATTTACCAAATATATCAATTAGTAGGCGGTTTCCCGGCAAATTTTTTATCATCATGTATAATTCAAAACATATTCTTTCACATGATTGGTAATAAGAGCTTCCATTTCATATTTTGAAATTTGGGCGTTTCCAATACTGGTCTTTACCTTTAATATATGATCAAGAAGATTTCATACAGAATACAGGAATACAGGTTTTATACATTTTGATGTTCAGGGAGGAACATGCATTTTGTTTGTTACTAGTGTTCACAAGATGAAACAGCAATGTCAATGACAGAACTTGTTTAAAAACGTATGATATAGATATATCGGTTTGGGAACAAAAATCATCAGTATTGCAGTAGATAGTCTTTTGTTAGAATCACTTTGATCGCATGATTTGTTTTGTTTGATTTCATGCGTAGGGAGGAACATGCAAGTTCTTTACCAACGTCCACAAGGTGAAACAGCAATGCCAGAACTTGTTTAAAAACATATGATCCAAATATATCAGTTTGCTAACGAAAATAATCAGTATTGCAGTAGATAATCTTTTGTTAGAATCACTTTGATTGTACAGTCAAACCTGTAGCGAACGCCCAAGTAAAACTTAAAAAGTGGTCCTTGAAGACAAGTGGTCTTTGTAGACAGGTTCCTTTAGTATATGTTTCAATGAGAACCAATTTCAAGGGAAACAAAAAATGTGGCCTTTGTAGACAGGTGGTCACTTAAGCAGGTTTGACTGTATTTATTTTGTTTGATTTCATGCGTAGGGAGGAACATGCAAGTTCTTTACCAACGTCCACAAGATGAAGCAGCAATGGCAGATCCGCGACTATGGACTCACAGAGGCTTGGGACATAGAGGATCTAGTCGCTCTGGGAAAGCGGGTCAAGGTAAGAGCCATGTCACACCAAAGAGACCAACACCAGGGGAGTGTTTCACAAAGACTAAGATCAACTTTACTTTGGACTTAACTATGGCAGGCCATTCATGCCACTGGTTCCTCTAACCATTCCTTGCATTGGTTTTCTCAAGGGACGTACAAATCATGGTCACAAATCTACCGATTTTTTTGATTTTTTAATTTTTTATTGTTCATTATTGAAAGAAAACATATATTATCTAAAGACCATAATTGAGAGACCAATGGTGAGAGCAGCCAGTGGCATGTGTAGCCTGCCATAGTTAAGTCCAACTTCAATTCGATCTTGGTCTTTGTGAATCACCTCCTGACCGACAGCAGACCGAAAAAACCCATTGCATTTATACCCAAAATGATTAACATTTTTGGTCAGTTTGTAGTCGATGTGGAGTGGGTTTGACGCTCTGACTGTGGTATGAAGGTTGATCTTTGTAATAGAATTTAGCTTGGCTGATAGGCTATTTTGTGGTTGATATTTGTAAAATCAAGAACATTCTTGAGCTGAAACTTGGCACATTGTCAATGATTACCTCTTTCATTGCTTATAACAGTTTTTGGACTTAAAAGTTAATTGGTTTTCACTAGTTTGATGCCATTTTTGTCAGGAGTTCTAAATGCCAATTATTGCTTTTCCCATCAAGTTTTGAGTTTCCTTACATAAAATGAATAATCTATTTTGTAATGTCCAAATATCCGTGCAGTTCAAGGTTCTTCTCTGCCGAAAACTGATAGCCTAGTTACAATCATGCTTACATTAGGGAGTTGAATGTTGACCTGATGTGGCTCTTTCCTTTTCAGGCTTGTCCATACTTCTCATCTAGATCTCTGAAGGACCAGGCTGACGTGATCTTCTGTCCATACAACTACCTCATCGATCCTATGATTAGACAATCGGTAGGTCATCTCCACGATTATTATCTATCATCTTCATCCCTCTTCATATTCTCCTGTGTTATCGCTATTCTTTGAATTTATTGCATTATTGACATCTTTCTGTGTTGCTCCGCTGTACTGTCTGTTTCAATCTGAACAAATAAAATGGATTTGAGAGTTGAACGTTATCTCTTTTCTCACCACCCCCACTCTCTCATCTTTCTCTCTCTCTCTCTCTCTCTCACCCTCTCACACTCTCTCTCTCTCTCTCTCTCTCTCTCTCTCACCCACCCTCTCTCAAGCCTCTCTGTATCTTCTCTACTCTTTCTCGCATTCTCTTATTAGTGTGGATTTGAATGTGGAATCTTCTTTTACATGTAATCCATTGAGAGGGAAATTGAAAGTAGTTGTCCTAGATGAAACGTATAGGACTTGGATTTCTATCTCTGTCTGCCTCTGTCTCTGTATTTATCTATCTCTGTCTGTCTGTTTGTTTATCTCTGTCTCCACCTGTCTCTCTCAGTCTCTCTGTCTGTCTGTCTGTCTTAATCTCTTCCCCCCTCAACCTCATTGTTCATCTCTATTTATTTATGTATTTATGTGTGTGTCTGTCTCTACCTCTACCTCTCTGTCTCTGTCTATCACTCTCTCCCCCTCAATTAAATTTGAATGTGTCATTCTCACCTATATCCATGTATTTAGATGGAGATTGATCTGAAGGATCAGGTCGTGATCCTGGACGAAGCCCATAACATTGAGGATTCCGCCCGGGAAGCCGCTAGTCTCACAGTCACCTCAGAACAACTTCAAGATGCTACCGATGAGCTTGACAAACTCTGTAAGTTAACGATACAATCTGATATTTGTTAAATTCTCCTCTGCATCTGTTTCGCATTTGATGATGTATGCAATATTAGACTAAAATTGATGTCAGTTTGTTTGTTAGGAAAAACTATAAATAATTCAGAAGTATCTTAACCAGTTGACTACGGAATGTATTAATTCCCATAGGCTTAATTCAAGGGGCCCCTTTGTTCCAGTGGGCAAGGGGTTACATACCAGTAAATTATCATGAATGAAATGAATATATAATAACCCTGTATGCGTTCATATCCATTCCCTTTCAGTGACTTTCAAGTTTCGTGAAGAACACACCAGAGTAATACACAGTGTGGTAAGAAATTAAGATCTTTCCTGCAAATTGTTAGAATTTATATTGCTTTGATAACAGTTTTCATACCAACCATTGAGATCCATGATCAGTAATTGCAAATTGTACATTTCCTACGGGGTAGAGGTCCAAGATGATTGCCAAGGTGGAATGGGGAGGGGGGGGGGGATAATGTTTGTTGGGGGTAGTTGTACGAGTATGTTTCTTGGGAGGGGGGGGGGTAGATGATCAGAGATTTTTTTCCAGGGAAAGAGGTACATCTGCATGTACAAGAGTAGTCGTTATGATACTCTACCAAAGTTCTCCTGAGCATTACAAAAAACAATTATTTCCACCACAAGTTTGAACTTTCCTCTTTTATTTTGTGTGTATTTATTCATTTTTATTTTACTTTCATTTTTAGGAACATAAAGGAGTATAACAGTAACAAAGAATACCACTTTTATCTTTGTTTCTATAATAAATCTTCCAATATTGCTATATTGCATATCTCCCCCATCAATAATTATCAATACTTCCAAAAAACTCTCCATACTGCATCTCTTTTAGAGTTCCAGTCTTCTCCGATGGATCAACGACTACTCCAGCACGCTGCGGCAGAACGACTTTGATCGAGCTTCAAGGATGTGGTCTGGCCAGGAGATGGTGGCTGCCCTGGCCAACATGGGCATCTCACCTGCAACTCTGCCTACTCTACAGGTACTCTAGCAAAAAAAAAGTCAAAAATGCTTTCTTTTTATTGTGGCTCTCTTTATTTATTGCAACTCTCATATTCTGAAACGAAATCCTGGATTTAGCTCATGCTGCAATCATTATCATAAACCTTTAGGTCAGTCAGGAATCCCATTAATTTTACAAACCGATCGCCTGTCTGATTATCTGATTGCAAATCGAAATCATATTTTGCATTTTCCTAACGGTTTTCATGACACTACAGTCTATTGGGGGAAAAAAGTATGGTAAAACCGGTCACTCAAAGATTTTTACTTTTTGAGGCACTTCTTGATCATTTTGAAGCGCAATTTTTTTAGGGCTTTATTATTACACCATATTACAGACCCTGAGAACATGTAGGGCCATGCATCTCAGATTTAACAGTGTTAAACGATGCCTTTAAAGAGAGTTGCATATGTCCCTTTGTCAATAATTTAAAGAATTCTCTGATTTGTTGTCTTCTTTACCTCACATATGTAGTGTAATGTAACTTAGATATAATAATAATACTGTATATTTGTTAACCTAGTTTGATACAAAGTTTTGATGAAATCCATCAGAAATCTGTTTTGAATGAAACTAAAGCTGTCTTTATTGAGTGAAATATTAATTTGCAACCAATGCAATTTGATTTGTAAAGCTCACAGAGATGGAAATATACACGATTAGCAATATCAAGTAAATTAAAGTAACTTTTTAATTGGAACATTTGAAGCCAGCATCATGAGCTTCTGGTTGAGGCTTACATGCCAGCTATTTACAAGAAGCCATCACCATTTTATGGTATGGTATGGTATGGTATTTATTGAAACATGCATCGCAGTTACATATACTGAATTGCACATGGATATACATTGCATTTTAAAAACGAGAGTACAATTAAAAACAGTATCATTTACATAATTATAGGTACACGTATTATGTCACATAAAGAAAAGAGGTTAAAAAGGGAAAGGGAGAGAGAGAGAGAGAGAGAGAGAGAGAGAGAGGAGAGAGGGAGAGGAGGAGAGAGGGAAGGAAAGTAAGAGAAATAGAAAGAAAGGATAAGAGAGCGAGAGATATAGTGAAGAAAGAGAAAGAGCAGGAAAGATAGAAAGATGGAGAAAGAGAGAAAAAGAGAGAGAGAGGAAGGAGAGAGAGAGAGAGGTGAAGGAGAGAGAGAGAGAGAGAGAGAAAGAGGGAAGAGAAAGAGAGAGAGAGAGAGAGAGAGAGAGAGGCAAGAGGTAAAGAAGGGGGAGGAGAGAAGGGGGAACTTGCCAACAATTAAAAATTACATACAAATTGACGATAAAAAGATAAAAGTATGCATTGCAACATTGACATTACGAATAGTATTAATAAGAAGAACAAAAATCTGACTGACATGAGCGCTATCCAAGAACCCACTATTATTATTATTATTTTAGCTCACCTAAAAATCTTTTGGTAAGTTGTAAAATGTATAAATGAGAATGTTTTCTTTTTTAACGCAGATGGTAGTAAAAACATTTTAAAAAGGATAAAACAACCTTTTTAAGAAAATATTTATATATAACAACTAAATACAGGCGGATATAGCACAGAAGCAAGATTCAAAAGGAGTAATTGCAGACCTGCGTAAACTAATAGTGTTAAGATAAAATAACGGGCAACCAGAGGCAATTTAAAGTAATACATGTAATTATGAAATCGACAGTATACAATGCGAAGAGTAAAGATAATTAACTGATAAATTGAGGTAAAGCGTATTGCAAATATTTACATTATGTTTCTACATTTAGCAATAATATAATTGTTCAATCCAAGATATTTAATTGAATCTGAAATATAATGCATTAAGATTCGGCGAATTGTAGATGTGTTCAGGCAAAGATTGCAATTTGAGAATGAATTATAATAAGCAGATTGTGATTTAAAAGAGGCTTTAGATAACTGGCAATAATTCATATAAAGAAAAAAAAACATGGGAAAGAAATGAGGTTACTAAAGATGACCGTAATTGTATCTTGATACAGAAATTGAAGTTATATTGACAAAAATACATGTAATTCACAAAGTTTGGCAGTATTATGCTATCAAAAAAAATTGAACAGACCGGATGCCACATCATGGCTGGTTTAAAAGCCTTACTAGATAGGGTAAAGCACTTTTTCTGTAGCGTTCTGTCCTACACTTGATTTCACGTAGCCTATTACTATGTCTCAATTGTCTTCGAGAACACTGGCTTTCAGGTAACCACTCACGAAAGTTACAGTAGAGGGACCTAGCGAAGTTTAGACAGAGCTCTTCTCTTCTGTCTCTCAGAGACGACAGATTACACACTGTGAGAGCCTGACGGTAGGATTCATATCTTAGTCCTAATATTGTCCGCAGGGCACGCTTCTGGATTGACTCTATTTGAGCTTCCTGGTTTAGAGTTAGTGAGGAATGCCATACTACACAACAGTATTCTAGCACCGGTCTTATGTAGGACGTAAAAACTGTGATCAAATCTTGAAGTGGCATAGAGAAACGTTTGAGCATCCGTAGCAGGTAGAGTTTCTTGGCTGCTTTTGATGTAATGCAGTTGACGTGTTCCAACCACCGAAGATCACTGCTAAGAACGACGCCAAGCAATTTCACGTGTTGCTTGTCCGGGATTTGATTTTCGCCGATCATAACTTCCGCTGGTGGGAGCTGTCGACGAGCAAATGATACCCTCATGAGTTGGCATTTGGATGGGTTTAGACGCATATTCGAGTCCTTACACCATTCTTCAAATACAGACAATGTAGCATTAAGACAACTTGGTGAATTTGATCGGCGTGTTTCTGCAACAGTAAGGTCATCTACATACTTCCATCTAGAGCAGTCAGATGACTGGAGGGCATCGTTGACAGTGGCTAAGAAAACCAGAGGTCCAAGTCGCGTCCCTTGAGGAACACCGACTGAAGTGGCGAGTGTTGTTGAAAGTTGGTCTTTGTACCGCACTTGCTGAGTTCGCTCACCAAGGAAGCTGCATAACCAAGGAAGTAAGGATGGCCGTGCACCCATTGTGTAGATTTTTGTGATTGCTACGTTATGGTTTACTAAGTCGAAGGCTTTGGAAAAATCCGTAAGCACCACACTCGTAATTGATCCAGATTTGTCAGCATTCGAATGGAGGTATTCCAGCAGGCTTAAAAGGTAATGGCTCGTTGACCAACCAGGACGATTGCTGAACTGCTGAGGATCGATTTCGTGAGATATGTCATTCAAGATCATTTTAGATGCAAACAGTTCCAACAACTTCGCGAAGAAGTCAGTCAGGGCGACAGGGCGCAACTTCTGTAACGTCGCAGGAGTTTCTTTGGGAACAGGAACAATGATGGACCTCTTCCAATGACTTGGAACCCTGCTTTGTTGAAACGACGCATTAAAAATGTCGCAGAGAGGTGAACTGAGTTCCACTGCGAATTCCCGAATCAACCGTGGTGAGATTCCGTCCGGTCCACCACTTTTTCCAACTGGGGTTTTGGACAGTTCTCTGTAAACTGTCCAGGGTTGTATGGTTGGCAAAGTGTCCAGCTGAATCGGTCTGAACGCAGGAATTTCGCTCAAATCAAGGGATGGGGTGTCCTTTCCGATGCTTACGAAGTACGAGTTTATGGCATTTGCTATTGCCAACTTGTCCGAAGTATTGATATCTGGCAAGGAAATAGACGTGTCTTGTTGCCTATTCGAAGTCATCAGTTTGATATATTTATACCATGATGCGGGGTTTTCGCGTTTCAGATGTTGGACGCGGTCCTTATAAAACACTCTTTTCGCATGAGTGATCGCTTGCTGCACTTTGTTTCGAAGACTACGCCAATTCGGGGAGCCTGAGTGGAAGGCCCTTTGTCGTTGATGTATTAGGTCTTTGACCTTGGTTGTCATCCAAGGCTTATCCATCATATGCAGCTTTACGGACTTGGTTGGGAAGTGAGTGTTGATTGCCGCGTTCAAATCATTATAGAACACCTCACATTTGCGTTCTACATCCGTTTCTTGATAAACACTTATCCAATCGTGGTGTGTTATCCAACTGCCGAATTCGCGCACATCCGATTGACGCATCGGTCTGACAGTTTTCTGTCTGACTTCATTTCTCCTGGATGATTGCTGTTTTGGCCTCCATATGACTCCATTATGGTCGCTCATTCCAATTGGGGCAACAATTTGTATGACAGAGTACAAACTCTTCATATTGGTAATGATCAAGTCCAGCATAGAAAGGTTACGCGTTGGACGATTTACTACCTGCTTCAGGCTGTGTCCAGCAAGGAGGGGAGATACATCAGCTCGATTAAAATCACCAGAGATGATGATTCCTGCCAAAGGGTGTCTCAGAAGAATATGATCAACAGCCCGTGTAAGGTAATGAATAAGGCTATCCACATGAGCATTGATTGGGGGTGAGTACACTGATGCCACAAATATTGAAGAGACGTTCCTAGGTAACCGTGTTGGTCGGATGTGCGTCCAAACAACCTCATGTTCTTCCGGAACGTCTATGTGGGTTTCAGTGGGGTTCATAGTAGATTTCACATAGATGGCGACTCCTCCACCTCGTTGGGAAACTCGGCTCTTGTGCAGTAAGTTGTAGTTTGGAATGCTGAACGCGGTCTCTGGAACACTATCTTGGAACCAGGTCTCACTCACACAAACAATGTCCATGTCATAATTTTGAACAACAAAAGTGAATTCGTCGAACTTATTATTCAATGATCTTGCGTTAAGCATGTACATAGAAGGTAGAGATGGTGATTGATTAGGCAGGGTCTCAATGTGCCTCAATGTTCTTGTCCTGGTCACGATGGGCTTTTCGTCTTGATTTAGGTGGCGAGAATAACAATCAACAACAACTTTTATTCGTCGCCGGATCTTTTTTCCTGCCCGACATCCTCTTTTACGAGCAATTCCAAGTTCATGTATAGTTTCAAACGCATCTCGAGGTATACGACTTTTCGGTTGAGAGCGTAACCTGAAAAGTTCATTACTCGTATAACGAATCACTCTGTCCTGTCCGTCGACCGACGGGTGGCTTTTGTCCGGGGGATGGCTATTGTCTGGAGCCATTCCATTGTCAGACAGCACAATGCTTGCTGAAAGTAACAAAAGCAGGGTTACAACCCTGTACGTCCAGCTATCATGGCCAGTAAATCGCCGATGGTATAACATGTCACTGCACGGTTCAATTTGGTATATATTGACATATAGAGTCAGAAGTAAGATGTATCAATTAGTATCAGATAGTAATATCCTTGTCATGTTTTTTGCCTTGTTTGAACCAAATACCAATGCTGTATTTCTATATGAGTGGAACATGATAGTTTTTTTTCATGCTGTTATGGATTCATATACAGTCAAACCTGCTATAGTGACCACCAGTATAGAAAGACCACCTGTCTACAAAGACCACATTTGTTGTTTCCTTTGAAAATGGTTTCTAGTTTAAACATGAACTAAAGGAACCTGTACATAAAGACCACCTGCCTATAAAGACCACTTTTCTTGTATCTTCTTCCTCTTCTTCTTCTAAGAAAAGTTGCTGTGAGGAGCCTGTGTGAGACTGCTGGCCAGAATCCTTGTGCATATATATATATATATATATATAATATACAGGGTGCAAGTAATTTGTTTTAATCCTATGAGGGGGTTAGGGGTCCCTTGGGTGGTTTTTATAGACAGGTTTCACTGTATGTTTTATCTTTGTATTCCATAGCATCATCTGTCAGCCCTGATGGAAGATGAGGATGAGAGAGGGATCAAGGAGATGGGACCGACCTTGGGCGTCCTTACAGGAGCTCTCTTCAACAGTCTCTTTGTCATCTTTAATTTCATGTTCAAGGACGATATGAAGTTCACCAAAGATTACAAGTAAGCTCTGCTCTGCTGCTCCATACCTATCAACATTTGAAGATAAGAATCAAGAATTTCTAGCAGGGTTTGCACGGCCTAATACCATGGCCATGTATGCAGCGGCAGTTACGGTGTCAATGGCAATACGCGGTAAATCTGTACAAAAAAGCGAATACAAATTTGCTGCTCGATTGTGCGAACTCGTGCGAACTCTCAAATCGCGGCACATGATGAAACAAGCTGAATTTATCGTTTCAAAATATTTTACAAAATTTTACAAAATCAAGTCTTTCATTTTGAAAAATCAAAATATTTTTGAATTTTCTAGGTCCTAAAAGTCCAGAAAATCAGAATATTCTGGAAAATTTGGAATGGTTGGCAGATATGCTGCTTGAGTAAGAGAAAAAAATATTAATTAACATGGAAAGCTGTTCAAAATGCTGATCATTTTCCTGTCTTTATTTTTGCTATGGTTTGAACACTAGTCTGCCAAATAATTTATTACGTTCCATACAAGTTGGGCATGTGTGACAAAAGGCAACTGTAGCGTTTTGATGTTGTTCCAAAGTCAAAGCGGATTAAAAGTTAATACGAAAAATTTACGCTAGTGTAGATGTACCAAGAGTCCTTTCCCTGTGTAAATATGGACGTAAAATGATGAATTGAAATCCAATATTTATAATAGGAAGTACATGTATAAGGAATGCTGTACTATAGTGTTTGATTCATGTTATGTAATTTGTCTTGCTGCCTCGAAAATCAATAAATTTGATATGCTTCAACTTTATGTGTGTTTAAATATTCGTTATTGCCAGGGTTGCATTGCTGAAGACCAAAGCAAGAAATCAGTTTCCTAACACAGTAAGTGTAATCCTTTTATTATCCTGTGTTTTCTTTATGTACTCTATCTAAATTTGTATCGTGACTTGAAACTCACTTTGAATATTCAGTTTTAGTTGCCTATTCATATGAATATTTAACTCAAGTTTTAAGATGTTAAATCCTCACATGTGAAGCGTTTCTTCATACAAGAACTTTTAAAAGATCTGGGCCCGTTGCATAAAACTTACCCTTGATGGTAACTTTGCCTTCAATGGTAAGTTTTGTGCAACGGGCCCAGATAATGCAAAGGAAAATATAAATCAAATGGATATAAATGTCTGTATATTTGTATTATGTTTATGTTGAATGTAAAAATATTATTGGGTCAATAAAAACTAATCAAATATAAAAAAATAAAAAAAAATCAAAAAATTAAATGTTAAAAATTGATAAGGATAAAAGTTGACAAGAGAAATTTCCACTTCATATCATTTATTTTATACACTACAGCTGATGAAAAAGCTCAGCTGCTATTTTGAACAGAATGGTGAAAATTTCAAGTAATTGTATAATTACTTGAACTAAGGATGGTACATGTAGCATTAAGATACCGATGTCATAACATTTTTAGTTATTACTTGTACTGAAGCCCTTTTCCCCCTTCTATTTTTATTTTGCAGAACAATACATGGATCCAAAGAAGAAGAAGAAGTAAGTTAACCGTTAGTGAGATTGAGTTCATGTTCTTCTCTGTATATTTATTCATTTTGGTTCTGTAGAGAGGTGATACAACTAATGTCCTTTGGCAAGACATTGATCTACATTTGCCACACTCCGCCCAGGTGAGGTAAATGGGTACCTGGTAGGAATTTATTCCTTGAAATGCTAGAGCGCCGTATGGCAGCCGTGCTAAAGCCAGGGTAATAATCGGGAGTGCCAGGAGGGTCAAATCTGACTGACATAAACGCTATACAAAAACCCACTATTATTATTATTATTATTATTATATGATCATATCACTATTAAGGATGGTATTAAGGAGAAGACAGTTCATACTTCCTGAACAGTGGTATACTCCCAGCTTAACTCCCTAAAGCCTTGTAATATGCTTACAAGATGTTGGGTTTCTCCGTCTTCTATATCGATCAGCAGGAGTTTTTCTTTTATTTTTTTACTTTACTCTATTTTTTTGTTTTCTACTTTGCTGATGAGACCTTTTCCCCATATTAGACCCCATTTACTAATTAGTCAGCATTTGAAAATGCCATCCAGACGTTTTTATGAAATTGTAATTTCACACAAGTACTCACTATTAATTTTGAATTTATCAATGCTGTATTTCTTTTTATCTTTAAAACCAGGCGCGGAAGCCGTGTTTACATTATCATTGAACTTTTGGTGCCTGAACCCAGCCGTTGTAAGTCTTGATTTCATTCTTATCCCACAGCCAAAGGGAACAAAGTGTTTCCTGTACTCAATCTTTGAGAG